>NC_050198.1:85432500-85738019 GCF_004126475.2 Phyllostomus discolor
TGATCAGACACATAATTAAATCATTCTCCCAAAGATCAGTGTATAGTTGCTAAACTAAATAATGAGAACAAACAAAAAGGATTCAATTTGACACCTCACAAATAAATGCTAAGCACAAACCGCCCCCCCTAAAAAAAAACAACATGAACTGCTTCCAACAACTTTCCTCGCCAAAAAGTACAGGCAGTAAGAACAATACATTCATAATAGTGAACACTACCACCTGACCAGACTGCACTGTTAAGAAAGAGAGTGCCTAAATAAAGGGACAAAGGCCCCAGGATACCACGACAGCACCAATGAAGGAATCTAGGTAATACACTTAACATAACCATACTCAACAGGTAAAGTCTCTACAGAGCAACTCACATATGGACAAAAAAGTTGTAAATGACAAAAAAATTTTGCTAACAATAATACTGGTCAGACCATTGCCAAAAGCTCCAAGGGACCGACAGAATTCTTTGCTAAAATGAATCTTGTTGTAAATATATTGCTCCAATAAATTTTTATGCTCTTTAAGATCCCTGTGACAATGATTTTGACCTGAATCAATGAAGTGAAGAGTCTCCAGTAAGTGAATGATTGGTATGAAACAAAAATCAATGATAATGTTCGACAGGGAAAAGTTATAGGGAAAGGTGTTAGAAAGAAACTACTTCAAGAAGTAATAATTGTGAAATTTTACATGTAATAATCAGCGAGAAAAACACGCACAAAGGATGGATGTGGGGTAATGCTATAAAGCAACAGAGCAAAGCTTCGAGGTTCAAAATGTAGCCGGTAATTTAGAACTTCTAAATGCATGCTGATGAAATGTTTTAATGGAATCAAGTCCTCCAGTAGAAAACTCTCTCTTTCAATATCTGCCATGTAGTTTGCCAGCTTCATTGAAGCTCAGATGATGGCAGACGATGGCAGATGATGTATTCATTTAAAGATAAGCAAGACCCCTTTGCTCAGATGATGGCAGAATTACATATTTCATTTAAAGATAAGCTCTTCTGGCTTTGGCCAAACAAGTATGGCACCAAAGTACATTTTTAGTTAAAGAAGGGATATTTTAGCTTCTAACTTTAGGAATGACTTTTCAAGCAACTGAATGTTTACATACATATATCTCTTTTAAACCACTATTAAGGTTGCTACATAAAAATAACTAACCACTTGATTTTCCTTCTACATGTTCAGCTTCTGTAGGTGAATGTAATTTGCTATATCTTCTATTCAAAGGTAAACATCCTGTTTTTTTTCTGTAGATCAAAAGCAAAGGAGTATTATTTTTTACAAACTGTTTAAATACATTATTTGGGTACTGAGCCACTCCTTTTTTCAAATGTTTTCTATCCTCTCTGTACTTACCTATAAGCATTTAAATTTCAAATATTATATAGAGATTCTACATCCCCAATCTGAAAACTAGTTTAAGTAAGTTATCTAAAATGAAATATTGAACAACAATGAAAAATGTGGGGAAAAAAACCCCCACAATGAGATACCACTTCTCACTGGTCAGACTGGCCATCATAAACAAATCAACAAACAAATGATGGAGATGATGTGGAGAAAAGGGAACCCTAGTGCACTGTTGGTGGAATTGCAGACTGGTACAACCACCATGGAAAACAGTATGGAACTTTCTCAGAAAACTAAACATGGAACTGCTTTTTGACCCAGCAATTCCACTGTTAATCGTGAAACACCAATTCAAAAAGAACCTGTGCACCCCTATGTTCATAGCAACACAATTTACAATAGCCAAGTGCTGCAAGCAACCTCAGTGCCCATCAGTAAATGAGTGGATCAAAAAACTATGGTACATTTACACAATGGAATACTACACAGGAGAAAGAAAGAAAGAAGGAGCTCCTCCTACCCTTTGCAACAGCATAGGTGGAACTGGAGAGCATTATGCTACGTGAAATAAGCCTGGTGGTGAGGGGCAAATACCATTATGATCTCACCCTTAACTGGAACCTAATCAACAAAACAAACAGGCAAGCAAAATATAACCAGAGACAGTGAAATAAAGAACAAACTGACAGTAACCAGAGGGGAGGGGGGATATGGGGGAAAGAAGGGGAAGGGTCATCAAGGAAATGTACAAAGGATGCATGGAAAAAATAAAATGAAATAAAATATTTAGAAAATGATAAAAATTAGCCCTGGCTAGCGTAGCTCAGTGGATTGAGTGCAGGCTGTGAACCAAAGTGTTTCAGGTTCGATTCCCAGTCAGGGCACATGCCTGGGTTGCAGGCCACTGCCTCCAGCAACAGCACATTGATGTTTCTCTCTCTTTCTCCCACCCTTCCCTCTCTAAAAAAATAAATATATAAAATCTTAAAAAAGAGAAAATTATAAAAATTAAAAGGGTTAATATCTGATACTACCTAACATCAAAATTCCCAAATTAGGAATACACCACCTTTAATTGTGGACTTAATCTATGACACCTACTACTAAGGTAACTTACATTTTACTTATAACTAGTTATAACTAGTATTATTTTTAGTTATAGCTAGTATTTTTAAACAAAAATGATCAGTAGCATATGGTACAATAGATACACAATTTTAGAAACTCAAACCATTCACAGGGAAAATAATCTTTTCTGTAGACACTTTTCCATTTCACTTGCAATATTCTAGTTCAGAATACTGAGAAATGTTTGTTTAAAGATAATTTCTCTTTTGAGGCTCTGCAAATTAGAGTATATTATTGATAATATAGCATCATTTGAAAATTCCTGAATTGATAATTAAGCATCATGAACCACAGAAGTGTAATTGATTTCTTCAGCCACACATCCTTTATTATCATACGGCAAGGAATGACAAAATGATATAGACAGTTATTATGAGGCAGCAATGAGCAGAAGTAGACTATTTGAATCAGCCAAGATTTTAAAACAGGGCTACCTAAAATACTATAGGTTAGATTATGAACTTCATTTAACTTTGAAATGTTCATCTCTCTGTATTGGACAGGTTCCATTTCAATTTGAAGGGATGTTACAAAGGTAAGCCACTGCCAATATTGATTTTATTTTCCATGGAATGATTAATTACAACATTTATCATTTCAAGGTTAGCAATATACTGTACCTTTAAAGCAAGTTATTTCACAAAGTATCTTCCACACATACCTTCTTGTATTTAAAACTAGTAAAGAAATCATTTAAAAACTTACTTGGAATTGCTTCGTCAGTGTAATTTAAGTAATTATTATCTTCAAAGTCATCACCTGTCCCTTCTCTTTACATGTCTCATTAATATGGGAAGTAGACATATTAGTAAAAGCATATTAGTGTCTTCTCAGTATACTAAAAATGTAATAAATGTCTCTAGAGGAAATCTTTGCTAATACATCAAAGCATTAAAGAGTAACAGTCAATGCTTGTGAAACAAGATACATTAAAATTAAAGTATATAAACATGTCACTGCAATGATATCTAATTTTTCCGAAAGACTGAGTTAATGAAATATAAATTTTATTACATGACAAGGTGCTACAGAAAATCTTTCCATATTAATTTATGAATGGATCTAGGCTGTACATAAAAGTGTTTTGGGAAAGCAAATTGAGGGTAATGGTGATAAGTGGGTCAACTTTGTGAGACCACTGCAAGAGAAAATGGGATGCACCCAAACTGACAAACAAAAGAACCCACAGCAAGTTGCTGGAAAACTGTAAGTGTCCTAAAAGTACAAATAACATAATGTAAGTAAGAACAAAACAAAAATCATTTAACATATTAAAAATATAATATTTAGACAAAATAGAACTCTTTTCCACTAAGGTAACCACTTGCACAACTAATTATACTTTAAAATCAGATGCAGAATCTTCCACTGTATTGAAATTTTATAGCAATCTGAGTTGTTCCCAAAACTCTCAAGGCACTAATAATACAAAAAAAAAACAACCCTTTTTTTTGGCTTCCAAAAAATGCTTTATTTCACATGGAATTTAAAATAATTAGCATTTAACTATGCAAAGTGTTTCCTGATACATGTTTTTCTTATTATCTTGGGTGTTCTATTCCCTGCTTCATTATAATTTTATCAGTTATTTGTTTTACTTTTTAAAAACTTTATTGTTCTTCAAGTAAAGTTGTCTCCATTTTCCCTCTACCCTAGCCATCCCCTCTTCCGTAATTCAAACTACAATTACACCTTTTGTTTTGATTCATAAGGTAAAAAAGTGGTATTTCTCCTTTTTATTTTTAAATTTATATTTAGACAGAGTTCGGGAAGGGAAGGAGAGAGGGAGAGAAACATCAATGCATGGTTGCCTCTCTCACACCCCTACTGGGGACCTGGACCCAGGCATGTCCCCTGACTGGGAATGGAACCTGAGACCTTTTGGTTCACAGGCTGGCACTCAATCCACTGAGCCACACCAGCCAAGGTGGTATTTCTCCTTTTTAATGGCTACGTTTGAGGGAATGCTGTGGAATGTTTAGCATGTCTTTTTCCTGCCACGATCACTTCTGTTTTTATCTCCAGAAAGAAAAAGGTTCTTTTTTTTTATTGATGGGTATGGATTGCCTAATCCATTTCGATTATTAACGAAAGCACTATGTGTTACAGCCAGAAATGGTCACTGACACACACTCAGATAGTGAGTTTTAAAATAAGAAATTAAAAGGGCAAACACCAGAGGCAAAAGGCATTTG
Source organism: Phyllostomus discolor (assembly GCF_004126475.2). Taxonomy (NCBI): domain Eukaryota; kingdom Metazoa; phylum Chordata; class Mammalia; order Chiroptera; family Phyllostomidae; genus Phyllostomus; species Phyllostomus discolor. Next base: position 85,437,180 of record NC_050198.1, read on the forward strand.
ATGTATTCATAGTAGGCAAATTGATTGGGGTCTTAACTGTAAAACCAGGAAGGTAATTATACTTGCTTGTCAAACTTTACAAAGTTGTTGTGAATAACAAATATATGTGAAGCAGATCAATCTGTCCATTGCTATATATATGCTATTATTTTCCTTCAGTGAGGTAATATTTATAAAACATTGAAAATTGAATGACTGGTTTAACTAGTCCCTAGGAAAAAAGATTTCATTCATAGGTTAGAAAGAATATGAATTAATTTTAAGATAAATTATTGTGCCACTAAGTGGCCATGACTTTTAGTTAAAATATGTTTCACTTTGGGCTACCTGAGCCTAACAAACCCATCTGATGTGATTAATACACAAATCACAAAGATGATTTACACTGATATTTATATTGATATGTTGATTTTATATATACATACATTGATATTTATATTGGTATATTGATGAAAATACAAAATGGTAATGATCATGTCTACTGTAAATCAATGTGATGCTCTTCTATAGTAAATCTGAATGTGGAACAATCTAAAGAATAAGTGGTATTGTTAAAATACATATAAAGAATTGATTTCATTCATTTGAAATTCAGTGGAATACATAAAATAACTACTTACTTTTGGCAACAGAATTCTGAAGACTGGAAGATGGCACAGTTCTTTGTTTGTTTGATCCAGAAGTCTCCTGTTCAAGTTTTTCAATAGCTACAGATGGTTTATTGACTGAGAAAAGATATAATTTTTACTGTACTTCTATTTTAAGAAAGCATCATTAGCCAAAAAAAAAATAAGTTCATGATGTAGTTCTATGGAGCCTTAACATGGATTAATTAGGTACACAACATTCATCGTCAGTCATTCCTTAAAAACTATGTAAATTTAACTTAGGTTTTATGAAATTGTGCAGAATTAGTCCACGTGTAGGAAAATTTACAGTACATATCAATAGTAAACAAGACAGAATTAATTTATTTTTAAAACAAACAAGCAAAATATAACCAAAGACACTGAAATTGAGAACAGGCTGACAGTGACCAGAGGAGAGAGGGGAGGGAATCTCAGGGGAAAAGGGGAAGGGTTTGCAGGAACAAGTATAAAGGACACATGGACAAAAACTAGGGGGGGCGGAAATGAGAAGGAGGTAGGGAGGGCTGGGGAGGTGGGCTGGGATAGGGGAAAAAGGCAGAGAACTGTACTTGAACAACAATTTAAATTAAAAACTAAAAAAAATTTAAAAACATGCACTAGAAAAAGTGTGTCAAGCTTATTTATTAATTATTTTATACTAATGACAAATTTAACTGGTAAGGTCTTGCATATCCTGGATAAAATAAAGTTATTAAATTTTTACCTGTTTCTTTTGCAATCTCACAACACAGGTGAAATACTGTGCATGCTAAAGAGTACATGGCAACATTTTCAGTTAAGATACAAAACTCAAAACTGCATTGTAAATGCAACCTTACACTAACAGACAGACAACATTTAAATATACACATAAATGAACTTAAAAATTTAAATGTTGTTTTTATTAATTACCCATTTTGCTTTCAGAGTTCACTGTCATAGAGGCTTCCGATCTTTTTACACGTTCAATATGGTTGTTGCGCTCTAATGTACGAGAGACAACAGCTTTGAATTTTTCCTATTTAAAATAAATAAATAAAATTAAGTAAATACCAACAATGTTCACACATTCCTTTTAGTGCTTAGTATAATTGTGATCTGTGGGTTATAAAACAACACCATCACCAAATTTTTGTATCAGGCAGAACTTTTTTTGTATCAGGTAAAAGTTAAAAATAGACATGTCTCAGTTTATCAATCAGTATCAGTGCTTCTCTTGAATAACTAGATTTTAATCTTAGGAATCTGAATTGAAGAACTGTGCTTCCTTCTGCTTATGTCATTGGGAATTTAGAATCAAGTTTGTAGCCTCTTGCTACCAGTTAGAGAAGACTGAGGGGACCAATTTTGTGTTAACTAATCATACCTTGTGTTTTATTATTTTCCTGCTTTAATTTTGCCCTCTGCTTGAATCCCTCAAACACACATCACGTGGTTATAGTATGTATTTTTTTTAATATACCTGAAATTCTGTTAGAACGAGGCAGGAAAAAAATCAACTAGCACACATGACATGAAATCTATGCCATGGTCATCCACTGTACCCACATTTAAAACATCTTAAATTCTGGTGTTACATAATCCAGTTTTTAAAAAGATAATTGATGTGCTTGTCTTGACCTCAAGTTCAATGTAAACTTCTTAGGACAACAACTACACAAATGTCAATGCCACACGGTGACAAAACAACTGCACTGCCAGAAATGAAATGGTTTTCTTTACTTAGATATTTTTCATCCCTATGCTGTAACATACCATGGGTTATACTAACGTAAGCAAATTAACTTCAGGGCTAGCTTTTCTATTTTTCCCTGACAACCACCGTTTCTTAGCAACATCATCCTTCTAATGTCCCCACCATTTCTCTGAGGGCAAAAAGGGTAAACACACTAGGCAGATGGAGAATTGGCTGTATCCTCTGAGAAGAGTAGCAATTGCAATTATTAAAAATTTTCAAACACATGTATCTAAGGGTAATATTTTTAAATTATATTTTCTAATAGAAAATTGTTCCAAATTACTCAGAAACCCAGAAAGTATAACGAACACTAAAATCAGAGATTAATCTTATATTAATAGAACATTACTGATTCCTAAAAATTCCATCCTGCTGTTTCCAAATGAACTTGTGCTCTAAGGTTCCTTCTTGCATCCGTGACTCAGATATACCACATTTTGCTCTGTATAATATGCACCCATGTTTTTGGCCCAAAACCTCAGGAAAAAAATAATTTATTTTTTTAATTCAATTTTTTAAAATTTATATTTAGATACTGGTTTTCTGTATTGCAAAGGAATTTTTAGCATTTTTGAACATGTTATGGTACAAGAAATTGTATGTAATAAGTAATTACAAAACATAACAGATTAAAGGTACCTCAGGTACTACCCATGGATAATTATTTTTCCCTCAAAAATTTGGGCACAAAAAGTGCGCATTACACAGGGCAAAATATGGTGTCTCCTATGGCCCCTCCTCAGCACCAGGAATTTGGTTTTTTTCCTGGATCTACCTACAGCTTACTTATAATGTCCCACGGTCCCTGCCGTGCTCCCCCACATGAGCTCCCTGGGGTTGATTCTCTTTGGCCCTGTATTTTTGTCTTTCTGCCTCTTTTCTTGTCATGTGTCTGGCTCCCTTTCTGTCTGCAGTGTCATTTTGTTGCATTCTCCTCTATATTCTCTCAGATTCCTCTTTCCCTAAGATGTTTTTTTTTTTTTTCTCAGTCCCTGGGACGGCCTCTCTCCTCCAATCTGGCCCACTCTGCACACACAGTTCTCTGTTTTACTTTCTTTGGTTCTCTGTCTTTTCTTAGCTTATATTCTCTTTCCCTCTCCCCACTCTTTTTCTTCAACATAGAAAAGTAAATTAAGGACGTGTTTCACAGATAAAAACAAGGTGACAGAACTTCTAAATGAGAGTCCATCAACTACTAAATTGTGAAAAAAAAAAAGAGCACAAGCAACCCTTGGAAAAAAGTTCAAAAAGAAAGAGAAAGTGGTAATGGATCATGAATGGGGAAGAAATGGCACAAAGACAGTCATAGAATAAGGAAGATCCACAGATGGGAGGTAGAAATGGGGGGTGAGGCATATGCCAGAGCAACTGTGTACAGGAGGAATGAGGGAAAGACAGCATCACAGAGATGAATGGTCACGGGGGAGAAATGGAACCAAAGAGAAAAAGAAATGTAAAACTTAGAGTAACCTAGAAAAAGAGAAAGATAAAAGCCTGCATACTAAGGGAACAGGCAGAAGGTACACAGATGAGAAGAGAAAAAGAGGCAAGCTAAAACAAAGAAAGAAAAGTGAGGCACCTAAAACAGAGAACCAGAAGACAGACTAAGACTTATTTAGGGACACCCGAGAGTCACTGGAATGAAGAAAAGGCAATGCCAGCAAGAAAGAGAATGGCGTCAGAGAATTTGCCAGATTCAGAAGAAAGAGTCAATTTACTCAGAATAAGGCAGTGCAATGAAGTACAACAGAAAAATTTGGTGTCAGACAGAATCATACAAAATGAGACAGGGAGCCAGATGTCCATGTATAAATAATAAAAGAAACTGGGTAAAGAGGGACACAGAAAAGGAGAGGGCATCACAAAGGCAGTGACTCATACTAAGAGGTGCCAAAGACACTAGCAGTACAGAAAGGAAAAGAGAACAGTGGGCCACAAAACAACAGAGAAAAAAAGGGAATGTGAAGAACATGAGGGAGAGGGCAAGGGAGAGTGTGTGCACACACAAGAGGGAGTCAGGGAAATGTGTAAGGGAGCAGCAGTGCTTGGAGTTGGCTGGGACGCAGCCAGGCAATGAGAGTTGCAGTTGGGAGAAGTAAGCCTGTCAGATGGGGCCCTGTGAGGGAGAGCCAAATAGTGGGTCCATGCATATTAGGAATTCACTGAAAAGTTTTTGATAGGAGAGAGCTACTCAGAGCAAACCCTGGGCCCGAGGCACCCTACGTGCCATGTCCTGAAGGTGGACGGGGGTCTCGTTCTAGATCTGCAAGGCTCCTCTTTACCTCAAGCCAGTGGTTTTCAACGCCCAGAATCTGACTGGGACAGGAACAAGAGCCTCCAATATTGAAGGGAAGAAAGGAAGAATTGGCATTTGTTCCCTTTCCACAGGGTGGACCAGTAAAAGGCAGAGAAAGGCTTAAAAAAAAGTATCCCAGAACCAGGCAACACATGTATCATCTAATTAACAGTCTAGAAAAATATGTACCTTATCTTCCCGTAATTTTTGTTTTCTTTTTTCTTCTGCAGATATTCTTCGCTGTTCATCTTTCTGCTTTTGTTCTCGTAGCTTTCGCTGTTTTTCTTCCATCTGTTTTTCATACTGGATCTTTGCCTTTCTTTCTTTTTCAAGTAGTTGCATTTCTTTAGTAGCTGAAATATTCCAAATACAAGGTGTAGGAGCCAAGAAAATATTTACAGTTTTTCATATTATATACAGAGGAGAAAGTTAATATTATCTCATTCTCTTTAAAATAATCTGCGCTAATAACTAAACATTTATTATATAAGTTAACAGAGGTGCATTTTGACTGGGTGTTCATTTAACTCCAGAGAACTAAATTAACTTAGATGACTTTCATCCTGTCTGAACCAAAACTCCAATTAAGAAGAAAAAGTTTCATCCATAATATTTCTGATGATTTGAGCTGAAGTGAAACCCCACCCAATTAACATAGCATACACTAAAATAAGAATTAAAAAAAAAAAACAACACATGACCAGAGTGTGGTTTTTCCTCTTCTATTAGGAAACTTCTTTCAAAGGCCTCATCTGTACTGACCATATTGAGCATGCCAGTGCACTGGCTTAGTCACATACCACATTTTGATGTTTGCCTATTCAAATTTCCCCTTGCTTAAGCATCTATACAGGTGTAAAATAGTCTCCGGCTTACAGCTAGGAAGAAAGGGTTCCTCACCAAAACAAAGGTAATTGATACTCCATTTGAATAAAGTTGAGCACTAGTATTGTCAGTGGATTTACAGGACCAGAGGAGAAAAATACACAGTTGAAAAGGCATGCTCTCAAGGTATAGATAGAAAGATTACTCTTTTAGATCCCAGTTGATTCAAAGTTACACTTGAGAAGCATAGCAACCACTGAAAGACACCATATCCACGTAAGGACTCCTAGCAACTTCATTTACATATTTAGTATCACTTTACCAAGTCCCACAGCTTATTTCTACAAATGTTGAAGATACATTCACACCTTAGTTTTCAGAAAATTAAAGCTAACAGTAAAGCTTACTTCAAAAATTAAAACAATTTAGTCAAATATTTTTGTGCCTTCTTTATCTAATTTAATATAAGCATGTAATCCAATATAATGCACACTATAAAAAGTGTGATCTATCATATAAACAGCTCAGGAAAAGTAAGTAAAACTACTTTGGAAATATGGAACTTAATATAAAATTAATTCATTTCAATTTTTTAAAAATTATGAAATATACCATCTTGTTGTCTTCTTTTTTCTTCTCTTCGCTCCTTCGCTAATTGTTGTTTTATATCATTTTTAAGCACAGATCCATCTGTTACTAAAAAAAGAATATAGTTAGACATCAATTGGATATAAAATTTTAACGAGATGACAATTTGACATCTATTAGAGCATTCTAGAAATTATACCTAGTTTGAATGGTGATCTTGTGTTTGAAGATTGGGATGAGGACATGCTAAACCGATGTTGACTGCGTTTCTCTTGAGCAATGGCATTAGTGGCAGTATCTAAAATACAGGGAGATAAAGGGAGGGGTTAGATACTGAGAACACAAATAGCTAATACAGGGAGCCTCAAAGCACAATGTGTGTCTTTGATGCCAAAAGATGGTGTATCTTCCATAAATTGTGATGGGTTAATCTGAGTCAACAACAAAGATATACTGAGTTCATTATGTTCAACAACAATCTCACAAAAATAAGTGTCTACTGTGGATGTGACAGCATATCTGTGGACAGAGAGAATCGTTAATGGGAGCAGCAGCACAAGTTTGTGGATGAGGAGAAGCTACCGATTAATAGCTTTCAAAAATGTGTCAGACAAGACATTACACCAAGTACAATACTAGAAAAACAGCTGGTAAGGAATTGGAAAAAAAAGTTTCACCATAAACTGAGAATTTCAAAAATATTTGGAGTTCATGGATCTTAATTGGGAAGCAAAAGTGTCAACAGTGAGATCCTCAGAGACTGGGCCCAACATTAAGGAGTACATTTATAAATGGCCTAGATTCAGGGGTTTTCTGCCCTGTCTGCAGTCACCTAAACTGCTTTTAAAAAATTAGCACTGCCTGCCCCTCCCAGCCCCCACTCCAAGGGGGCAGAACCCAGGCCTTTGCAGTTGCTAAAAGCTCTATTCTGATGCACAATGAAGATGGAGAACCACTCAAGGAATTTCCAAGGAGATGGTATTATTCTAGGATTAAACAACAACCACCACCAAAAAAACCCCCAACAACTCTTAGAAAACAGTACGGTGATTACCAGAAAGAAAGGGGGTGGGGGAGGTAGAAGAGGGTTAAAGAAGGATAAAGGGTGATGGAAGGAGACTTGACTTTAGGTGGTGAGCACACAATACAATATACAGATGATGTATTATAGAAGAGAATTGTACACCTGAAACATAAAATTTTATTAACCAATGTCACCAAAAAATGCAATAAAAATAAAATAACAAGTCAAGCAAAAAAAACAAATTATACAACACAAATTAACATATGACTTGTGTACACAGGTAGAAAAGCAATAAACTTCAATAAGGGGGATGGGGGTTGGGTGGAAAAGGTGAAGGGAGATACAGTCAATAGTGTGGTAAGTTTGCACAGTGACAAATGATTACTAGATTTAGTGTAGTGTTCACATTGTAAGGTATAAAATGATGAATACTATTATACATCTGAAACCAATATAATGTTTTATACCAACTATTATTAAATTTAAAAAATAAATAAAAACTTCAATAGGGGTGAAATATAAGGGGAGCACAATTTGAGGGAAAGTAAAAAAAAAAACTTAAAATTCTAGGGTGACCAAAGCATTGCAGGTTGGATTCCCAGCCAGGGCACATGCCAGGGTTGCAGGCCACGGCCCCTCAGCAACCACACATTGATGTTTCTCTCTCTCTCTCTCTCTCTCTCTCTCTCCCCCTCCCTCCCTCCCTTCCCTCTCTAAAAATAAATAAATAAATCTTTAAAACAATTTCTAGGGTGATACACATACAAGTCATTATACAGTTTTCCCTGAAACCTTTAGTTCCATGTTATGGCTGTTTCTAAAATGCCCCACACGCTACTGGGCATCTTCGGGAAAGTTCTGGAGAATAACAATGAAAATTCTCTTCTGCCTTATAAAAAAAGCACAAGAAATATGGCCCTGTGATACTGCTTACAATTCTGGTTTTTATATCAAGGAAAATATAACAGCTGAAGATGGGCAGTGAAAATAATTAAGGGAATAGAGGTGCTCTCCTTGTACTTAATAGAATGAATGGACTTGGAGATGTTTGTTGCCACTGGGATATCTGTGAGTCATTTTATAGAGTAACCTTGAAAGTCACATCACAACGCTGCCATAGGGATCACCATTTCAAAAAGGAAACGGGATTTTTTTTTTTTACCCCAGAGACCTAACAGCTCAGATAATACATGACCTAGCTAAACTGGAAGATTAGACTCTTCCCACCTTCCTCAATAATTCAACTACTGTCAATTATATAGACCACAATTACCCTTAGAATTTAATTAGTACTGTTTTAAGAAAAACTCTTAAATAAAATCTATAAATTAAGCTCTCCTACATACCCCCTCCCACTCACAACATTTCTACATGAGCAAAGAGAAAACCAGTTGTTTCTGCACATTCGATTTTCTTAGAAGTCCTAAGGAAAGTTCATATTTTGGCACAATTTAGCTGACCAAAAGAGCAATTTCTTTCAAAATGCACAATTTTACTAGATTCACAAATCTTTTTTAATTTTTTTATTGTTCAAGCACAGTTGTCTCCATTTTCCCTCTATCACTTCCCCCTATCCATCAGCCATCCCCACCTCCCAATCTCCATCCTATCCACCCTTTGTCCATAGGTGGACATTATCCCCCCCACCTCCCCTCTGGTTACTGTCGATTTGTTCTTAACTTCACACAAAACAAACAAACAAGCAAAATATAACCAGATTCATACATCTTATTAAAGAGAAGTAACCTTAGAATTAGCTGTGTTGGGAATAATGAACCAAATCATATAAGGCTCATGTGCTAACATAACATCAAATCCGTTTTTTTAAATCTTTATATTCAAATTCCTACTGGCAAGAAATACATTCACTAAAACGGCAGGCTCCAAAAATTATTTCAAAGCTCCAGGCAATGGGGGAAAACCTTTATGTCTGGACTTACTCAACTCTGAAATGATGGGATTTAGTTACCATTAAAGTATCACAAAGGTACAGGAAGCATATTACTGTATTTATGTAGTTCTTATACTAATTCTAAATCCCAAATTAAGGTTAAAAGTTACCTTGCCTACGGATTAAATTTAAAAAATGTATAGAGTTTATTACTAAAACTGAATTGTGAAACTTTATATTATGGTGCTTTCCTAAAAACTGCCATAACAAATAATGTATATCACTTCACCATATATGAAGTTCTATTTGTGTTAGCTCATTAAATTCTTATAACAATCCTATACAGTGGTTATTATTGTTTTTCCCATTTTTTTTTTACAGATGAGAAAACTGAAGCTAAACATAACTTTCGCAGATCACACGGGTAGTGAGATCATTGTGAGACCAGTAGTGAGACCAGCAGATCAGTAGTGAGACCATTACTACCCATTACTACGGGTACTAATGGTCCAGGACTTGATTCAATTGTAGATTAGGAAGCAACTTCACAGCCCTGGCTGGCGTAGCTCAGTTGATTGAACGCGGGCTGCGAACCAAAGTGTCGCAGGTTCCATTCCCAGTCAGGGTACATGCCTGGGTTTCAGACCATGACCCCCAGCAACCGCACATTGATGTTTCTCTCTCTCTCTCCCTCCCTTCCCTCTCTAAAAATAAATAAATAAAATCTTTTTAAAAAGCAACTTTACACCCTGCTGTGTGTCCCAGCTGGTGTAAGACTGGTATGTCTTGGTGGAATGAGTACCAGCCTGTGAACCAAAGGGTCACTGATTCGATTCCTGATGAAGGCACTTGGCTCTGTTGCAGGCCAGGTCCAGGTTGGGAGTGTGCAAGAGGCAACTGGTTGGCAGCGATGATTCTCTCCCTCTCTTTCTCCCTCCCTTCCTACCTCTCTAAAAATAAATAAAATAAAATCTTTTTTTAAAACTTTAATCAGTCTTTTTTAAAAGATTTTATTTATTTTTAGGGAGGGAAGAGAGAGAGAGAGAGAGAGAGAGAGAGAGAGAGAGAGACGCATCAATGTGCGGTTGCTGGGGGTTATGGCCTGCAACCCAGGAATGTACCCTGGCTGGGAATCGAACCTGGGACACTTTGGTTCCCAGCCCGCGCTCAATCCACTGAGCTACGCCAGCCAGGGCTAAAATCTTTTTTTTTAAAGCAGCAACTTTACTTGAAATCTTACGTAATCACGAAGGACCAGGCTATACAAAACTCGTATTAACCACTGTATGACTTAGTTCATTATTCCCACCCCAGCTGCTAAGATTACTTCTGTTTAAAATATCACAAAAAGCCCTGGCTGGCATAGCTCAGTGGATTGAGCGCGGGCTGGGAACCAAAGTGTCCCAGGTTCGATTCCCAGCCAGGGTACATGCCTGGGTTGCAGGCCATAACCCCCAGCAACCGCACATTGATGTCTGTCTGTCTGTCTGTCTGTCTCTCTCTCTCCGCCCCCCGCCTCCCTCCCTCCCTTCCCTCTCTAAAAATAAATAAATAAAATCTTTAAAAAAATATCACAAAAAAGAAATTAAGACCTAAATGTATAAAGTTGATTCAACAAGAACTAAATAAAATATACTTTGAAAAATACAGCAGTGGAAAGATTTTAAAATAAAGCATTTACCATTTTTTTAAAAAGATAGCACAATTATACTGTGGCTAAGACAGGACTATGTTTAAAAAAATAAGTGTAACCCTGGCTGGCGTAGCTCAGTGGATTGAGCGTGGGCTGTGAACCAAAGCATCACAGGTTCGATTCCCAGTCAGCGCACATGCCTGGGTTGCAGGTTTGGTCCCCAGTTGGGGGCATGTGAGAATCAACCAATGTTTTGCTTGCACATCGATATTTCTCCCCCTCTTTCTCCCTCCCTTACCCCTTTCTCCCTCCCTTCCCCTCTCTCTAAAATAAATAAATAAAATCTTTTTAAAAGAGATATGACAAGAAAAAAAAACATTCTCCTATGGGGAAAACTTACAATTAATCATCTTATATAATCCAATATAAGCTTTAGAATGAAATGAACCAAAAATTGGCACCACTAGGATGCCAAAGTTATGAATGCTTACACTTAATAGGTTTTTGAAAGATGTCACTAAAATTATGAAGCCCCTTTGGGTCATAAAACACTTTAGCTCATTACTGACTTCAATAAATAGAAAATTTCTGCTTCTCTCTGTCTCCCCTTCCTCAACACACACACATACACATAATCACATACATACATACACACAATCTGTATCACTCGAGTTCTGCTCCACTGGGCCAACTAAACGCAAAACAGGAAGAACACTCCATGCCAACTAGTTAAGAATGGCAATAATCTTCTAAGGCTGCACACAAGCGCAATCACCCCCAATGCTTAATCCCATGAGATGTCAATGATAAATACTCACCCTCACACGTATTCAGCAAGTCTATATGGTCTGCCACACGTTGCTCTTGAATCCCTCTCAGAATTCAACATAAAATCTGTAGCCCTACCAGCCCATGACCTTTTTTTCCCAAGATCCTTTTTTCTGTACTCATCAGAAATATTAGATCACATAAACTAGTACTTTTATTAGGTAGGAAAGGGTGGGTAGATTGAAAAACTGATTGAACAGGTTTTTTATTGTTATAAAAGGGCTATGGTTGTGGCAAAGAACCATACCATGGTACAGATTAATAGATTTAGTGCTACTCACTGTTATTGGGACAACAGAATAAAAAGAACCAACTGCCAGAGTGGCAAAACATTCCACAGACTCTTTGCCCCCTTCAGGAAATGCTGACTCCAGGAGGGCAGTTCTAGTCTAGCGTGTGATGCTTTCAATTTCCAATTTAAAATGGGCACCAAGGATGTCAACTAGGGATGTTTTAAGCATTTTTAGCTTTTTAAATTTTTAGTTTGAAATATTGTCAGTTCAAGCAATTGTCCTAAACATTTTCAAATACTTTTCAACATTTAACATACAAATGTATGGGGAGATTATCCAGAATATTGGTTAATTTAAATCAATGATATAAACCAGTGTCACAGAGCCTTAGGTGTTCATAAGGAATAAAACAATCTGAATTTATTGCAAACTCTCTTTCTAGAGACAGAAATGAGTATTTCTCCCGATGGAACGATAAAAGTGTATTATGCTTCTGACATTCTTTGCAAGAGTTGATTCAAAGCGTTTTCAAGTAACATAAAGCCTCCCAATCGTAACCAATCTAAATTAAATTTTCAACTGCAAGTGAAAAAAAAAACCCTAAGGATTTCAATAAAATCAATATGATAGTTTTATTCAAGCTCATAGTGGAGGAAACTAGCCTGAGAAGTGGCAAAAAGCAACCTCCTACAAGCTAGAAATACTATATCGCTCAGGTAGTGGAAGTCTCCTGAGCCAAGCAATTCGCTGATAAATTTTACAAAATTAATGATTTGGGGTGTGGGGAGACTTTTTGGCGATGGGGTCAGTTTAGGAGAAGCACTCAATTAGTTCAGCCTAGGGTCTGCAAGATATCCCAGAAAAAGGTGACGCTGTGGCGAAGTCGTGGCGAATTAGGAGGAATAGCCAGCCAACCGACCTTGACCAGGAGGGTGCTAGAAGTAAGCTTTGGAAGAGAGGCAAAGACTGAGACCGTGGGAAAGAATCAGAGCGCAAACGCCCTGGGTAGAAGGAAAACTCCAACCACCGACGCCTCGAAGGGCTATCCTCGGCCGCGGAGCCGGTCTCGGCACACCGGGTGCTGGAAGGCGCCAGCACCTCCCCGGCAGACGCGAGTCCGCTCCGACGGTTGCGCGGGCACGCGTCGTCCCCCAAGAGCAAGCAGGGCTCGGGACCCGCCACGGGATTCAGGGTTCCAGGCCACCCCCTGCCCAGCAGCCCCCGTTAGTCCCGTTGCGCCCCTCGCGCAGGGTTCGCCCGTTGGCGGCGCTGGCCGTCCGTTTCCCCTTGCGTCCTGGTCCCACCACAAGTCCCCGTCCCAGGTGGCTTCAGCGGGAGTGGTGAGAGGACCGGACAGAACCAGGCGACTACAGAGCAAAGTTTTCTGGCGCCCACCGCGCCGCTTCAGTTATCTCCAGGATCGCAGGAAACCCGGCTCCCACGCAGCCCGAGCCCCGCACCCTCCTTCCCCGGAACCACCGCCGCCCGCTCACCCGTGCGTTCCCGCATCCCTCTCAGGTGTGTGCGGCCACCGGTGGCGGCGCGCTCCGCCATCTTCCGAACAGTCGAGCCCTAAGCCGCTACGAGCACTTTGGGCACAGTGCGCAGACTCTTGCACGACTGCCTCTCCTGCCCGGACCCCGTTGCTGGAGGGCGGGGCGGGGTGGGGTGGCACAGCAGACCTCGCCGGCCCCGCCTACCTGGGACCCGCGAAATGGGCAGAGCTGCTCTCCACCCCTCATCCCGTGACCTGCTGCGCAGCGACCACCTAGTGTAAACAAACCCCCTCCTACGTTCCGCTCTCCCCGCCCCCTCCATTGTGGGGGGCCAGCCAGTCATCACGCGACTTGGCCATCTAACATTCTATTTCTCATCACTCCTACCTGGCAACACGGTTAACATTCCTTCTCCCCTTCACTCATTCGTTCTTTTAGGGAGCTTGTACGGAGTGCCTTCTGGGTGCGCTTGTATCACGAGTTTGCTAGTCTTTGAAACGCTGCACAAAGAAAGACCGAAATTGAGGGACGGGGCCCAAGGAAAGGTTGGGAGAGACAGGTTCCTGTGAGGTGCTAGGGATCTGAACTTGAACAGAGACTTTCTTAAACTGTTGCAGAATAAATCATGACACTGTTAGGTCTCAAAGGGTGCTTGTGGGTCTTGCATTAATCTCTACAGATTTTGGAAGAGGTCCTTGGAGTTTGCAGAATGTTTTTCCCACTCACAAGGAAAAGCTTTATTGGCTGGATGCGCCTTTGAGGGGAAGACATCATTTTTATGGGTGGTTTGCCTGTGCAAAGTGGAGTCACCCCCTTTATTAGTGTGATGTGGCACACGGTTGCTTGTAGGGAACAGTTTATCCATGGGATCCTAGGATGGGACAGGAGACCCCCCCCAAAGTGGGGCAGGCGACCACTTGTGAGATGAACACTGTGATGAGCCTACTGTCTCAGGATCATATGGGAGCTGTAAAATGAGAAAACCTAATAACAGCAAACGCTTATTGACTCTTACTATGTGCCGGGTAGTGTTCTAACTGCATTAGTTATTAACTCATTTAATCTTCCTACAACCCTATTAGGTAGGTGCTATTATCACCCACATGTTATGGACTAGAAAACTAAAACAGATAGAGGTTAAATAATTTATCCAGAGACACAATTTTAAGTACCCGAACTGGAATTTGAACTCGAAATGACTGACCACAGTATCCATACACTTAACCTTATGCCATACTGTTTCATGAGATTTGAGACATAGAATATAAAATTCGTAAATGATTAGTATCCAGAATGCATAAAGATCTAAAGACACATAAGAAAAAGACAACCTCCAAACAGTGAGCAAAAGACACAAACAGAATTTATACCAGAAGAAAACACAAAATGGTCAATTAACATAAGAAAAGATGCTCAAACTCTTCAGCAGTGAGAGAATATAAAGGAAAACCTCAAAGTGTCTTGTTAAACCTACAGATTTAGCAAAAATTAAAAAAACAGACAATAAATAAGTGTTGGTGAGGCTACAGATTAATACTACTAATGTTAAGTTCTATTAAGTAGTGTGAAAGAGCCTACTACTGCGAGGCTCTTTTAAATGGCGCCTTGGAGGTAGTGGGCTGCTTCAGGATGAAGCTGAGTATGTCTTTCCCAGACACTGGCTGCCAGAAACTCATTGAAATGGATGATGAACACAAACTTCGTACCTTTTATGAGATGTGTATGACCATGGAAGTTGCTGCTGGTGCTCAGGGGGAGGAATAGAAGGGTTATGTGGTTCAAATCAGTAGTGGGTGCAACAAACAGTTTCCCAGTGAAGTAGGGTGTCTTGACCCATGGCCATGCCCACCTGCTGCTGAGAAAGGGTCATTCCTCTAATAGACTAAGGAGGACTGGAGAATGAAAACACAAATCTGTTTGGGGTTGCACTGTGGGCCAATCTCAGTGTTCTCTTCTTGGTCTTTTTTTTTAAAGGGAGAAAGATAGTCCTGGTCTCACTGATACTACTGTGCCTTGTCCCCTGGGGCCCAAAAAAAGCCAGCAGAATCTGCAAACTTTTCAATCTCTCTAAAGATGATGCCTGCCAACATGTTGTGAGAAAGTCCCTAAACATAAAGGTAAGAAAACTAGGACCAAAGCACCCAAGATTCAGCATCTCATTATTCCACATGGCCTACAACAAAAATGTTGGCGTATTGCTCTAAACCAGGGGTGTCCAACCGGAGGCTCATGGGTGCATGTGGCCCAGGATGGCTGTGAATGTGGCCCGACACAAAATGGTAAATTTGCTGAAACATTATGAGATTTTTTTTTGTAATTACGTGTAACAGTGTATTTAGTGTGGCCCAAAACAACTCTTCTTCCAGTGTGGCCCAGAGATGCCAAAAGGTTGGATACCTCTGCAATGTACTAAGAAAAATAAGGAAGAGACTGCAGAACACACTAAACTTTTGGCTAAGAAAATGAAGAAGACCAAAGAAAAACACCAAGAACATATTGCTAAGAGACATAGGGTATCCTCTCTGAGAGCTTCCATGCCTAAGTCTGAGTCTAGTCAAAAATGAGGTTTTTCTAAGAATAACAAATAAATAAAAACAAATATCAAATCTCCAAAAAATGCTAGTAAAGGTAAAAGTTTGGCAATTATAGCACCCCAAACCCTGCTCTTATGTGTATACAGAGATCAGTGCTTTATCTGATATACATTGTGTTAGCTGTGTTTATTAATATGGCACACATGTGATTAGGGTGCCAGCAAAGCATATGTACTGTACTCAGATATAAAATTAGCTTTAATGAATTCATGTGAAACTTCACAAACAGAAAATCTAGAAAAATGCATCACCCTTGAAGTTTCTTGCAAAAATGTTGAAAATGTTGAGCCTATTGCTAGATGTCTAACCCATCCATTAATGAGGCAACATTCAGACAAATGCAGACTGTGACATTTTCTACAAAATACTTGGCCTGGATGCATCAAAACGTTAATGTCATGAAAGATTAAAAACAAACATCAGGGAAGTGGTCTAGATCACAGGAAGAGAACACATGTAATACATGATCCTTGATTAGACCTAGATTAAAACAAACTCAGGGGTACTTATTATTGGGACAATTGGGAAAATTTGAATATAAACTATATTAGATGATCTTATTGTATCAAAGTCAAATTTCTTAGGTGTGAAAATGATATTGTGGTCATCCAGGGAAATGTTCTTTTTCTTAAGAAGTAAGTGCTGCAGAATTTAGGGGTAAAGCATCATAATATCTGGAACACTGGCAAGTAACATAATTCAGAGGAAAAACAGAGCAAATATCACAAAATGTTAAAAATCGGTGAATCTTGATGTCTCAGAGATGTTGATTTTACTATTCTTTCAACTCTTTTGTGGGTTTGAAATTTTTCAAAATAACAAGTTGGAGATTTTTTTTTAATCTAGAAATTTTGTCTTCAGCTTACTTGCACATACCACAACTTTCAAAAATGAAATGTGATTTGGAATTACATATGGGGAGGCACTCTCGATATTCTTTTCAGTATTTCAAGCAGGGGTGTCAAACTCATTTTCACTGGGGGCTACATCAGCCTCACAGTTGCCTTTAAAGGGCCGAAATAAATTTAGGACTGTGTAAGTGTAACTACTCCTTAACTGTTAAGGAGTTAACTGTTGAAAATACATTCAGCCCTTTAAAGGCAACCGTGAGGCTGATGTGGCCCCCGGTGAAAATGAGCTTGACACCCCTGATTTAAAACTTCTAAATGCCTTAATCCTGCCCAGGTGGGGGGAATTGGGGCAATAAGAGGTCTACTAAAAAATACATATAGGTAGCATATGCTGGCAGCTGGATGAGGAATTAAAATGTGTCCTAAGAGCTTAGCAGATTGAGAAATCACTCCCAGTTGGGGTGGGTGATCAGAGAAGCCTTCATGGAAGAATTAGCACTTTTTCTGGTCCTGAGGCCCCAAAGAAAGCAATCTGTCCTTAATCCCAGCCTATGGTAGCTGAGTAAAGACACAGGCCCATATGTGGCCAGATCTTCCCATTTTCAAAATAAGCTGAAAATCTAGATTTTAATGCCAAATCTCTTATTTTTAAAATGATGACAACATTAAACATTTTGCAAAAATACCATGCAGGGCAAATAAAATGATCAAATATCTAATCAGTATTCAAGTTTCCCAATTGTCTCATTTTGGGGGTTGGAATAAAAATCCAAACAATTGCTGCACATGACATTGATTTGGTTTTTAAATGTCTTTTAATCTATAGATAAACCCTGCTTTCTCTCTAACATCACTGATAGATCACTGTGAAGTTTAGCACTCATTCATTCATTCTGTAAGTAAGTCATTCAATGAAACTTTTACTAAGCACCCACTCTGTGCCTGGCAGGTTAGAGAGAATGAGTGACTCCTGACAAGTAAGGAGTCCTGCCCTCCATCGATTCTAAGTTAATGATTAGACATTAGGGCCCCCTTAGATAGCGGTTTCCTTGGGAGCTAGATCAGCTCTCTAAGGAGTCCCCATGAGACTATCTGTACATTTCTCAGACAATTATTGGAAGTGAATGCCTGTCAGCTTAGGGAGAGTAAGACTGTACTGGAGCCAACTGAGACTCACAGCTGGAAAAGAACCCAGGCTGCTCCTTCCCTCTCCTCCCTTATTTGGAGACTACATGTTCTCCAGTGAGCAAAAAAGAACTGGAATCTTCACTTCTTTTCATACTTGGCTTTTTTACCCCTTAAAACTAACACCAGCAGGAAAAATATATAATAGGTCTGGGAACTTTTTTCTATTACAAGTTTTTAAAAATTGAATTCACATGTAATAAACACTTGGTGAACTTACCAAGTCTAGCAAATCTGCATTTAAACTGGTACCACCACAGCATTGTCCTATGAATTGTAAGCATCACAGTAAGGAGCTAGCTCTTCCTCTCCATCCTGAACTACCTGTCGGATTCACGCATCAATCACACAGTGGAGAAAAAGCTCTGGGTTTTATTTTGTTTTGTTTTGTTTTTGTCTCTCATTTCTGCCTTTTGCCTCACATCTGCTGCAGCTTGGCTGTGATGCAGGGGAAAGAGTGATGTTTGATTCTGGCCTCATCTCTCGCCAAATCTACTCATATTCTTTCTTTCCCTGACTATGAACCTTTCTTCTCTCCTGAGTTACAAACTTACCTACCTCAGGCTCTGCTCTTTTCTCACTTGGTTGATGGCAGCCTTCCCAGCTCTGGAATTCCCTCTACTGCACCATACACTCCACCTCACACCCTACCCCTCACCACCCTTCATGACCCTTCAGTACTCCTCTCTCCCTCTCTCCCTCCCTTTCCCCCCTTTCATTTGCAAGGAGGACCAGAGTGACCTTGCTTTCTGTACCCTATCCTTTCAGGGAGCCCCTGGTCTTTCCTGGGGTGGGGCTATGGGGTGATTCCCCATGGCCTGAGCTCCCCAGGGTGGGGACAGTGAGTTTCTGAGGGGTGGAATAAGAGACCATCACCCTCAGTTGGGAGTGTATTCCTCCCCTCCAATTTGTAAATTCAGACAAACCTCAGAGGGGAAGGGTGTGATGGCAGCTGTGGTATCTGCTTGGAGCAGTGTGTGACTCTTGAATGCTTATGGGTAAACAGTAAGAGCTGTCATTTGTCTAGCGCCTACCCAATGGCAGGCATGGTGCTAAAGCTTTTACATGGATTATTTCACATAATCATCACCACAACTTTATAAAGGAGCCTCAATTATCACCTCATTTTAAATATGCAGAAACAGGCACAGGAACGTAAATTAACCTGCCCCAGTTTAGCATAGCTAGGAAATGGCAGAGCCAGGATTCAAGCCCATGCATATCTTGTACTCCCTCCACTGTGTGCCTGGATTTACCAGGTTCTGAGTCCTCGTTCACTCTTAATTCCTAACCCATGTCTTACTCTTCTTAATTGATCTAGTCTCCATACTCAGGTTACTGTGCCTTTTCAAACTTGCACTTTCTATAATCGGTAAGGTCTTTCTACAACTACATCTCCTAACCCAAGGATCAGTATAGCTGTAACTTAAGCCTTTAATAGAATTGACTCAAACTATTCAATACAAGGCCATTGAAATGGGTGTTTAATATATGTCTTGCAAAGGAGATGAATGTGATTTCCCTGAAGCAGCCTTCCTTCTAGAAAGGCTCAGCAGAGTCAATAAGTGCTGAGTACTTGAGACTGCCTTAAAAGTGCAAGTGTAAAGGAAACCGTGCCACAGCTATTGCACTGTCTATTCTGCAATGAATATTTATTGAATGAATGAAAGAGAGTAGTAAAAGCTTCCAAATTACTGAAAGAATAAGAAATAAAAAAATACTCTGAATGACTACTGGGGTGTTGAAAAGGTCTAGACAAAATTAGTGAAGAGCAAGAAAATGTCCTCATTTTTCCCTTTTGACTTCAAATAAAGTAGAGCAAATGTGAGCTGTGCCTTCTCATTCTAAAATACAGGCCTGTAATATACGGGAAGCTTAAGAGGGTGCCAAAAAGCATAAAATACCAAGGAATGTCCTTTAAAGACACTTTTGAATGTCTAACAGACCTAACAGTTGGTAAAATCCAGATGGGACAAAACGAGAAGCGGCACTGAAATTGTTTGTTAAAACACAGATTTCTGGGCCCCATTCCCAGAGTTTCTGATTCTCCAAGTGGGATTAGTTGTAAAACATATACCTCTAAGGAAATGTACTGAATAATGTCTAATGTGATGCCAATTACTGCTTAGTACTTAATTAACATCTTATCAATTTGCTGATGATAAATATTAAAAATTCTAATACAGATGGAGCGTCTTATATATCCGGATACTCAACATTTTTTTTTTTCTAAAAGCAGGCAGATGCTTTGCCTTATAAGGTAAGTTGAAAGCCAAGGTGTTGCCTAGGCTTTGCTGCCTAGGGCCATCAAAATAGAGGGAGAGGTATCACTTACACTCAGGGAGGCAGATGCCTGAGGGCATTTTGAACAACAATTTCCTGCAACAGTATTTGACCTAACACAACTACAAACATGCCCCCCCATAGGAGAGTGTGTGCAAATCTACACCTACATTTTATTTTACTTTTTAATTGTATCTATTTACTTTTAGAGGGGGGGAAGGGAGGGAGAAAGAGAGGGAGAGAAACATCGATGTTCGAGAGAAACATTGATCAGTTGCCTCTTGTATGTGCCTGGACGGATGGGGGACCAGGCCTGCAACCAAGGCATATGCCCTGACTGGACATCAAACCTGCAGCCCTTCTCTTTGCAGGATGACTCCCAACCAACTGAACCACACTGGTCAGGGCTGTGCCTACATTTTAAAAGGAGCTAGTTAGATGAACAAGGATAAAGTACAGATGTGTAGAACAAACACAGGAAGTGAAATGCAAAAGAGACTCCTCTCTCCTTCTGCCCCAAAAGAAACATTACCCAGGGAACTCTTCTCAGCTTTAGGGCACATCACTGTCCCTTCACCCACTCAGCCCATAGTTTATCATGCTGCAAACTTGGATGCCTCTGCAGCAGAGGGAATAGTTTGTTGCTTGGGATATTGATGTAGATGTTTCAAAATTGTGTGAATGGAAGGAATCTCATCTATTTTATATATTGCGCCTCATTAATCAAGTTCTATCTGGGAGTACATGATGTTCTAAAAAGTCTTAGGTCTTTAAGATTTTGAGACTCAAGCTGAAACTGTTCTCAGTGATTTAAAAATAATCTGTCCACCCTGGCTGGTGTGGTTCAGTGGATTGAGCACCGGCCTGCAGACCAAAAGGTCACTGGTTTGGTTCCCAGTCAGGGCACATGCCTGGGTTAAGGGCCAGGTCCCTGGACGGGGGTGTGGGAGAGGCAGCTCTCACACTTCGATGTTTTTCTCCCTTACTTTCCCCTTCTGTTCCCCCCTCTATAAAAATAAAGTAAATAAAATCTTTTTTAAAAATATGTCCTTACTTCGGCTCTTGAGAATTTCTTTTTGCCGAATTCAATCAGCAATTTTGTCTGTGGGCAATGCAGTTGTGTAGTCAAAAAACTTCCAGGTGGCCCTGGCTGCTGTAGCTCAGTGGACTGAGCACTGGATTGCGAAGCAAAGGGTTGCCGGTTCGATTCCCAGTCAGGGCACGTGCCTGGGTTGTGGGTTGGGTCTCCAGTTGTGGGCAGAAGAGGCAACCACACATTGATGTCCCTCCCTCTCTTTCTCCCTCCCTTTCCCTCTTTCTAAAAATAAATAAGTAAATAAATAAATAAAACAAAAAACCTCCAGGTGGCCCAGTTGGTTGGAGCATCATCCTGTATACCAAAGGTTTCAGGGTCAATTCCCAGTTAGAGCACACATCTAGGTTGCAGGTTCAATCTCTGATCAGAGCATATATAGGAACTAATCGACCAATGTTTCTCTCTCACAGGGATGTTTCTCTGTGTCTAATATCAATAAACATATCCTCTAGCAAGGATTTTAAAAAAGGCTCAAGAGTACAAAGAGTGAGTATACACTCCTTGGGGCACATGACTATATCAGAATGCACACATAGGCAGCCAAGAGCCAAAGAAATTTTTGCCTATGGGTTCTCATCATTTTTACATGCATCTGGGGTGAAGGACTCAGCAACACAGAGCAAACTTCTACAGATCAGGTCAACCACACAGCCAGCTCCTCCAGACCCTCCCCCCACCAAGGAGAGTTTTCAAAGACTCTTGGGGTGCATGGGGAGAAAAAGCTCAGGATATCCCTGTGGTCAATGGGTAAATAGACTACGTTTCTCTGTTTTCATGAGATACACATACCCTTGTCTTTGCTTTTCTTTAGTTTCTAGATATTACTATTGAGGACAGAATGTGAGAGCTAGAAAGAACCATGAAAGCCATTTAGTTTAGTCCTCTCATTTTCTCTTGAGGCTCAGAGAGAGGTGTTGTCTCAAGTTCCCACACCTGGAACCAGGTCTCCTGACACCCTGTTGAATGCTCATTCCTTTACACTCATGTGGAAGGCTGTCTAAAACAATCTTTCAGAGGAAGAATAAGAAGGAAGAATTGCTGATCCAGTTCTGGGAACCATTAAGTAATCCAACTGGAATTTGACCTATATCCTCCCAATGAAACTGAAATGAAGAGGGAAGGGAATAGATGGAGATACCACTAAGTTTGGAAAAGGTGCACTTAAGAAATGTTTAACAACAGTTACTTTTGTGAAGGGTCCAATGAATTGGCCCCTACCAACTGCTCCAGCCTCATTTTGCTCTATATCCTCCCAGGAACCCTTTTCTGCAGCAGCAAAACAGGCAAACACCTTGGCTCACAAGTGCATCTTGATCTTTACTCTTTGCCCATCTCATAGAGGCATGATTCAAATTCAAAAGAATCTGACGGCAGAGTTCTGGAGCTTTTCAGGGGTTTGAGGAGCCAGAGCAGAGTGTTGCTAGAAATAGTACCTGGTAACCCATGCCACGGGATAAAAGTGGCAAAATCTAATTGCTATTTCAATCTGGGAATGGAGTGGGAATAGGGGAGATGGCCAAGTGCTAGCATAGCCTGAGCACTTTCATGGAAGAAATGGCTCTTAAAACCAGGCTTTTAAAATGGTTTCTATTTTTTGGATGATAAATTCTTATATGTGTTATTCTCAGATCTCTGCACAGTGTTCTATAGAAGGTTTGTATTCAATATGTTTTTTAAAGAGATTTATTTTGAGAGAGAGGGGAAAGGAAGGAGAAAGAGCAGGAGAAAAACATCAACGTGTGGTTGCTTCTCCTACGCCCCCTACCTGGGACCTGGCCCGCAACCCAGGCATGTGCCCCAGCTGGTAATTGAACTGGCGACCCTTTGGTTTGCAGGCCAGCACTCAATTCACTGAACCACCCCAGCCAGAGCTGTATTCAATATGTTTTTGTTCTTGATGATAGTATTTATTATTATGCCTGGGAATAATTAATTCAACTGAAACATACCTAGAGGAAACTGTTCAGTCGTTTGAAGCTAACCAGTTCTTTTCTCTTTTTGGGTGTAGGACTGTGTCTCCCCAATTCTGGTACCTTCTGGATGTGTGTACACTGGGAAACCATGGATGAGGCTGACTTCAGAAGGAAGGTGTGAGAAATAAAGCAGTGATTTTATTTTTAGTTCTGTAGAAATATTTGGGAAGCCTGCTTGGTGATGTTTTCATGATTAGAAATGACCTGGTGCATGTGCTTGACAGGAACATGGGCCACAGCAGGTCTGACATATGCTTTTTCCCATCTCCATATGTTTCATTTACATCTTAATCCACAGCCTGGTGGGGAATAGCCTGGTAATATAGCACTTTGGGGACTGTTGTCAGTTGGCCTCATGCTAGTGTCTTAGAGTAGGGTATTCACACATCCTCCACTGAACTGGAACCTGGCCCTGGGCCTGTGGACTTGCCACTGGGCTGACTGCAGGGGAAAGGAAATTCAAACTGTGAAATGACTTGTTCCGATGTTAGTCAGGGATGTGTTAGGTCTGTTTACGGAAGAAGAAAATGACATTTGAAGAAAATTGGTTGAAGGAGAAATGCTGTCATTATATAAGCATTTGGAATTTAGTAAATGACTGCCCACGAGAGTAACAGATTGGTTAACTTGTGAAGACCCCAATGTGTCCTTTCCGCACTGCAGTGTTGTAAGACGAGCATGGGCTTTGGAGCCCAGTACATCTGGATCTGGGTCCCAAGCCTGTCACTTAAGACTATTCAAACCTCGAGCCTCACTTTTCTCTTCTGTAAAATGACGGTAGTAATAGTAGCCTAAAGCTGTTTTATTCATCTTCAAATCAGTTGATATAAAGGATTGGGTATAGTGCTCAATACATAGTATGAGCTCAATTAAAAAACAGTTAATAGTAATAACAATAACTATTAAATATTTTAGAAGTACCTACTATGTGCCAAACACCGAGTTATGCACTTTTGTCACATTTTCTCCCTTAGTCCTGATAATAATGTTATGAGGTCAGTAGAATTACCCACTACAATGCCTAATACTGTTAACAATGATAATATGCTACCAGCTGAGATTGGAATAGATAATTTGGGGCTTTCTAAGCCTGCTTTTTCTCCCTTATTTCTCCCCTACACCTTCCCCCACTGAGTTTTGGTGGCCAAAAGGCTGGAAATATTTCACCAGGTGACAGGAGAATAAAGACAGGTCAAGAATACAACCATTTGCAATCCAAATGCTGGAAGAAAGGTTTGCTGTGAGAGATGGGAGAACAAGTTTTCATGCAAAGAATAACAATACTGTGTAACTATCTAACAAAGGGGCTTGTTTTGGGGCAGTGTTGGGGGAGAAAACACAGGAGTTATTCACATATTGAAATATTTTAAAGCTAGAAATACTGGAGCTTCACAAAGTGTCAGTACTCTGTGTTTCTGCCCTCCCCCTCCTTCGATGCTTCTGTCAGCTGCTGCAGAGAAGACCTGTTGCAGAAGGGTCAAGGTAGGGCCTATTCTCTTGAGGTGTTTGCAAAGCATGTCCTGCAGGCACAGACCTACCCAACCCCCCACATCCGGCACATCCCCTGTGGGGAAGGCAGAAAGCAGGTGCAGATAAACAGATAGCTGCGGCAACTAGGATGCTTCCACTCCCTTCCTTTGTTACAAATGGAAATAGTCTTATTGGGAGTTAGATCTTGCAAGAAGAGAACATCTCTCTAAATAGTTGAGACCGCAAAAATGAGAACCCAAATCAGAAGACCAGAGCCTCAGCAGTTTTACAACAAAGTGGGAAACACAAGGGCCTTGAAGAACACCAGGTCAAGAAGGGGTTAACCCAGGCCCTGTGGCCAAAGGCAGTTCCACCCACTTCTGAAGGACCGCTGCCCTTGGGGGAAACAGAGCTTCCTCCAAGACAGAGACAAGGTTATTTTACTGCAAACAGAATTTAAGTTTTCCTTTGGACTACGGGATGCCACAGCACAAATATTTAACATTTTGCACTTCACACCGTCTCTGCATAGTTCTAAATTGTTTCTGAGTATGTTTCCCCCTCCTTGCCCTCTCTGCCAATTTTTTGGGTGTGGTAGAAGCAGAAGTATTTTCAGTCCAGTCTCCAAAATTCATGGAAATATGAATGACAGTAACATAATATTTTGAATTGTGTATTGTTTTAAAATAGGAAAGTTAGTTATATTTTTCCCCAGTGGTATTTTGTACCATGCTTTTCAAAACAATATGTTGTTAAGGGACACTTCAGGGTAGGCATTCTGAGCAGGAGGTACCCAGAAGCACCAATATAGAAAAACTCAAATTATGACTTCTTTGATAACTCACAGACACTTAATTTTGAGAGTTAGAGATTTAAAATTTAGTCAGTTTCTTCTTCATTTTACCAAAGATGCAATTTACAGGGAATGACTAGTCAAGGTCACACAGCTAAGTTAATGGCAGAGCCATTTATTTTATTTTTTTAACATTTTATTTATTTATTTTTTTAGAGAGGGAAGGGAGGGAGAAAGAGAGAGAGAGAGAGAAAGAGAGAGAGAGAGAGAGGGAGAGAGAGAAACGTCAATGTGCAGTTGCTGGGGGGCCGTGCTGCAACCCAGGTACATGGCCTGACTGGGAATCGAACCTGTGACACTGGTTCGCAGCCCGAGCTCAGTCCACTGAGCTATGCCAGCCAGGGCTGAGCCATTTATTTTAAAATATTATTTTGAAAATGCTGTTACACACATCCAAATTATAATCCCAAAAAGACATTTTTGTGTGTGGAAATTGACCAAACAGTTGGGTGTTACAAGGATTAAATGAGATAACATCTGTAAATGGCATGAGCACTAGCTAAACAGAACTAAATTAAAATATTCTATCCAGTACACATTTTCTTTCCTTTATGTTCATGTCCATAAATATTTAAAGTTTACAGAGTTGCAGCATTTGTGTCTATACCGCATCGTGATCATCTCTTTTCATTTAGCACATTCTGCTTACCTACCGTTTTCATGCCTAAAGAACATTCCATCTGATTGGTAGGCTCTACTTTTTTAGACACTCTGTCATTATTGAACATATCAGTTGTTTCCAGATTTTTCACCACTGTCAATGGTGGGGCTTGGAACAACCTTACACAGCTTGCCATCCTCCCACTGCTGTCCTCCTTTTGGGGGTGTTTCTTTGGAATATGTTCTCAAAAATGGAATGAGACATAGAAGGAGCTTCCAAACCAGATTGCTCTCCAGAAAAATACTGACAGTTTACTGTGTTTGTGTGTCACCAGTGATAGGAGACCTTATCATGGTGGTGGTGGTTGGGGAGAAGTGTTTTTCCTCTTCTCTCTAGACATAGAAAAGGAATTTAGGGATTCTTAGCTGAAATTTCCTTATTCACCCTCCCTCATCCTGGTGCTCTAGTCTGGGCAGTGTAAGTCCTCTGGGAAACCGCTGGGCTAGCTGCTTACTGAGCAGCCCGGCACCAAGGAATAGACAAGAGTCACACACAGTAACCATGCTGTGCACTCAGCTTTTATTGAATGCAGGTTCACTCAAAGTAGAACATCAACATACAATAATATTCTACTCATGCTCTAACAAACTAAGAGAATTATAACACACACACAGCAATCAATGAACAATAACGGACCCAAGTCCCAGAGTCTCAGTCTGTGGGTCCGGCAGACAGCATGGTGGGCAAGGGAGTGGTCAGCATCTTGCAAGGAAGGACCTCTGGAGCCAGGAGTGCAGCAGGACAAATGGAGTCCTCAGTCCAGCAGGGCAGAGCCTCTGGCAGCTGATGCCAAGGGAGATCAGCGTGGCACATAGCAGCGCTCTGGTGTGTGGAGCTCGGCTGTCTCAGCAGTGGTCCGGAGCCTGCCTCAGTTATATCTTGAAAATGGTGGACCTCACCTTTCTGGGTCTCTCAATAAGTGTCTTGGCTCCCCTGATGCCAAGTGGAGAATTTCCCAAGGAGCCTGTCTGTGGGTGGTCCTGGTCTGCAGACATTGGCTGTTCTGATCATGTGTACAGATATCCTAAGTGTGCCTCCTTGCAAGTTTTTCATATATTTTTAAAATATTTTATTTATTTATTTTTAGAGAGAGGGGAAGGGAAGGAGAAAGAGAGGGAGAGAAACATCAATGTGTGGTTGTCTCTCATATGCTCCCCACTGGGGACTTGGCCTGCAACCCAGGCATGTGCTCTGACTGGGAATCAAACCAGGGACCCTTTCATTCGCAGACCAGTGCTCAATCCACTGAGCCACACCAGCCAGGGCTGTTTTTCATATCTTGACAATGACTATTAATACATAAACTGTTTACATATGTTTATATATATAATATTGCTAAAGTTTCATTTGATGTAGGATTAAGATTAATAAAGGAATTATAGTAAGATTGAATTATGCAGAATGCATTCCAAAGTGCTTGTGGAGGCACCATTAACATATTGGGCAAATTTTGTAATACAATTTTTTTCCATATCTATTTTCAAATGTTGCCCAAGCTGTAATAATTTTGCCTTGATAAGTACACCATGGAACCTTGTGTATTTACAAGTGTATCACCAAAAAAAATTTAGCTTACATAGCTTACATAGGCC
Source organism: Phyllostomus discolor (assembly GCF_004126475.2). Taxonomy (NCBI): domain Eukaryota; kingdom Metazoa; phylum Chordata; class Mammalia; order Chiroptera; family Phyllostomidae; genus Phyllostomus; species Phyllostomus discolor. The sequence goes on from NC_050198.1 coordinate 85,464,919, forward strand.
ACATTTTTATCAAATACTTTTATATTAATATAGTTACATTCAAAATTTTTAATCAAAACACTAATATTATTTTCCTATTTTTCTGCATTTGGCAGTGTAGAACAACTTGAGAAAATAGTAAAAACACATATTTCAATTACAAATAATTACCACCCTTTGATTTATTTAATGAGTGTTTCACTGTCACCACTATTGCTATCAGTTCAGCACATTGTGCTCATTTAGACTCACTAGGTAGTCTCAGAGTCTCATGATTTAGAAGCCTGGAAGCTATTGCTGTCCACTGTTAGTGATCAGGGGGCTGGCTGTACACCAGGAATTAGACAGAGAATCAGACCAGGAGGGACTCCATCTCCCTATGGGGGCATGGATCTGTTCCTCCCTCAGAATTATTTCTGGCAAGCCTGTCTCTGCTTGGTGACTTTCCTTTGTGAGGAAGCCTTGTTGTCCTTTAGCAGTCACGCCCTACTCTGGATGTACCACTTCCATGTCAGGACAGAGTTACTCCTGCCACTTCTTCAGGACAAATTTTTGTCCGGCCTAACACTGGTATCTGAGGCAAAAGGGTTATTGGAGTGTTAACAATGGGAGGCTCTGTTGCTGTAAGTGCTTCAAAGAGAAGCCATACAATTTTTCTACATGTTAACATTATCTGTGTCATCCACCCTTTGGCTGCACTTTCTCGGGGGAAGACTGAATTTTTATGGTGTAAATTTACCTCTGTATTGTACCTTGATATTACATGAGAGTTTGGGTAGGCGGTTTAATTGTGATGATAATTTGAATATGTTCAATATGTCTTCAGTCGTCCTGGCCTGAGCCATAACCTGCATATATGGCATTTTTAAGGCAGGTGGTACTCCTCTAAGAATTGTCTTTTTCATGCTTGGTGCTGCTGGTACCTGTAAAGGCATATTTATTCCTGTCTTCTCATAAACCAGAGACAAAGTTGCCAATTTTCTAGTGATATCAATTGCCTGTTTCAGATCTGTTCATTTCATGTGATCCACATATGCTATAATGTCAACAGTGGGGCATGCCATTCTCCATACCCTTGCTGAGAATTTGATTTGGCCCCTGTGTGTTGGCTCCAGTAATGCTGTATTAACTGCATTTTGTTTTGAAATGCCTGAAATTTGTCTCATTTCTGTTCCTGTGAGTAAAATAGTATTGGCTCGTTTGTCCCAAATCATAGCTAGCCAATCTATGTCTGTCATGTCGTTTGGCTGAAAATCTACTCTCCTATTCTCCAGTTCCCACTTGGTGTATTCTCTGCCTTTCTCTCTCTAGTGTGGCCTTCCTTGTCCATGATTATATTCTATTATTTGCTTCCCTAAAACTGCTGGTCCTTCTCTGGCTGGTGTGGCTCGGTGGACTGAGTGCCAGCCTGTGAACCAAAGGGTCACTGGTTTGATTCCCAGTCAGGGCACATGCCTGAGTTGCAGGCCAGGTCCCCAGTAGGGTGCATGTGGCAGGCAACCACACATTGATGTTTCTCTCCCTCTCTTTCTCCCTCCTTCCCCTTCTGTCTAAAAATAAATAAATAAAATCTTAAAAAAAAAACCCTACTGGTCTGGCAGCATGTAAGTCATCCCATGGGTTGTCATATTCTCCTGGATTCCCTGGATGCAGATTTTTAGATTTAAGTTATCATGAAAAGTAACCTTAACATTGTCAGCTGACTTACTTCTCTGTATACTTCTGTGAACTAAATTCTCTTTATGCCTATCAGCGTCTACCTAAGACAATGTCTTCAGAAGCAGTGCTAGTGTTGTGGAAAATAACTCACACGTGGGAGAGATGGCCGATCACAGTCCTTTGTTACATGCGTGGGCTCAGAGGAGAATCTCCAAATTCTGAGCAATGAGCTCAAGCTGGAGTTTCCTTTATATGCTTGTTACACAGGCAGAAAGAGGAGGAGAAAGGAGTGCAGCTACTAAAACGGGGGTTAGTGTATGACCTTAAGATAACTGCTTATTTGGGAACGGCTGCTATGTCCTGTCACACTAGTACTTCTTTTTTGGCTCTATTAATGAGTGGTTCTAAATTTCTTGGAACAGTGAGGTCTATCCATACATCCTCAACAATTTGTACGGGCGGTGTCTTATGAACTTGCACCCCAGTGTCATACCAGGGATCTTCCACTGGCAAGACAGTTTTTGGCCTCTTCTTAAGAGTCAAACCTTTTTTAAATTTCTGTCCCCAGGGTAACATTTTCACAAAATTTTGGTAGCTAACTTACATAATTTTTTAGTGTATGCTAAGTCAATCTGCCACCTTAACCAGTTATAATTGGACAAGCCACTCTTGCATTCGATCCTGCTGACTATGCCAAGTGTTGTGAGTGTATGTTCTCAATAGTCTTTCCTGTAAGTCAGCTGAGCAACTGCTCAGCTAGCTGCCTCCTGAGCAGCCCAGCACCAAGGAATAGAGGAGAGTCACACATAGCAACTATGCCATTCACTCAGCTTTGATTGAATGCAGGTTCACTCAAAGTAGAACATCAACATACAATAATATTCTACTCATGCCCTAACAATCTAACAGAGCCATAACACACACACACACACACACACACACACACACACACACACACAAAGCAATCAATGAGCAATAATGAACCCAAGTCCCAGAATTTCAGTCTGCAGGTGCAGGAGAAAGCATGGTGGGCAAGGAAGTGGTCAGCATCTTGCAAGGAAGGACCTCTGGAGCCAGGAGGGCAGCAGGAAAAATGGAATCCTCAGTCCAGCAGGGCAGAGCCTCTGGCAGCCGATGCCAAGGGAGATCAGTGTAGCACAGAGCAGCGCTCTGGTGTGTGGAGCTCGGCTGTCTCAGCAATGGTCTGGAGCCTGGCTCAGTTATACCTTGAAAGTGGTGGACCTCACCTTTCTGGGTCTCTTGATAATTGTCTTGGTACTTTTGTGGCAAAGTGGGAAATTTCCTCAGGAGCCTATCTATAGGTGGTTCCAGTCTGCAGACATTGGCTGTTCTGATCGTGTGTGTAGATATCTTAGATGTATCTCCTTGCCAGATGTGTCTGCTCTGTGTTAGTTGGTTTTCTTCTTGTCTGATGGCAGTATCAGCCAAAGTATCATGGCTGATGGCAGCCATCTTGGTTGACATGAGAGACTCCACTTTGTTTTGTATACTTTGTGTTATCTTGACTGAACCAATGCCATTTTATTGGCCCTGCTCTCCACAGGAGCAGAAGTGACCATGCTAATATGAATGGTTTCTGTACCAATACAGGTAAGATAACAAAAGATAACAAAAGCAACATATGGAAGTGTGACTATCCCAAGTACTTTACCAAATAAAATGTTTGGGGTTTACTTCTGAGTTTCCATAATGGGCAAAAGATGATTTTCATTTAAAAAAATCAGCTTATAAGAAAAGCCAGCCATGTCAGAAAGAAAAGTATAATTGTAGATGTATATATCCAGGTGCTTCAATTTGAACATTTGGCCCACTGGACTTGGGATCTCTGTTCCCAGTTCTGTCACTTACAAATTTTCAATTATTTAATAACAATAAGTCAGCCCTATCTGGTGTGGCTCAGTGGATTGAGTGCTGGCCTGTGAACCAAAGGGTCACCAGTTCAATTCCCAGTCAGGGCACATGCCTGGGGTGTGGGCCAGGTCCCCACTTGAGGGAATATGAGAGGCGACCACACATTGCCTCTCCCTCTCTTTCTCCTTCCCTTCCCCTCTCTCTAAAAATAAATAAAATCTTAAAAAGAAATTTACCAATTTAATAATAAGTCATATTTTAAAGTGTGAAGGGCCTTTGCTTTATTTTATTTCAATTACAGTTGACATTCAATATTATTTTATATTAGTGTCAGATGTACTATATAGTGGTTATTTATATAATTTACAAAATGATTCTATTGATAAGTCTAGTACCCACCTTGCCTTAAGACTCTTTGTTTCCATGTATCATCTCATTTACTCCTCACAGCAACCCTTGGAGTGGGCATTATCATCATCCCCATTTTACATACAGAGAAAAGGAAACTTAGAAATATTATTTAAGTTGCCCAGAACAACACAGCTAGGCAGTGCCAGCGCTATGATATGAATTCAGGTCTGTTTGATTCAAAGTCCTTTGTGCTTAAAATGTCCTGCCTTCCTTACCCTGATTTATGGAATGGTGACTTATCTGCCACATTATCGTATCAAGGTTCACATGAGATAAAAATCCCAAACTGTGGCCTAGTCCTAAGCTTTCTGGAGTGACTCAGTAGTATATGTCATACAAACGATTTCTGAGAAGTGGGTCCCCAATTATAGTTATACTATTATATTTGCAAATGCAGTGCTCCCCCACAATAGAGCTGTAAGGAGAAAGATGAGACTCGCCTGTGATGATGTTGGTGTTCCTGGTGGTCTTATGCATGTTTCAAAAGAAGTCAGGTGAACTACACTTCGGATGGTATGCAGAAGATACGCCTTTTGGGCAAGCCCAACTCCACATCTTTCTTTTGTGGGTGAGTAACGGAGCCATGGATAGTAACTAAAAGAGCTACTCTCTCTCACCTCCTCTCCTAAGGGAGAAACCTGGAGTTAGACACAGTTCGCCTCAATACCCAAATCAGAGTGTTAGACTTGTATTATTGAAAGAGGCCTTATATAGCCTCTCATTAGATGCTGACCCTTCCCATTTCTTATTTCCCGAATATAGCTTTATTGTTTTTATTAAATGTGTGCGCTGTCCTGTATGGGGTTAAAAAGAAGGAAAACCAGATGTAGCTGTATCAGATTCTGTCCTGGGAAAATGTGGAACAAAATGCCTTCAGGCATAACTGTGTTTGATACACCTGCCCATTTGTGACATGCCTCCATGAGTGTGACATTCCTCCCTGTTCCTTACTGCATGGTCTCTAATTTTAGCAAAATCCTTTCAGGTAGATATTATTATTATGATCATATTGCAGATGAGGAACTCAAGGCCTAGAGAGGTTATGAAACTATTTAGCATGTTCACCTCCCAAAAGAAGGCAAGGGGAAAGGTTTGGGACTGAAAGTTGAGACTTGAGTTCTGGTTTCTATTCTGTCACTAGCTATGTGTATGACCTTGGGTAAGTCACTTCAGTTTTGTTTAATTCTTTACAAATTAAAGGGTCATACTCAGTTATTGCTATAGTTCTTTTCTGGCTTTACATTCCATGCCTTTTTCTAAAATTTGTACCATTATTTGTGGTTACTTATAAACTGGAAAAATTACAGGTGTTCAGGAAAATAAAAAAAAAGGTATAGAGGCGTTCATAAATCAAACACATAGATGATAGAGATCTTTGAAATAACAATACACTTTCTAGTTGGCAAAGCTAAGTTTTGCTGCCATCTAGTGAGGAAAAAGAGCATGGCTTCTGACCCTTCTGTGGTGGCCAAGGGAAAAACTCAGAAATCATCCATTTGACCAGATAATTTATGGGATTTCACAGACATGTTAAATCTTATAGTGTTTTTGCAAGGAAATCTGTTTCCCTTTGACTAAAATAAGTTTTGGAAAAGATTTCTCTGGGTATTATTAAGTAGACATGACCCATCTTTGGCCTCCTCCAAATGTGGATGTACTGTGTCCCTCTCCCTGCAGGGATCCCAGAACCTTTAGAAGGTCTGAGCAGGAAGGAATCATTCTTAGGGGACTGCTAGAGCAACCCATCTCATAGTACAGAGGAAAAGTGTTTTGACTAAGGTCATACAGGTAGTTAACATAGGCAGGAGTGACAGTATACTGGTCCCAGAACTCTGAAAGCTGGTCTGATAAAATGTATTGTATTTTGCCACGTATAATGCACGCTTTTTGCCCAAGTTTTTGAGGGCAAAATAAGGATGTGCATTATACATGGGTAGTGCTAATTCCATATCTATATAAATGTTTTTAATTATTTTATTTAATTATTTTATGCTTATGCATTAAAAGTGTAACTCTAGAAAGCAGTAATGATTTGTATGCAAAATAATACCTTGGAATATGATCATTAGTTTTGTTTCTAAATATAAATAAAAATTGAATTAAAAAATTAAAACGAAAGATTTTTTTTTCCCTGAAAGCTTGGGCCAAAAATATGGGCGCATGTTATATGCAGGAGTGCATTATATGTGACAAAATACCTAGAATGGATGATATTAGATATTTGCAAAATCACCTTCAGAAATGAATAGAGCTCCTGGGAGTCGTGCAAGATTGAGAGACTTAATCAATGGTCTTTACGTATTTAAAGGAAGCCTTAGTTTTTCCAGTGGGGAGGAATGGCTGGTTGGTCTGGCTGGAAATGTGGAGGAACTGGTGCTATGGAGAGTTTTGAGCACTAAAAGGCACTCTGTGCTGTGATGAAGAAAGGGCTGGCTCACAGGGACTCTAAGAGGTTCCCAGCCAAGAAATCTCAATCTTCCTGAGAGACATTCCTACCCTTAGGGGAACATCCAGGGCTCTCAGTGTTCCAGGTGTAACTTCTGCAACAAACTTAAACCTTGTAGTAGAGTTGACCCACTTATTCTTGTAATGATTTTTGCACAATCAACAACTTTAATAATAGTAGTAATGGCTGACATCACAAAGGGCATCCATTTAGTCAGGGGCTTTGCATTTTCTGATTTACATCTGAGAAAAGCCCAATGAGGTAATAATAATTATGATCCCGATTTTATAGCTAAGTAACCTGAGGCTTAGAAATCAGTTTACCCAGAGTCCTACAACTCTCTCCATCTATGTCAGCCCTTAATCACTTCCTTGTACCACCTTCTCCTGAGAGCTTGGCCTCCCAGATTTGCTAATATGAGGGAGCAAGAGGAGGTGTACATCTACAGCCTGGCAAGTGGACAGGTACATTTCTGTCTCCAGGAAAGGATTCCCTCCTCACCGCCAGACATCCCGTTGTACGTAGGTACAGAGGCATTCTAGTAATGCAACCTCTCCTTAGGGAACTGATCCATCAGCTTGGTAGGCTAGTTGCCTGTAGGGGGAGAGATTGCCTCAGGAAAACATTTTCCTTAATTTACAACAAATAGTTTGCTGGGTGGGGGTGGAGAAGGGGTCAGTAGGAAGATAGGTGATTAATTAAGGGGAAGAATTTTTGATCATCTGTTGTTTCAACATATCAGAACAATTACTTCTACCTATTAATATGAATAATTAAGAACTGACATGTAGTTAAGTGATTCAAACCTTCCTCTCTCATACACAAAATTCACTTTAGTAATAAACAACAAAGGAACTTCTTTCCAGTTTTTGTTGCTTATGATCCCCTCTTCCTCCCACGAAATTATCAATTAGGTGAAAAATTTCCTTAAACAAGACTCTATCTATCTATCTATCTATCTATCCATCTATCTATCTAATCTAGCATTTATTACATATATATCTGTGTAATATGAACAATGGATACACAACAGTAATTTTACTTTTGCCTCACCTCTCCCCAGTTTGACTCTTTGTTTTTTGGTTCCTGAGCCTAAGAATACATGCTAAGGCTTATATAACATTTTGTGCTATTTCTATATTTTTAAGGCAGAGAATGACAAAGGGCATTTAGAACAGGAAATAGTTGAATATAAATTGAGAATGCTCTTTAAAAAGAGGAAGTGAATTGGGGACTAATTTGGAAGGTCATCAGAAAAGAAGAGGTCTATTAAAAAAAAAGAGATAATTTTCAGCTGTGTACCAAAATAAGCCCAAGGTGCAAGTAGACCATGAGTTGCCCCCTGGGGATTGAGACTGCATGTTATATATCATTAAATCCCTCCAGGTTGTCTAGCTTTATTTTAGCATGTTTTAGATACTCAATATTTAGTGAATCAAATGGACTTTGTAAGCAGGTCCCAGGTTTCAAGAATCAAGTTCCTTTTTTTTTTTGTTAAACAACACAAGAAATGAGAAACTATGGAGGCTTTATTTTAGAGTGTGAAGGGGATAAGGTAAAGGTAGTAAATGTTCTCATCTCTTTTTATGTGAATCATAACTATAATAACACAGCCAGCTGCACATATGTGCAGCTCTTTAGCGACTTGGTACAGCTGCCTTCTAATGTAGCTGTCTACAGTTCTGTACAATTCACCAAGACATTTTTTAAAATCCTCAACTGAAGAATGTTTTTTATTGATTTTAGATCAGGTTGTTTCCCATATGCAACACTACTGGAGATTAAACCTGCAACCATTGGGTGTACAGGATGATGCTCCAACCAACTGAGTCACCCGGCCAGGGCCACTGAAACAATTTTTAATGAGAAAAATAAATATCTGTCTCTCTTGCATATGCACACGTGTGTGTTTAATACAGAAAAGTTAATATGGAAAAGGATTTTTATGCCCTGGCTGGTGTGGCTCAGTGGATTGAGTGCTGGCCTGTGAACCAAAGGGTAGCCAGTTCCATTCCCAGTCAGGGCACATGCCTGGGTCCAGGTCCCCAGTAGGGGGCATGCACGAGAGGCAAACACACACTGATGTTTCTCTCCCTCTCTCCTTCCCTTCACCTCCCTGAAAATAAAAAATAAAATCTTAGAAAAAGAAAACAATTTTTAGAATATGACAATTCTTACTACCAGAAATCTGTGGTCATTTACATGGTGTGGTGTGTGAGAAGTTCCCACAGATACCCCATTGTCTCCCTAGCTCCCTCTCCATGCCTTTATTAAGTTTGTCATTGCTACTTAAAATCCTGAGAAGGGAGGTAAGGTTTCATCTCTCATTGTCCTCTATTGAAATCATATATTTGGGAAAGGGAAAGAAAAGGGAAGAAGGGGGAAGAATTCACTTGAAAACTTCAAAGGGATCAGTTACTATGTGTCATGCATAATGCTGGCAAAGGCATTTGAAAAGATGCTCAGCCTCATTAGTCATTAGGGAAATGCTAATGAAAGCCACAGTGAGACAGCACTGCATACTGACCAGAATTGCAAAACAAAAACAAAGCGAAACCAAAACTATTGCTCTCAAATACTAGCAAAGATACAGAGTATTTAGACCTGTGGTGTTGCTGGTGAAAGGAGAACTCTTCAAGGAAAGCAGAATAAAATGTGTAAGGATTGGGTCTCTTGTCTAGAAGGAAGTTTTTCTTGTTGGGTTCTAAAATAGTGTTACAAGCAGGTCCTGAAAGGGGTAGAAGCTAAAAGCAGTAGAGGGCATGTGTTAGGTGGTGGCTAAATCATTCCAGAGTAAAATAGAGAACCCTGGAGAAAGACTAAATTCATGATTTCAGCTTGAAATCTGGTTCAAAGAGGGAGGTTTATTTGACATTCTTTCTATTAAAATTGCATACTTCTGGAAACCTACTTTCCACCATTGAGAGAATACATATCTCCTTTAAATTTTTAAGAAATTTATTACTTCTCTAAATCCTTCTTAGTAGAAAGGAGTTTGTAGAATGAAAGAGAGAGAGAGAGACAGAGAGACAGTTAGAAAGACAGACACTTGGTGACTATGTGTTATAACTCCTCCTTTTGCAGATGGTCCCTGTAAGGCCCAGAGGAGAGGAGAAAGGTGTTGCTTAAAGTTACACAGTGATGGAGGCAGGACCAGAGCCTGGGCTGGGTCTATTCAGAGCTTCTTGTAATGACTACATCATGCTGCCTTTTAGTCTTCTGATTTGTCTACAGATTTGCTGTGTTGCAAATTAGCCCCAGCAACCTGAGCTTCCCAGGACTGGCGACTCTTGGAGAACATCAACTGATAAGGCGATGCATGTGATCCCAGGATTTACTGTACATTTCACAATCAATACTGATTACTTCCCTTCATTAGTGGCTGGCTTCTGCTTGCAGCAGGAGTAGGGCACTTCCCCAGCTCTGTCATTTTCCTGACAATTATGAATTATAGTCCGGGTTACCCTTTTATCTCCACCTGACTCAAATCACTTTCCTGGCTGGGGAGCTCTAGGCAGCTTATCTCATGTTTGCCTGACTACCTGCCTATTTGTTTAATGTAGGGAATTAAACTTGTGCTCTCTGCCTTTTACCTCTGGAGGGAACCTCTCTGGATGTAATTGAAACACAGAGCACCCCAATAATCTGAATCAATATACCTTGTCTTACATAGGACAACTAAATCAAGCTGCAGAGTAATCTAAATTGATGACTACTATGTAATAAGGAGGAGTCCATGTTATTATATGCCAAAATTGTGCATGTGGAGGTCATTTTTTTGGACCAGATAATGACCAATGATTGTACAATTAATGGGATTGCCATCTGGTTCTTTTTATTCTGGTTAGTTTGCCTGAATATCATCGATGAGAAAGCAATCTGGCTGACTGTAGTCATTTCTAAATGTTCTGACAGAAGTGTTTGATTGAGGACTTTTTTGCTCATGGAAAGACTTTTTTCCTATGGCTTTGAAATTTAGGAATTTAGACCCCTTTCCCTGGATATATGAATCAAAAGTCCCATTATTTTTCTTAAATAAAACACACATCTGCTTGAAGGCTGAAAATTTATATCATATATTACCTGTATAATTAAATAATCAAATACTCAAACAATTATCTTCCTCTTTACCTCAAGTCCTGAAACATCCCAGGGACGACTTCAATATCTAAATTCCTTACTATCAAGAATATTCTATGCTTTCCAGCAACTCCCAGTACTTACAGGGGCCTGTTCAAATGAGGGGCCCTGACATTTACCCAAAGCTTCATTAACTTTTATTTGTGTGTGTGTGTTTGTTTATTTGTTTGTTTGTTTGTTTATTTATTTCCTCACCCAAGGACATGCTTATTGACCTTAGAGAGAGGGGAAGGGAGGGAGAGAAACATTGATTGGTTGCCTCTCATATGCACCCTGACAAGGGATGGAACCCCCCAACATAGGCATGTGTCCTGACTGGGAACCAAACTTGCAACCTTTTGGTTTATGAAACAATGCTCCAACCAACTGAGACACACTGACCAGGGCCTTCATCAGCTTCTTTTTTTAAAAGATTTTATTTATTTATTTATTTCTAGAGAGGGAAGGGAGGGGAGAGAGAGAGAGAGAGAGAGAGAGAGAGAGAGAGAGAGAGAGATCAATGTGCGGTTGCTGGGAGTTATGGCCTGCAACCCAGGAATGTACCCTGGCTGGGAATCGAACCTGGGACACTTTGGTTCCCAGCCCACGCTCAATCCACTGAGCTATGCCAGCCAGGAGCTTCTTTAACTTTATGGTAAAATCTGTGTACAGAGCACCTATCTTAGTGTTGACTTTTTAAATTGTTAATATGTCTATATTATTGATATTTTCCTCCCCTAGTAGACTAAGTTCTATGAGAATAGGGACTGTGTCTAATTTTGCTCATTATTAAATGTTTAGTGTTTAGTATGGTGCCTGGACTAGAGCAGGCACTCAGTAAATACTTTTTTGCTTAGCACAGTGCCTGATGGGATTCAGTGCTGGGCTGAATGAAGCAGTTAAAGAGAGTAAAGGTAAGCCCTGCCCTTTTTAAACTTTCTGTAGGCAGAATGCCAGCCTCCGCATAGTAGAGGTAAACAAAGGTTTCTGGACATATTTATGAGAGTGGGTGAATAAGGAAGGAAGGAAGTAGCATGCTTAGGCTTGCCTAGACTGGCCTAGACTGGGAAATCAGGGATGTTAGTATGAGTGGGGCTGGACCTGTCATACTTTAGTGCCAATCATTATCCCTCTAAGCCTCATGGGGGGTGGGCATGAGGCTGTGTATAATAGCGAATAGAAGGGAAAAGGTGCAAGAAATCAGTAGTCAGTGAGCATCATTAGAATGAGCTAGTAATGATCATAATAACTGCCATTTACCATGTTTCAGGCGCTGTGCTCAGTACTTTCCCATATATTATCTCCTATCTTTCTCAGAGTGTGTCTGTGAGAGATATATTATCTCCATTTCCTGCTGTGGAAACTAGGACTCAAGTTGGTGCAGAATTTGGTAGTATTCCCTCTGAAGTTCAAGGCACTTTTACCCTGGTTCTTCTGACTTCAGAGCTAGAGCTCCCTTTTAACCACTACACTATTAGCTAAAATGAGAGTCTAGAAATATGCAGAGCCACTTGTGAGTAGGAGCAAAAGTAGCTTACAGTGTGTACTTGGTCAGTTGCAAGAGAAGTAGCCAGGAAAGATCTCTTGCCCATTGGGCAGAGGACCTGTGGGAGCAAGATTTAGCTTGAATTATGAGTAGGGCTGGAAGCAGGCGTCACCATGGAGGGACAAGGTCAACGATAATTAAAGGGAAATATCCAGCACCTAGGAGAGCTCCAGGTTTGCTATTCAGTGGAGCGAAGTTGAATTGGCATTGCTATTGGCCCTCTCATTTGCCTAAAGAGCTTCCCCAGATTAAGCAATCTATTCAGAAATGTGACTGGGTGGCACACACTGCTGATGCAGGCAACTCACAAGTGGCAGCTGTGTGTTAAGATCAGACGTGGGACAGCCTTCTGAGGTACAGCCCAGCTAAACTGAACACAGACCTTGCCCTGAATTGTTGAGCAGTGGAAACAACAGTGACAGCTGTGGGAACAAGCAGCCCTGTACACCTTGGCATTCAGTTATAGAGTACATGATCATTGCAGAGGGAACCAATAACATCTGCTTTTCCTGGCCCTTACTTAACTTGCTCTAGTTAAGCAGCCTCTCCATGTCCCCATTCTATAACTACTGTAAATGATGCAAGAGAGGAGAGATAAAGACAGAAAGAGTGAGGGAGAATTAATTTATCACTGGGTAAAATGAAAATGCACTGAAGTGTAATGGAATTTCATTAACTTTGGAAATTATGATGAATGCTGTCCAAATAATTCTTACTAATGCATAATTCACACCTGAAAATAGAGCCAAACTCTCCTAAAAAGCATACCAATTTATGCCCCCAAATTAATTTAGTGTTATTCAGTATGGTTGACAGGATAAAATATCTACTATCAGATATTAGTATATCAGATATACTAATAGAAATGTAATCATCTATTAAGATTGGGAATCTATGAGTCTTTCTAATTTAGTAGATGATGGTAGGTGATAGCAAGTGGCATCTTGAGAGGCAGACACCCACAGTCCTCATTCTCATAATTTGAATTTCCCCAAAGACGTCATTTTAGATATAACCACAGAGAAATTAGGATGAACTCAGATCTCCATAGCAACCATGGGCCCAATTCATAAATATACCCCAAAAGCAAATTAAAATCAGTTTCAAAAGATACAAATGGGTCAGGAAAAGGACCATATGTTTTCTGACAGGCAATGTTTTCACATTATATGTTTATATAGTATGTCAATTATATAAATAATATATATTTATAGACATTTATTCAGAAATATGTAAAAATTACTTTTCCATTTAGTGTAATACTGTCTGTTCTTTTCCATAAACTCTGAGAGACATTAATCCCTTAATGTCTCAAGACATAATAATCTCTATTTAAACCCGCTTACACTTTTTGTATACTCAGGAGAGTGGTAATGGGGAAGAGACCTTTTCACCTTTAGATCTAACATGAACCCCTACTGTGGTTGGCAGAGAGAGACTATTATTAAATAGAAGGATAGCTATTGGTTCAGGTTCCACCAGTATAGCTTCAGAAGAAAGTCAACACCTCACAGTGGAGGCATCATGACTCTTTTGCCCATGGGTTTCTTCAGCCAATTAGAGAATGCCTTGGTCAGACATGTGAACAGTAAAGTCAAGGATGACTTCTGGAATACCCTGAACTTCTTCCCCAGGATGGACTTTACTGTGTGGAGGTGGAGGTGTCATAGGGGAACAGCACTTTTCAATTCCACCCCTATTTGTCTTAATGGCCAGACCTTATGATTTGGGGTGCTAGGGTGGTAAATATGTACATTAACCCCTGATACTGTGAATGTGATTAAGTAGGAAGTAGCCATTGACCAGCTCCCACCAACAGGAAACCTTAGTTTGCCAAGCCATGAATACTTCATAATGGAGACATTATGGCTCATCCCTTCTCCTTCACCAACCTCCCATGGGTTCTGGAGCCACTCATAGAGCACCTTGTGCTCACTTATCAATGGTGATGTCGGGGATGTCTCCTGCCTCCCTCTATTTCTTCCTCTAGAGTAGGGTACAGTGTGCAAATATTGAAGTTCTATGGAGGAGCATTATCTTTTAAGGCTATCCTTATTCCTGTTGACTTCCCTATCCTGTGATATGGGTGCTGAGGTGGGAATAAAGCACACTGGTTTCTCATACTGCAAATGTGATTAATCAGGAGGCAGTCATTGGTCAGCTTTCACCAATGGGAAACCTTAGGTTGCCAGGCCATCATACCTCACAATGGAAGCATCATGGCACCTCCCTCCTCCCTCTTCTGCCCCCTCCCTCCAACGGGTCCCGTAGCTGTTTAGCACCTTGTGCTGGCATGTGAATAGTGATGTCAGGAATGACTTCTTTATCCTTCTGCTCCTTTCCCTAGGGCAGGGTGTGGTGTGCAAATATGGAAGTGATAGGGATGAGCACTATCTTCTAGGACCATCCTTATTCCTCTTAATCCTATGATATAGGTACTGAGGTGGACAAGAAAAACATTGGCTGCTGATACAGAGGATGTGATTAACTAGGAGGCAGCCATTGACCAGCTTCCACCAATGGGAGATCTCAGTTTGCCAGACCATTAACGCCTCACAATGAAAACATCATGGCTCTTCTCTCCTTCACTCTCTCCTTTTACCCTCCCCTTTATGGGTTCTGGAGCCACTCAGAGACCACCTTGTGCTGATATGTGAATAGTGATGTCAGGGATGACCAATGCTACCCTCTCGAGTCTTTTTCCTAGGACAAGGCCAGGTAGATAAAATTAGATGTGTCATGGGGGACAATTAACTTCCAAGGCCATCTCTATTGCTCCTAATTGCCTGAATATCAAATTGAAATTGAGTACATTGGCTGCTGATATAAAGTTCTTGATTGAGTTAGAGGTAGCCAGTGGCCAGCTCCCAGGATTGGGAGATCTTAGTTTTCCTGGTCACCAGTGCCTCATGGTGGAGGCATCATAGCTCCTCCCTCCTATGGGATTCTTCAGGCACTTAGAGAGCACCTTGTGCTAACACATGACTAGTGATATCAGGGAATGTATCTCTCCCTCTGAACAGCTTCCCTTGGCAGAAATGCAAATACAAAATGCTATTATTAACTAGGAGGTCCCTGAAGTCTGGTTTGATCCCATTTCTTCCTCCTTGTCCCCTTGTATTACCACTCAGTCTCTCTGCTGCTATTTTCTGGTGTCATCAACTCCTTACATCACAGTAATCAGGTAACTCTTGTTAAAGGCATTTGTTTCTGTCATTCCTATACCTAGAGATATATGTGAAGTCACACTGAGTCACATTTATCTTATTATCCAACATATTTTCTGAAGCATGTATCTAAGTTTTCCACACTCCACAACCTTTGAAACCTGCAGAGTGTTCTACTCCTTAGCAGGCATTCAGGACCCTGTATGATTCATTGCTTATTACCCATCAGTCTCACTCATTTCCCAAGGCTCCTCCCCATCATCCCTGCTCTAGGTACTTTAGCCAGGCCTAGTGTAGGTATTAATGCTTGCACTTGGCCTGAAATGTGTGTTACCTAATCTCTACTCATACAAATGCCACTTTTCCCCCCAAGTCCAGGTCTATTATCTCCTCTGAAGTCTTCTATGCCTTAGTTTAATATTCCCCCTTTGCTGCTAATTTGAGTGAGACCCAGTGTCAGAACTGAATCTTTACCTTGTTCCTGGACTATGTTATCTACTTAGTACCTTTATCCCTGTGTTCTCTATTTCTTACTTTATTTTAATTTTTAAAATATTTTTATATTGAATAAGTTCTTGTATTCTCTCTCCAATTTTTTGGAGCAAAGAAAACAAACAAACATAAATAAATAGTCTCTCTCAAAGGGTTTCACCTCTAAGCCCTAGCTTGGTGATCACTCTGCTACTTGTTCTGGATGCTCTGTCCACCTCGCCTCCCATTACCTTGTTATTTTTTCCCTTTTGGCCAAGACTACTTCTTCTGATGGGACTTGATTGATGTCAAGTGTAAGTGATGATCTGGTGAGTGGATGAATGTTGGTAATTCCCTGGATAGGAGCCTTGCCACGAAGGAGGGTTTCTGATGTCTTCATCTACTGTCCCAGGGAGTAAGTCTGTATTTATAGCCAGCCCCACCTAAACTGTGTGTCAATCAACCTATTATGACCTGGCCTGAATTATGACATCAGTGGACATGACTAGGTTATGCATTAATATATTTCAATCATTGACTACTTTTCAAGGTAAAAAAAGCATTTTTGTGTATAAGCACAAAGACTGTTTACCATAATTTTTTTTCAGTATTTTAGATTCATAAGCCTGCTCTCCCTTTTATTCATAAGGAGCCTGTACAGTCACTGGGAATACTGCCTTAGTTACATGGGAATCATCAGAGGCCTACTCTTTATTTCAGTCTTTCATTAGACCCAATTGCCAAGACATATCTCCCTTGCTTAAGAGCTATAACATTAGTAACAAAACACACAAAAACTTCAGTTAGTTTAGTTCTAACTTAAACTTAATGGTTGTCTATATGGTAAAACCCTTTGTATTTAAAGAACAATTCTCACCACTTTTTAGTTTATTACCTACCTCCTATAAAGCGTTTTCCTTCAGACATCACTGTCTATTGCTGCAACACTATAAACCCAGCCTCTTCCCTTTGTCTGAAAAAAGAACTCCATAATTGCTTACCTCTTAAAAAAATCCATACATTGCATAGACCTTCTAGAGGCTCCCATGAGTAATGCTAATTCAATTGTTTGTTAATTGTTCATACATAAAAAGTAAAACAAAAAAATTGACAAACAGGATATGCTATCACAGACTTAATTTACTCTTAAAATATAAACTTCTCACAGAAATTAAATAGTATAGATGGGCTATGGCTGGTGTAGCTCAGTGTGTTGAGTACTGGCCTGTGAACCAAACGGTTGAGGGTTTGATTCCTGGTCAGGGCACATGCCTGAGTTGCAGGTTAGGTCCCAAGTTGGGGGTGTGTGAGAGGCAACTGGTCGATGTGTGAATATTGATGTTTCTTTGCCTCTCTTCCTCCCTCCTATCCCCTATCTCTCTAAAAAATAAATAAAATACAAAAAATGGCATAGATGGCTTAATTAGTTGTCCTTTCCTAGACTTAGCAACTGACAGAAAATAGAAGAATAAATATTTATATTGATAATAAGTACATAGTGTTAGGTTATTCTGACTTCAAAATGCTTTGAATCACAGAGGTTTTCTAACCTTGACTGATACACTTATGAAATGGATAAATTGAAGAACTTTTTAGATGCTGTTAAATAAATATAGCTATAATAAAGGTGGAGTGTCATTCAAAACACAAAGCCCCAGAATCTCATGATAAAACCTTAGCTGACCACTATACTAAACAAGCAGCTTTCCCAAGATAATTATTGTAATCACTCAGAAAGAAGAGCCCTCAGAGGAATTAATAGCCTCCTCTAAGATTGCTGTTAACTGTTGTTAGCTGTCAGAGATAAGCCTGTAATTAGGAAAATAGATATCTGGGAAAAATTTGAAGGCTCATTGCATAAAGATAATATTTGGCATTCTCAGTGTGGGTAACTGGTAGTACCTAACATTTTAAAATGGATTTTAGCAGGAATTCTTCATGACATTATTCACAACAGCGAAGATAAATTTGCTATGCAATTACACTAACGTTTCTGGAGTAATTTTAGAGGTATTGTTAAAGGTGTTTCCAAAACCTGTCTTACCTACTGGTAACACAATCAACTAGTCCTATCTGTCCTGTCCTATCTACTAGTAAACTGTAAATGTGAGTAATGGACAGAACCAAAACCTGCAGGGCCCTTTGAACACCTCCAAATATACCGTGGGAGAGGAAGAAACTTTCTTCTACCCTCCTAGGTTCTCTCTTTAAAAAATATTTTATTGATTATGCTATTACAGTTTTTCCAATTTTTCTCCCCTTTACTCCCCTCCTCCTTCCACCCTCCAGCATTCCCCTCCACTTTAGTTCATGTCCATGGGTTGTACATATGAGTTCTTTGGCTTCTTCATTTCCTATACTATTCTTAACCTCCCCCTGTCTATTTTGTACCTACCGCTTATGCTTCTTATTCCCTGTACCTTTCCCTCCCCCTCTCCATTGATAACCCTTCATGTGATTTCCATTTCTGCAGTTCTGTTCTTGTTCTAGTTATTTGCTTACTTTTTGTTTTTTTTTTAGGTTCAATTTTTGATAATTGTGAGTTTATTGTCATTTTACTGTTCAGAGTTTTATCTTCTGTTTGTTAGATAAGTCCCTCGAACATTTCATGTAAAAGGGCTTGTTGATGATGAACTCCTTTAACTTGACCTTATCTGGGAAGCACTTTATCTACCCTTCCATTCTAAATGATAACTTTGCTGGATAGAATAATCTTGGGTGTAGGTCCTTGCCTTTCTTGCCTATAAGATTTCTTTTGAGAAATCAGCTCATAGCCTTATGGGTACTCCTATGTAGGTAACTCTCTCCTTTCTTCTTGCAGCTTTTAAGATTATCTTCTTATCTTTAATCTTGGGTAACTTAATGATGATGTCCCTTGCTGTGTTCCTCCTTGGGTCAAATTTCTTTGGGACTCTCTGGGTTTCCTAGACTTCCTAGAAGTCTATTTCCTTCACCAGATGGGAAAAGTTTTCCTTCATTATTTGTTCAAATAACTTTTCAGTTTCCTGCTCTTCCTATTCTCCTTCCAGCACCCCATGATTCAGATGTTGGAACACTTCAAGTTGTCCCAGAGATTCCTAAGCTTCTCCTCCTTTGTTTGAATTCTTGTTTCTTCATTCTGTTCTGGTTGGATGTTTATTTCTTCTTTTTGTTCCAAATCATTTATTTGAATCCCATTGATTTGAGCCAACTTCCCTTCACTGTTGGTTCCCTAGATATTTTGCTTTATTTCACTTTGTGTAGCCTTCATTTCTTCCTTCATTTTGTGACTGAGATCAGTCAATTCTGTGAGCATCCTGATTACCAGTGTTTTGAACTCAGTATCTGATAGGTTATCTATCTCCTGGTTGCTTAGTTCTTTTTCTGGAGTTTTGATGTGTTATTTCATTTGGGCCATATTTCTTTGTCACAGCACACCTATTACATTGTAAGGGGTGGGGCCTGATGTATTTGTCAGGGTGGGGCAACCCTCTTTGCTGTGTTGTGGTGCTATCTGTGGGGGAGGGGTCAGAGAGAACACAATGCCACCCATTTGGCTCTTGTACCATTTTCTGCCACTTCCCTCACTCCCCACAAGCAGATTGTGCCATTTCAGGTGCTGATTCAAAGGTGGGTGAATTTGTGTATGTTTCAGGATCCCTGCAGGGCTCTCCAAAGGACTCTTGTGTGAGACTGGGAGCCTGCTGCTGCAATCCCCACCAATTTTTTACAGTCAGGGATTTCAGTCTTTAGTTTCCTGTGATGAAACCCTGGGTTCTTGGTCTGTCTTGCTCCTCCACCTTATCTGCTTGCAAATGTGGGATCTCCCATGTGGTTCACCACCTTGCCCTGTCATGTCCTCTCTGCCCCAGGTCCATCTCTGCCCCTCCTACCAGTCTGGACATATGTTTCTTTAACTCCTTGGTGGTTCGACTTCCATGCAAATAATTTTTTGGCAGTTCTGGTTGCTCTTTGTTTTTAAATTGGTTGTTATTTTTCTTTTGGTTGTGTGAGGAAGCCAAGTGTTTTTGCTTACACCTCTGTCTTGGCAGGAACTCCAATTGAAGAATTTGGATAAAGGATATACAAGAGCTGTTTGTATTTTTCTTACAACACTTCTATAAGTTTGATGTTATTTCAAAATTGAAAGTTTTTTAGAACTCTGCTGTGACTTCCCATTTCTCTACAGTAAGGCCAAAGTTCTTAAAATGGCCCACTAGGCACTGTGAGATTTGGTCCTCCATTAAGTTCCTTGCTTCATCTTTCATTGCTTTTTTTTTTTCTTTAGCTCACTGTGCTGCCAGCACAATGACCCTCAGTACTATTTCCAGAAGGGCTTCAAGTGCCTTGCTGTGCTCTGGGTATTTACCTTTGTCTGGAATGCTCTTTTCTTAGGTGTCCCTTGGCTCACTCCCTCATTTCCTTCAGGTGTCTGTTCAAATGTCATTTACTCAGTGAGGATATCCATAACACCTTATTTAAAGTTGCTTTTTCCACCCTTCTTCCAGAAATTCTTTCCCACTTTATTTTTCTCTGTGGCATTTATCACCTAATATGTGCTTTATTTTTTTTCTTGTTTATTTTTCATCTAGTCCCATCAGAACATAAACTTTATAAGGAGAGAAAGTTATCTTTTTGTTCACAGCTGAATCCCTAGGATTTTAGAATTACCAAATGTTCCTGACCAAATAAATTACAAAAGAATAGCTATTAATAGCTAAAACTTATAAACTTATTATGTATCATGCAATGCTCTAAATGCTTTACATGTATAATCTCATTGACACCATAAAAGTACTATAGCTGGATACCTTACTCATCATCATCATTATCCCCATTTTGCAGATGAAGAGGCTGAGGCAGTGAGACATGAGGGAACCCAATCTGGATTCAGAGTGTATTTTATTTTTTTTAAATTTTATTTGTTTATTTTTAGAGAGAGTAGAAGAGACGGATGAAGAGAGGTAGAAAAACATCAATGTGTGAGTGAAATATTGATGGATTGCCTCTTGAACTCTCCAGCTGGGGACCCGGCCTGAAAACCAGGCATGTCCCTTGAGAGGAAATTGAACTGGCAACCTTTTGGTTTGCAAGCTGGTGTTCAATCCACTGAAACATACATAAATACACTCAGCCAGGGCAACTACTATGCTGTGCCTCCTCTCTTGTGGTGTGATACATTTTATATCATGTTTAAAAGAATATACATTTATTTGATGTTTAAGAACTTGTAGTATTATTACATAAAATATTATTAAGGGATGCCCACATGTGTAGCAAAAGTGTGAAGGTATACATAATAATGACAACCAGCAAGTTGGATGGTTGTGTTTAAGATAACAATAAATATAATCAAATTTGTCCTTGAAAATCTCCAAGGAAGTCACCAACACAAATGATTTTTCCTCCTGCATCAGATCCTTTCTCAGTTTTTGTAGTTGACCCCTGAGTATAACGGCAGGCCTGCAATTGGGGGCCATATTGTGTGAAAAGCATCTGATCCCCAATTGGCCTGGTGGGATGCTCACACAAGGACAAGGAAGAGGGGAAGATGACAGCCTGGACTTTCTTCAACTGTCAGAAAGGGGGACAGAGTTTCAACAAACTCAGCCTTCTTTCTCTCTCTGTGAGAGGCCATGTAAATCAGCAGAGCCATATGGCTATCTAGACCTTTGAGTTTCCAGGGATGGAAGGCTCATAACATCCCGTGATAGCCTTTTGGGTGTTTATCAGATACTATAGTCAATAATGACTTATTTATGTTTAACTCACATATCTCACTGCAATTTCAGTCCATTTCCTATTACTCTGTAGATATGGAGAACAGATGGTCAACATTCTACATATAACCTTCCAGAGAATGGAAGATATCCATTGAAGCCCTCTCCTTTCAGGTGGCATTTTCTTCCTGACCAGAGTTCCAACCTCTTCATTTTTCTACATATTTCCTTTTCCAGTCAATTATTTCATTTACTACATTGGATTTTAAAAATACAGTGGTTTTCTTAGAAAAAAAAGCAACATATGCAGATAATTAAAATTCTAACAGTGCAAAAAAATCTAACAGTACAACAGCATATACAGAGAAAGTGAATTTCCCTTCCATTGAAGGCCTCTCAGTCTCCTTTTTAAAAAGATTTTATTTATTTATAGTTAGAGAGAGGGGAAGGGGTTGAGAATGAGAGAAACATCAATGTGGGAGAGAGACAATGATCAGTTGCCTCTTGCATGCCCCCAACTGGGGACCTGGTCCACAACCCAGGCATGCGCCCTGACTAAGAATTGAACTGGTGGTGTTCAATCCACTGAGCCACACCAGCTAGGGCTTCATTTTTAAAATTGAGTTATTGTCAGCAGGGTCTCCTTCTAGAGGATTTTGTGTGTGTGTGTGTGTGTGTGTATTCTGCACTCTTTTTCAATTCAGCAAATATTGATTAAGTACTAGTATATGCCAGGTATTGTGCTAACTCTTGGGGTAAGGCATGAGGAGAACAGACATATGTTTTCTTGTCCTCAGTAAGCACACACTTTGGTAGGGGAGAAAGGCATAGCCATTCATTTATCAAATATTGATTGAGTGCTCTCTGTGTGCGAGGTAGTGTGTGATCCTCTGAATGGAGTTCTTAGTATTGGCAGGGGTGGGGGGCAGCATGGAAAGATAGATGAGTAGGCATGATGTGAAATATAAACCAATGCCAAGGAAGTGCCAAGATGATTCTTGGCAATGGACCCATGTTCCTTGTAAGCTATGTGACCTTATGTGTGGAGCAGGCAAGAAAAACAGCCCAGTGACTAGTGGAGAGGGGAGGGAGTGGAGTTCTAGGCAGAAGCAGTGGTGTTGGAGCCCCTGTGTCAGGTGCTGAGCTAAGCCCTTTATACACACTGACATAATCTCTCTAGTGATAGGAGGTGAGTGTCATTATCAACATTTTACAAATAAGAATACTGGGGGCTCCAGACAGGTTAAGGCAACTGGTCTTACATCACACAACTAAGATTCAAACTCATCTGTCTTTCTGAAAACCTGAGCTCTCATCCACTACATTGATAACAGTTTCTGGGCTTGGGAGTGGGTGATGGGTGATTCTGACGCATCCCCTCCTTCCACTTTCCTTCTGGAGAACCACTAGCCAGAAAGTAGTTTGACTGAGCCTCTTATTAACTGATTTTTTTTTCCATTTAAGGTGTAAGATGAAGAGAAAAACATATTGTTCTGGAAGTCAGGAGCCTTCATTCCTAGCTCCTGCTCTGCCTCTCATAAGCTCTATGACCTTCAGCAAGTCATTCTGTACTCTGGACCTCTGGGTCCTGATCTTAGAAATGCAGAGGCTGGTGGAGAACATCTCTGGATGCTTGATGGGATTTAATGAAACTTCCACCATCCCAAAAGGGCTATAATGGCACCTGGGGCAAAAACTACAACCCCTTCTTGAGAATGATACAAAACTAGTTTGGTAAATCTATTTATTTTGAAGGCAGTTTGAAGAATGAGCCTGCAGCGAATATAAACAGCTGGCATCACCTTATTGACAGTGTGAGATGTGAACATATTAATACTTCCTTGGTCTCCACTTTCTGCTCATAGTTCGATCCCCCCCATTTTCTCAATAAAGTGAAATGAACCTTACTTAAGTGAGCAAGTGCTCGCTTAATACTTCCAATTGAATTAAAGTGATAATCAACTAGCAGATGAAGATAATCCTTAATGAAAACTGGAAAGATACCTTAAATTAATGCATTATTGCAGGCATGTAATAAACTGAGAACTTTGCTCATGCTGATTTCATGCTTGAGAGAGCAACCCCATGACGTTTTGCGAGACACAAAAAGAGGATCTGCCTTGGTCAACAAGCCCCATAAAACTAAGAGCACAGAAGTTCGCTTGATCCAGGAAAGGAGGGGACTGAGGCATTGCCCACAGATAATGAGCCTCCTGCTTTTTCCTCATTCCATTTCACCTCAAATGTAGGGATTTAGAGACGAGATCTGCTCACTCGTAAAGCAAATTCTTCTTCTGGATCCCACAGTGACACAGGGGTGGGAGGTTAAAAGAGTCCAGTTCTCAGGTGAGTGTCTTTCTTTCGTTCCTCTCTCCTTCCCATCCTTGATTCTTCCCTACCTCCCTCCTTCCTTCCTTTAATTTTTAAAAATTACAAAAGTAAGAAATATTCATCATAAAAGGACCACATTACATATAATTGTATGAGGTATGATATAAAAGTCCTTAATCTCTACTATTTCTCTCTTTCTTTCTTTTATTTTCTTCCTTTCTTTCTTCTTTCACTTAAAAATTTGTGAAAGTAAGCCCTGGCTGGCATAGCTCAATGGATTGAGCGCGGGCTGGGAACCAAAGTGTCCCAGGTTCGATTCCCAGCCAGGGTACATTCCTGGGTTGCAGGCCAGAACCCCTAGCAACCGCACATTGATGTTTCTCTTTCTCTCTATCTCCCTCCCTTCCCTCTCTAAAAAATAAATAAAATATTTAAAAAAAAAGCAAGCAATAAACTTAAAAAAAATTTGTGAAAGTAATTCATGCTCATTGTAAAATAATCGAATAGCACACAATGGTACTATGTTAAAAGAAACTTATTTAATTCTCATTTTCCTTTCTATTGTTCTTTTCCTTCCTGTCTTCCCTCTCTCTCTTGAGCCTTCTGCTCCTTCCTTTATTCTTTCTTTCAATTTTTAAAATTACATAGGTAATGTGTGATAATTTTTAAAGAATCAAGCAGTACAGAATTATTTGTTACATAAAATGGAAGATCCTCATCCTCCCCCTTTCCTCAACCCACATTTTTATGCCTGACAGACATGTAGACTTACCTTATTCCTTTTAATGACAACATAATATTCTGTAGTGTGAATGTCCCATAATTTATTTATTGGGTGCCAAGTAAGTTTCTGAAATATACCTTGGAATTGTTAGAAAAGTTTAGAGAAAATGCAAGAAAAATAGAAATCGGATTGTTCGCTGTTGAAAATTCCATTTTATAAATAGTGATCATATCCATTTCTATAGCACTTTATACTTTGAAAATTGCCTTTTAAATATCACACCATTTGATTCTCTTATATAGCAGCTTTTGGAAGTAGGCAGATTATTATCTCTATTTTTATAGATAAGGAAACTGTTGTCTTGGGAAATGAAGGACTAGAAATACAGGTTCACAGATAGTTATAGATTCTCAATCTGGTACTCTTAACAGCATTGTAAATTTAGGTTGCATTTTATTTTGCAAGTCATAAAAGATTTAGACATGCCCTTACTTCTAAGGTTGTAGTTTAGAAAATATCCACCCAAGTCATACAAATTCCCTTATTATTCTAGTGAGAATGGCAGTCCAATGCTAGGTAAATGTGAAGAGCCTATTGATGGCTGGGGCTCATAGCAAGCCAAGATTCATTTGGTTTCCTAATCGGCTTCTGTTACTTTAAATATAAAGTAAGTCTATTCACTCCAAGCTCCACTTTTATGTAGAAAGAAATACAATATGTTGCATTATTCCATAGAAAAAGAAATGTTTATATCGGTAGTAAATCATTCAGAAGTACATTTTATTTAAAATCAGAAAGTGTCCATCAGCACCCTACTGCCAAGCTTGTATAATATGTTTCCATAGGATCTTGAATTTTAACATCATTTGGGCTGGAGAAAGGGGGGTTTGCAATATGTTTCCCAAATATGCAGCTTTCTTTACAATTATTTAAGGAGAGAAGCTGGGTGAACATAATGAAATGGTCAGGTTTCCCAAAACAGATCTGCTTTAAAAAATAGAAAGGATTTGATGAGTTACTTTTGCCATTAAGTTCTTCTTGGATGTGTTTTGTTCAAAAAATTTAGGACACATGGAAAAAGCCAAAGCGGGGTAGGATCAAGGGTGAGAAGTGGGGATTACTGGGATAGGGGGGAGTGGTGAGAGGAAAATGGAGACAACTGTACTTTAACAATAAAAAATAATAAAAATAAAATTAAAAAATCGGGGTCATTAGAATGGAAGTTGTGATGTTGAACTTGTATACATTAAGATTGAATGAATCACATTTTATAATTATGCATTTAATGTTTGTCTTCTCCTCTGGGCTAATCTTTCCATGAGGACAGGTATCACTCTCTTGATTTCCCAGCACTGTATTCCCAGTGTGTAACACAGTGTCTTCCACATAGTAGGCACTCAATAAAATTTGTTGAGTGTATATGCAAATAAATCAATCTGTGAGGGGTGAGCCAGGCTGTGTAACTCTGGCAAGTGTCTATATTGTGGCTGGCTGAATGGCGTTAAGCAATAGGAAAAAGCCTTTAATGAAATGTGAACGAGTGTGGTTACATACACCTAGAAATTGTTCTGAATCTGAGCTGGGCATATTTCTGACTTTTTGAACACAGGCTTAGACAATAAAAGGACATATCATGCATCAGAGGCTTTATGGATTGATTCTCATGTGGAGTTTTATCTTTCTCACAGGTAAGAAGTATTCGTATTATCTCTTTCAATGTCTCCTGTACAGCAGGTTATAGAAATAATCCATTTGAAAAATTGGTGGGCTGCTTCTCAATGACTTCCTTTTGGTAAATATGGCTGTAGAACAAGCCGGAGCTTAAGTAAGTGAACCCACTCATTCAGGATTATGCCTGGCTGATAGAGAATTGACTGCAAGTAGATAGTTTGCACTACTGTTTTTGACATCTAATGTAATTCTGAAATGCCACTGGGTGGATTAATGCACACCTAACCAAAGCTTTGGGTTTCCTTTTGGGCTCTTTCCTTTCATGCATAATGCTTTATATTAATCTCTCTGTAGCATCATGATGCCATCTTTCTGTCTCCATTATACATGTATGGCAACAATCATAGAATACAGATGAGGAAATTGAGGTATTCCAAAAGTTGGTTTCTGGGTCACATACAGCCATATGTTCTGGGAAGGTCAAGACCTTGCCTTGAATCTGACGGGAATGGAGATAGATTCTGTCTTTGTTTCTGTTCTGCAGTAGGTAGATGATTAAGACTGTTCAACTAAAGTAGCTGGTAATTGGGAGACTGAAGGAAAAGTTTGCCTTGGAAAACTGCAATCTCATCCATATTAGGTAAATTCAGTTGATACCATTCTTATTTAGCATATCAGTCTTTAGTTAAAAGGTCATACATGCCAGTGAGTGACAATTTCTGATAAAAATAGACCTGGGGTTTATTTTGTACAGCCTGCAGATTTAAGAACAAATCTTCTGAAAAAATACCAAATCATCATCACCATCAACAATAAACAATGAGTGGCTTCCTGCCATGTGCATGGCCTGATGGGAAACAATATTTCTTATATTAAAGCTTGAAATGAGACCTATGGATCCACTACAGTGGTAACTCATACTTGGCCTTGACTACTTGTTAAATGTTTTTTTTTAATTTTTAAAATTTAATCTTTATTATACTTTTCCCATTACCATTTAGTCCCCTTATACACCTCTCCCCCTAAAATGTTAGTTTATCTTTTCCCTGATTGTTTCCTCAAAGGCAAGAAACTGTTTTCTCCATTTCTATTAAAAATAATTATTAATTTTTCAATCACAGTTGATGTACAAAATTATATTAGTTTCAGGTGTACAACCCAGTAATTAGACACATATACAATATGAAGTGATCACCCCAATAAATCTAGTGCTCATATGACACCAGGCATAGTTATTACAATATTATTGACTACATTCACTATGCTGCATTTTACATCCCCATAGCTTTCTGTAACTACCAAGGTGTACTTCTTAAGCCCTTCACCTTATCCACCAAAGCCCCTACCCATGTGGCAATCATCAAAATGTTCTCTGTATCTATAACTCTGTTTCTGGTCTGTTTGTTAGCTTGTTTTATTTTTTAGATTCCACATATAAGTGAAATAATATGGCATTTGTATTTCTCTGCCATGTTGTTACAGATGGCAATATTTCATTTTTTTATGGTTTAGTCATATTTCATGTACCATTTCTTCTTTATGCATTCATCTGTTGATGGACACTTAGGTTGCTTCTGTATCTTCGCTATTGTAAATAATGCTGCAATGAACATATGGATGAATATATATATTTTTTATTTAGTGGTTTGGGTTTCTTCAGTTAAATGCCCAGAAGAGGAATAGCTGCGTCCTTTTTTTTTTTTTTTTTTGTCTCTTGTTATAGCCTTTGTTTTAAAGTCTATTTTGTCTGGTATAAGAATTGCTATGACAGCTCCCCCCACCCATTTGGCTTTCAAATTTTTATCATTATTTTTAAATTAATTTTTAGACGTTTTTAAATTATAATTATACTTTATTGATTATTCTATTACAGCTGTCCTGAATTTTCCCCCTTTGCCCTGCTCCACCCAGTGCTCTCTACTCCCTTAGGCAATCCTCTTATCATTGTTCATGTACACAGGTAATGAGTTAAGCTGTTTGGCTACTCCATTTCCTATATTTTACTGTACATCCCCATAGCTACCTATTTGTGCTTCTTAATCCCCTCACCTCTTTACCCCACCCCCTCCACCTGGCAACCTTCCCATAACTAACTTCTTTTCCCTTGATTTTAAGAGCCTCCCTTTATCGTTAACTTTTGGCCTTTTAGTAATGATGTATTGTGGAGTGGGCCTCTTTGCATCCATCCTAATTGGGACTCTCTGTACTTCCTGGACTTGCATGTTTATTTCCATCACCAAATTAGGGACGTTTTCTTTCACTATTTTTTCAGATAGGTTTCCAATTTCTTGCTCTTCTCTTCTCTGTCTGGCACCCCTGTGAGGCAAATGATGGACCTCTTAAAGTTGTCCTAGAGGCTGCTTATACTATCCTCATTTTTTTGGATTTCTTTTTCTTTTTGTTGTTCAGCATGGTTGTTTTATGCTTCCTTATGCGCCAAATCATTGATCTGATCCTTGACTTTATCCATTCTACTCTTGTTTCCCTATAAATTAGTGTAACCTTCATTTCTGACTGGGTCCTTTTTTATTTTTAACATTTATTAATTTTTTGAATATTAATAACATTCTTTTTTACTGTTGTTCAAG
Source organism: Phyllostomus discolor (assembly GCF_004126475.2). NCBI lineage: Eukaryota > Metazoa > Chordata > Mammalia > Chiroptera > Phyllostomidae > Phyllostomus > Phyllostomus discolor. The sequence goes on from NC_050198.1 coordinate 85,493,602, forward strand.
TACAGTTGTTGCTATTTCCCCCGACCACTCCTGCCACCCCACCCTGGATGCTACCCCCCTTTGGCTTTGTCCATGTGTCCTTTATACATGTTCCTTGATGACCCTTCCCTCTTTTCCTGTGTTATCCTTTCCCACCTACCCTCCCACCTCCCAAATTGGTTACTATCAGTTTGTTCTTTATTTCAATGTCTCTGGTTATATTTTGCTTGCTTGTTTGTTTGTTTTGTTGGTTAGGTTCCACTTATAGGTGAGATCATATGGTATTTGACTTTGACTGCTTGGCTTATTTCACCCAGCATAATGCTCTCCAGATCCATCCATGCTGTCATGAAGGGTAGGAGCTTCTTTCTTTCTTTCTTTCTTTCTTTCTTTCTTTCTTTCTTTCTTTCTTTCTTTCTCTTTCTTCCTTCCTTCCTTCCTTCCTTCCTTCCTTCCTTCCTTCCTTCCTTCCTTCCTTCCTTCCTTCCTTCCATCCATCCTTCCTTCCTTCCTTCCTTCCTTCCTTCCTCTCTCTCTCTCTCTCTCTCTCTCTCTCTCTTTCTTTCTTTCTTTCTTTCTTTCTTTCTTTCTTTCTTTCTTTCTTTCTTTCTTTCTTTCTTTCTGCTGCGTAGTATACTATTGTGTCAATATACCGCACTTAAATTATTTATTTAGACAGAGGGGAAGAGAGAGAAAAAGAGAGGGAGAGAAACATCAATGCATGGTTGCCTCTTGGATGCCCCCACTGAGGACCCAGCCTAGAACCCAGGCATGTACATCCTGATTGGGAATCCAACTGGCCACCCTTTGGTTCACAGGACAGCACCCAATCCACCACGCCACACTGGCCAGGGCTGATCCACTCATTGATCCACTCATTTTGATCCACTCATTTACTGATGGGCACTTAGGTTGTTTCCAGCACTTGGCTATTGTAAATTGTGCGGCTGTGAACATTGGGGTGTGTAGGTTTTTATGAATTGGTGTTTCAGGATTCCTAGGATATAATCTCAGCAGCAGAATTGCCAGATCAAAAGGCAGTTCCATTTTTGTTTTTTTGAAAAAATTCTGTACTGTTTTCCACAGTGGCTGCACCAGTCTGTAATCCCACTAACAGTACAGAAGGGTTCCCTTTGCTCCACAACCTTGTAATCACTCAGTGCTTGTTGATTTGGTTATAATAGCCATTCTGACCAGTGTGAAGTGGTATCTCATTGTGGTTTTAATTTGCATCTCTCTGATGGCTAGTGATGCCGAGCATCCTTTCATAAGTCTCTGGGCCCTCTGTATGTCCTCCTTGTAGAAGTGTCTGTTCAGGCCCTTTGCCCATTTTTTTTAATTTCAATGAATTTTTTCTTTTCTTTTTTCTTTTCTTTTTAAATTTTAATTGTTGTTCACCTATAGTTTTCTGCTTTTTACTCCCATCCCAGCCCACCCCCCAGCCCTCCCAACCTCCCCACCTCTCTCCCATTTGCAACCCACCCCTAGTTTTTGTCCATGTGTCCTTTACACTTGCTCCTGCAAACCCTTCCCCTTTCCCCCTGAAATTCCCTCCAGTCTCCACTCTGGTCACTGTCAGCCTGTTCTCTATTTCAGTGTCTTTGGTTATATTTTGTTTGTTTGTTTGTTTTGTTCATTAGGTTCCTGTTAAAGGTGAGATCATATGGTATTTATCTTTCACTGCCTGGCTTATTTCACTTAGCATAATGTTTTCCAGCTCCATCCAAGCTGTTGCAAAGGGTAGGAGCTCCTTCTTTCTTTCTGCTGCATAGAATTCCATTGTGTAAATGTGCCATAGTTTTTTGATCCATTCATTTACTGATGGGCACCTAGGTTGCTTCTAGCACTTGGCTATTGTAAATTGTGCTGCTATAAACATTGGGGTGTATAGGTTCTTTTGGATTTATGTTTCACAGTTCTTAGGATATAATCCTAGCAGTGGAATTGCTGGGTCAAATGGCAGATCCATTTTTAGTTTTCTGAGAAAATTTCATATTGTTTTCCATAGTTATTGTGCCAGTCTGCAGTCCCACCAACAGTGCACTAGGGTCCCCTCCTCTCCACAGCCTCCAACACTTGTTGCTTGTTGCTTTGTTTATGATGGCCATTCTGACTGGTGTAAAGTGGTATCTCATTGTGGCTTTAATTTGCATCTCTTTGATAGCTAGCGGTACTGAGCATCTTTTCATGTGTCTTTGGATCGTCTGTATGTCCTCCTTGGAGAAGTGTCTGTTCAAGTCCTTTGCCCATTTTTTTAATTGGGTTGTTTGTCTTCCTGGGGTGGAGTCATGTGAGTCCTTTATATATTTTGGAGATCAAACCCTTGTCTAAGGTATCATTGGCAAATATATTTTCCCATATGGTTGGTCCCTTTTCATTTTGCTGATGTTTCCTTTAGCCATGCAGAAGCTTTTTAGTTTGATGAAGTTCTATTTGTTTACTCTTTCCTTTATGTTCCTTGCTCTAGGAGACATAACACTGAAAATATTGCTGCGTGATATACCTGAGATTTTCCTGTCTATGTTCTCCCCTAGGACTTTTATGGCGTCACACATTATATTTAAGTCTTTTATCAACCTTGAGTTTATTTTTGTGTATGGTGTAAGTTGGTGGTTGAGTTTCATTTCTTTTTTTGTTTGTTTGTTTGTTTGTTTGTTTGCATGTAGCTGTCCAGGTCTCCCAACACCATTTGTTGAACAGGCTATTTTTACTTCATTTTATGCTCTTGCTGACTGGGTCTTTTATATGCTGTTGAGGTCCTCTCTAAGTTCCTTGAGCATATTTATAAAGAGTGTTTTGAGCTCTGCATCTGATAGATTGCTTATCTTCATTTCATTTAGCTCTTTTTCAGGAGTTTTTATCTGTTCTTTAATTTGGGCCATGTTTTTTGTCTCCTCATTTTGGCAGCCTCCCTGTGTTTGTTTCTATGTATTAGGTAGAGCTGCTTTGACTCTGTGTCTTGGTAGTGTGGCCTAATGTATTAGGTGTCCTGGAGGGTCCAATGGCACAGCATCCCCTATCACCCAAGCTGGGTACTTGAGGTGTTCCCTTTGTGTTGGCTGAGTACACCCTCCTCTGGTAGTTGAGCTTTGGTTGCTTTTGGCAGATCCTTGGGAGGCATTTACCCAGGCCAGTCAGCAGCAAGGACTGGTTGTGACCACTGACCACAAACTTCCACCCTTCATGGAGGATCAGCTATACAGGGGCAGGGTGGTGGTGCTCTTATGTGGTCTGTAGCTGTCCATTGGGTGTGTTGGCCCTGGGATTTCCCAGGTGGTGCAGGTCAAGGTCAGCCCTCACTTGTGTTTTTCCTGGGGCACCCTGCTTGGACTGTAAAACAATCTGAGATGACTGCTAGTTTTGCTGGGCTTGGAGATTCCCAGGTGAAGCCAAGCTGTGACTTTAATCTGGCTGCTGCCAGGGCTCACTAAAGCCAGCTGTTGCTTGTTTGATAGGATCTGGGAGCCAAGATCAGCCATTCTTATGAAAGAGCAGCTTGAGTGGTCCCATAAGTTGGGAAGGGGTAGATCCTCTGTGGATCTCCAAGGTGGGTCACACAGTGTTGGTCAGGTTGATGGAGTCTCAGATATGGCACCAGCTTATGGGCTCTGTGCAGGGAGGGTTTAGAAAAGGACAGTGGCCTCTGCTCACCTTGATGCCAGACACTTCAGTTTCTCCTTGTATGCCACTGGTGTCTTTCAAGCTACCATTCTGGTACTGGAGCTCAGAGGGAGCTAGTCTGAATAGGTGAGACTGTGTGTGGGTTACCCAAGAGGTATTGCATAGGGCTTCAGCAGCCTCCTTCACAGACTCAATCCCCACTGGTTTTCACAGCCAGAAGTTGTGGGGACTTATCTTCTTGGTACTGGAATCCTGGGATGGGGTCCTGGTATGGATCTGGTACTCTTGCTCCCAAGATATCCCTCTCAAATTTTTATCCATGTGGGTGTAGGGCCAGCCCATTTCATATCCACGCCCCTCCTACCAGTCTGGATGGATGTGGTTTCTTCAGTTCCACAGTTGTGAGACTTCCATCCAACTCAATTTCTAACATTCTTGAGTTATGGTTGTTCTATATTTTAGTTGTAATTTTTATGTGGTTTTGCGAAGAGGTGAGACATGTCTACCTACATTGCCATCTTCACTGGACCTATATCATTTTTTAAATTGTTGTTCTATTACAGTTGTCCCAATTTTTCCCCCTTTGCTCTCCTCTGCCCATCCGACCTCCTGCCCCTACAGGCAATTCCCACACTGTTGTCCATGGATCATTCATACATATTCTTATATTCTTTGACTAGTTCTTTCCCTTTCGTTCCATCATTATCCACTTCCCTGCTCCCCTATAGTCACTGTCAGTCTGTTCCATGTTTCCACATCTGTGGTTCTATTTTGTTTGTTAGTTTATTTTTGTTCATTAGATTCCTCTTATAGGTGAGATCATATTGTATTTGTCTTTCACTGACTGGCTTATTTCACTTAGTGTAATGTTCTCCAGTTCCATCCATGCTATCACAAAAGGTAGGTTCCTTCTTGCTTTCTGCTACATAGTATTCCATTGTGTAAATGTACCACAGCTTTTTGATTCATTCATTTACTGATGGGCACTTAGGCTGTTTCCAGCACTTGGCTATTGTAAATTGTGCTGCTATGAACATAGGGGTGCATAAATTCTTTTGGTGATTTGGGATTCTTAGGGTATAATTCTAGCAGTGGTGTTGGTGGGTCAAAAGGCAGTTCCATGTTTAGTTTTTTGAGGAAATTTCATACTGTTTTCCACCAGTATACATTCCCACCAACAGTGTACTAGGGTCCCCCTTTGTCCACAACTTCTCCAGCACTTGTTTTTTTTTTGTTGATTTATTGATGATAGCTATTCTTTTTTAATATATTTTATTGATTATGCTATTACAGTTGTCCCATTTCCCCCCTTCTCTCCCCTCCACCCTGTACCCCCTCTCCTACCCACGTTTCCCCCCTTTAGTTCATGTTCATGTGTCATACTTATGAGTTCTTTAGCTTCTACATTTCCCGTACTGTTCTTGCCCTCCCCCTATCTATTTTCAACCTACATTCTATGCTACTTATACTCTATACCTTTTCCCCCTCTCTCCTCCTCCCATCCCCCTGCTGCTAACCCTCCATGTGCCCTCCATTTCTGTGGTTCTGTTCCTGTTCTAGTTGTTTACTTAGTTTCTTTTGGTTTTGCTTTAGGTGCGGTTGTTAATAATTGTGAATTTGCTGTCCTTTTACTATACATATCTTTTCTTTATCTTCTTTTCTTAGATAAGTCCCTTTAGCATTTCATAAAATAAGGGCTTGGTGATAATGAACTCCTTTAACTTGACCTTATCTGAGAAACACTTTATCTTCCCTTCCATTCTAAATGAGAGCTTTGCTGGATAGAGCAATCTGGGATGTAGGTCCTTGTCTTTCATGACTTGGAGTATTTCTTTCCAGCCCCTTCTTGCCTGTAAGGTCTCTTTGGAGAAATCAGCTGACAGTCTGATGGGAACTCCTTTGTAGGTGACTGTCCCCTTATCTCTTGCTGCTTCTAGGATTCTCTCCTTCGTTTTTACCTTGGCTAATGTAATTATGATGTGCCTTGGTGTGTTTCTTCTTGGGTCCAACTTCTTTGGGGCTCTCTGAGCTTCTTGGATTTCTTGGAAGACTGTTCCCTTTGCCAGATTGGGGAAGTTCTCCTTTATTATTTGTTCAAATACTTGCTCAATCTGTTGCTTTTCCCCTTCCGATTCTGGTACCCCTATAATTCAGATATTGGAACATTTAAAGGTGTCTTGGATGCTCTTAATCTTTTCCTCAATTTTTTGAATTCTTATTTCATCATGCTTTCCTGCTTGGTTGATTCTATCTTCCTTCTGGTCCACTGTATTGTTTTGAGACTCATATTCCTTCCTTTCACTATTGGCTCTCCTCCGTATATCTTCCTGCATCTCTTTTATGGTAACCTGCATCCTTTCATCTAAATTGCGCCCAAAATCAACCAATTCCGTGAGCTTCCTGATCACCAGTGTTTTGAACTGTGCATCTGATAGATTGGCTATTTCTTGGTCGCTCAAAAGGATGAGTCCTGGGGGACTGATCTGTTCTGTTGGAAACACGTCTTTCCTGTCTCTCCTTCCCCCACCCCCGTCAGGTCGCTCTTGTTACGTTGGGGGGCGGAGCCTTAGGTGTTCACCAGGGCTGGGCACCCCAGTCGCTAGATTGTGACGTTATATGTGGGGGCGGGGGCGGGAGCGGGGATGGGAGGGAACAATGGTGGTAGTTCCATTCTCCTGGGATCTCAGACCCTTCTCTGGGATCCTGGGCTGCAAGCTCTGCCCTAGTCTACAATCGCTGCCTCACTGGGTCTGCCAGCCACAGCTTGTGTACTCAGGGATCACTGCTGCGTTCTTGCGCCCCGGATGGCCGTCGCGCCGATTTTGCGCCAAATTTTCCCCGACCTCCGAGCGCCACCAACCCGCACCAGCCCCGTGCCCACCCAGCTCATCTTCTCCTACCAGTCTGGATGTATGGGTCTACTTCAACTTCTTGGCTGTCCGACTTCCATTCATATAAATCCTCTATCAGTTCTGGGTGTTATTCTATTTGTAAACTACTGTTGTTCTAATCTTGGTTGTGCGAGGAGGTACGGTGTGTCCACCTATTCCTCCATCTTGCCAGAAGTCTGATGATAGCTATTCTGACAGTGTGAGGTGGTATCTCATTGTGGTTTTAATTTGCATCTCTGTGATGGCTAGTGATGCTGAGCATCTTATCATATGTCTCTCATCCCTCTATATGTTTTTCTTGGAGAAGTGTCTATTCCTTTGCCCATTTTTTTAAAAAAATTGGATTGTTTGTTTTCCTGGTGCTGAGTTGTATGAGTTTTTTTTATATATTTTGGGGATTGAACCTTTGTTCAGTGTATCATTGGCAAATATGATCTCCCATACCATTGGTTCCTTTTTCCTTTTTTTTTTTTTTTTTAAAGATTTTATTTATTTATTTTTTTTTAGAGAGGGAAGGGAGGGAGGGGGAGAGAGAGAGAGAGAGAGAGAGAGAGAGAGAGAGAGAGAGAGAGAAACATCAATGTGCGGTTGCTGGGGGTTATGGCCTGCAACCCAGGAATGTACCCTGGCTGGGAATCGAACCTGGGACACTTTGGTTCCCAGCCCGCGCTCAATCCACTGAGCTACGCCAGCCAGGGCTTCCTTTTTCATTTTGATGATGTTTTCTTTAGCTGTGCAGAAGCATTTTAGTTTGATGTAGTCCCATTTGTTTATGTTTTCTTTTATTCCCTTGCCCTAGGAGATGTATCAGCGAATATATTGCTACATGGCATGTTTGAAATTTTCCTGCCCATGTTTTCCTTTAGGACTTTTATGCTGTCACAACTTATATTTGTCTTTTATCCATTTTGAGTTTATTTTGGTGTATGGCATAAATTGATGGTCTAGTTTCATATTTTTATGTACTAGTCCAGTTCTCCCAATACCATTTACAGAAGAGGCTATTTTTGGTGCATTGTATACTTCTGCCCTCTTTGTTGAATGTTAATTGACCATAGAGACATGGGTTTATTTCTGGGATCTCTATTCTGTTCCATTAATCCATATGTCTGTTCTTATGCCAGTACCAGGCTGTTTTGATTACGGTGACCTTGCAGTGTAGTTTGATATCAGGTATTGTGATCCCTCCTACTTTGTTCGTCTTTCTCAATATTGCTGAGGCTATTTGGGGTCATTCTTGGTTACTTATAAATTTTTGAATTATTTGTTCTAGATCTGTGAAGTATGTCATTGGTATTTTAATAAGAATTGCATTGCATCTATATATTGCTTTGGATAGTACGGGCATTTTAATGATATTAATTCTTTCAACCCATGAACACATTATGTGCTCTCATTTATTTCTACCTTCCTTAATGTCTTTCTTCAGTGTTCTATAGTTTTCTGATCACAGGTCTTTTACCTCCTTGGTTAAAGTTTTTCTTAGTTACTTTATTTTTCTTGTTGCTATAGTAAATGGGATTTTTTCCCCTAGTTTCTCTTTCTGATATTTCATTGTTGGTGTACAAAAATGCCATTGATTTCTGAATCCCTTGTATCCCTTATTTTGCCAAATTCACTAGTTTTTGATGGAGACTATAGGGCTTTCTATGTAAACTATCATGTCCTCTGAAAATAATGAGTTTTACTTCCTCCTTTCCAGTTGTGATGCCTTTTATTTCTTTTTCTTGTCTGATTGTGGTGACTAGAACTTCCAGTACTATGGTAAGTAAGAGAGGTGAAAGTGGAGAGGAAAATGCTTAATATAATTTCAATTTTCTTGAATTTGTTGAGGCTGGTTTTATGGCCTAACATGTGGTCTATCTTTGAAAATATTCCATGTGCATCTGAAAAGAATGTACATTTTTCTTTTTTTGGATAAATGGTTCTATATATGCCAGTTAAGTCCACTTGATCTATGACATTCTTCAATGCCACAGTATCCTTTTGATATTTTGTTTGGAAGATGTATCCATTTTTGATCGTGGGGTGTTAAAATTCCCCACTATAATTATGTTGTTGCCAATATCTTTCTAGAAGTCCTCCAAGAATTTCCTTATGTATTTGGGTGCTCCTATGTTGGGTGCATATATGTTTACAATGTTTATGTCTTGATGGATTCTGCCCTTGAGTATTAGGAAGTGTCCTTCTGTGTCTCTTTTATGACCTCTGTTTTGAAGTGCATTTTGTCAGATAAGTATTGCTGCCCTGGCTTTTTTTGCTGTCCATTTGCTTGGACTATTTCTTTCCAACCCTTCTTCACTCTTTGTCTCTGTAGGTCTTTTGTTCTGAGGTAGGTCTCTTGTAGGCAGCATATGTGTGGATCATGTTTTCTTATCCATTCAGCTACCCTATGTCTTTTGATTAGAGCATTTAATCCATTTACATTTAAGGTTATTATTGATAGTTACTCACTTCTCCCCCTTTGCACCTGTGTTCCTCTCTCTCTCACTGTTTTTCTTCCTGTTCTTTTTTTCTTTTGTTTTTTAGATTTTATTTATTTATTTTTAGAGAGGGAAAGGAGGGAGGGAGGGAGGGAGAGAGAGAGAGAGAGAGAGAGAGAGAGAGGAACATCAATGTGCGGTTGCTGGGGGGTATGGCCTGCAACTCAGGCATGTACCCTGGCTGGGAATCGAACCTGGGACACTTTGGTTCCCAGCTCGCGCTCAATCCACTGAGCTACGCCAGCCAGGGCTTCTTCCTATTCTTAAAGCAATCTCTTTAGTATATCTTGCAATGCTGGCTTGGTGGAGGAGTATTGTTTCAGCTTTCTTTTGTCTGGGATACTCCTTATTTTACCATCCATTTTAATTGAGAGCCTCACTGGGTAGAGTTGTCTTGGTTGCAGGTCTTTGCTTCATTAGTTGGAATATTTTTTGCTATTCTCTCCTGGCCTGTAGTATGTCTGTTAAGAAATCAGCTGGTAGCCTTATCAGAGCTCCCTTGTATGTTACTTCTTGTTTCTCCCTTGGTGTTTTTAAATTTCTCTCTTGTCTTTAAAATTTGGCATTTAATTATGATGTGTCTTGGAGTAGGCCTCTTTGGGTTCAACTTGATTGTGATCCTCTGTGCTTTCTGAACTTGCATGGTTTTCCCCCTCTCCAGGTTCGGAAAATATCCTGTCATTTTTTCAAACAAGGTTTCTATACTTTGCTCCTTTTCTTCTCCTTCTGGTATCCCTATGATTCAAATGTTGTTGCATTTCATGTTGTCCGCAGTTCCCTTAAGCTGTCTTCATATTTTTTTAGTATTTTCTCATGTAGCTGCTCTACCTGGGTTTCATTCTACCTTGTCTTTCAGCTCACTAACTTGGCCATCTGCTTCAGCCAGCCTACTTGTAATTCCTTCTGGTGTAATTTTTATTTCAGAAATTGTATTCCTAATTTCTTTCTGGTTCTTGTTTACAGTTTCTATTTCCTTTTTATACTGTTGTAGTTCTCACTCAGTTCCTTGTAGTCATCTATGAGTTCCTTGAGCATCCTTATAACCATTCTTTTGACTTCTATATCTGATAGTTTGCTTGTCTCCATCTCATTTAGCCCTTTTAGTGGGGTGTCTTCCATTACTTTTTATTGCAGGTTATTTCTTTGTCTCCCCATTTTAGGTGACTTTTTTGCTTGTTTCTGCACATCCTGATGCTCTGCTTTGCTAGCTGTCTTTGTAGGGTGAACTTCTATGGTAGGAGTTCTATGGGATTCTCTGGTGTGGTCTCTTTGATCTCCTTGTCTAGATGATCTAGTGTTGCCCTTTCTTCCACTTGTGTGGGCTCTCTTGTTGTAATTGGGTTTTACCTCTTGGTGGTCCCTTTGTTTGTGGGTTCTCTCCTCCAGCGGGTATACAGATGTTTCACAACTCCCATCTTATCTTGTATGTGATTAGTGGCAGGGTGAAGATGAAATGGTGTAAGACAATGGGAGAGTATTCTATGGAATTTAAAGTACTAACAAGTAGGTAACAGATAGGAGATCCTTTGGAGAAATACAGGGATAACCATGATATTTTACCCAAGTAGCCAATTTTCATAAAAGGTGAAAAAGAGATAAGATTCTTATTAGAGGGGAGAAGGAATGTGAGCTTAATTTAGAAAACAGAGTGCTTGTGTGAGGTTAGATGGTGAGATATAGTGAGAGTAAGAGATAGAAACTAGGCATAGTTTGTGAGAAAATAAAGTTAACCACAACAATAATGAAGCTCAGGAAGATAGTGAAATGGGCCAAGACCAGGGAGGGGTGCTGTGTCTGATTTACAATAATATGGAACAACAATAATTTACAATAACACAGGGACAACAGTAATGTGACAAGAAATATATGGTCTGAATAAAAAGATTAAAAAGTAAAAGACCAAGAGTAGTGTGTTATTGGAATATGAGTGAAGTGAGAGAAGAAAAATTAAAGTGCAATGTGAAAGGGAGAACAAAGAAAACCAGTCAAACAATGCAACTGAACAAACAAAATGAAGAAAACTAATCAGAAAGAAGAGAAATAAAAAAAGAAAAGAAATAAAAATAATGAAAAAAATAAAATTACAAAATAAAATGCAAGTTCTGTAGGATAGCAAAGTGAAATTTGTCTCAGTTTCTCAGTTGTTGGCAGTAGCCTTCTGATCTCTCTCTGGATCAGTTGTTGGTCCTTTTACAGCTCCAGGTCTTATTGTCTCACACTTGGGGCAAAAAAAAAAAGAGTCATCCTGCTGACTTTAAACCCGCCAAGCCAAGCGAGTTCTGCTGGTCTTCCTGGATGCTACAGGCAGAGGGAGGGTGGGCTTCAGTTTTTTTCCTTTCCTCTGGTTTTGTGAGAATGGGGGCTGCAATATTCACATATGCCCAGGCTCTAGCCCAAGCAGTCAGAGCACTGTGCTGCCCTCACTGTCCATCTGAGCCAGCCTGGTGCCTGTAATCTACCACATTGTGCCACCTGTGAGGTGCACTGATTTGGAGCAACTTGCACCTCTCCTACTCTCTGTTTGCTAGCCTGGATGTTACACACTCTCAAAGTCTCTTCCCAGCAGTTTAGTTCCCCGATTAAGTCTCTCTGGGCACTGCTAACTCTCTGAGCCCTTGCTGCCCTCCTGTGATTACTCTGTGCAGTGCCCCTCCTCCTCCTTCTTTGCCGGCCCAACTACTGTGCAGCAGAAGTACTTTCACAGTGGCTGTAAGCTGGTTTTTTTTTTCTTCAGTGATTTTCCCTAGGTTGTGGGCTGCAATTCTTAACAAGCACCCAGCTTTTAACACAGCCCAACTGTCTGAACAGTCCCGACACTCTCTGGGTCATAGTCAGTTGCGACCCAACACTTCTCCCATCTCCAGGTGTCTTCTTGCTCCCCAACCTCTCTGGTACTGTTCCAGCCAGTGACTACAGTCCAAGGTGGGGAACACCCCCTGCTGTGTGTCTCCCACTGTGTCTTTATTCCCCCAGCAACTTCAAGCATCCAGGTCTCTCCTAGGCAGGACTGGCTTTCCTGATCTGGGAGGGGAGGGAGCTGCAAAGTGAAATTGCTGACCTGACTCTCTTCCAAAGCTCCTAAGGCAGTAGGGACCAGGACCACAGCCTCCACATGATGGTCCCAGGCACCAGGCCCTGCGACCTTCCCATCTGCCTACAAATTTCTTTACTGCCCATTTTTAATGTCCTCTGCAGTCTTTGACTTCCTAACTCCATGTAAGCTGGGATTCCATTTGCTGTTCACTCTGTTCTTTAGAAGATCAGCTAGGTGTCCCAGTTAGGTGCATGAGCAAGTGTGTTAAGTTCCTACCTATCTTGTTGTCATCCTCCAACTCCAGTCTCAATAAATTTAAGAAAACTTAAATCACATCATGCTCTGACCACAGTGCTATGAAACTAGAAATCAATCACAAGAAGAACACTGAAAAACATGCAAAGACTTGGAAGCTAACTAACATATTACTAAACAATGAATGGTCAACAATGAGATCGGTGAAGAAATCAAAAGATACCTTGGAACAAATGAAAATGAGAACACAACAACCCAAAATCTGTAGGACACAAGGAAAGTAACCTTAAGAGGGAAATTCATAGCATCGCAGGCCTATAAAAAAAAAGAAACAAGAAAAAGCTGAAGTAAACAATCTAATTACACTTAAAGGAAATTGAAAAAGAACAACAACACAACCCAAAGTCATTATAAGGAAGGAGATAATAAAGATCAGAGCAGAAATAAATGAAATAGAGTAAAAAAATGACACAAGGGATCAATGAATGCAAGAGCTTGTTCTTTGAAAAGATAAACAAGGTTAAAAAACCTTTAACCAGACTCATCAAGGAAAAAAGAGAAACCAAATAAGTAAAATCAGAAATGAAAGAGGACAAATAACAACTAACACCAAAGAAATACAAAGGATTGTACAAAAATATTATGAACAACTATATGCCAACAAATTGGACAACCTGGATATAATGGATAAATTCCTAGAAACATACAACCTTCCAAAACTACATCAGGAAGAATCAGAGAATCTGAATAGACAGATGACACCTAGTAAAATTGAAGCAGTAATAAAAAAAATTCCAGCACACAAAAGCCCTGGACCAGATGGCCTCACTAGTGAATTTCATTAAACATTTTCAGAAGACCTAACACATCTCCTTCTCAAACTATTTCAAAAAATTCAAGAGGAGGGAAGGCCCCCAAACTCATTTTAAGAGGCCAGCATTGTCCTAATTCCAAAACAAGATAAAGACACTACAAAAAAAGAAAATCGTAGGCCAATATCCTTGATGAACATGACACTTAAATCCCCAACAAAATATTAAAAAACTGAATACAGCAATGCATCAAAAAGATCATATTCCATGATCAAGTGGATTTATTCTGGGAATGCAGGGTGGGTACAATATTCACAAATCAATAAATATGATTCTCCACATAAACAAAATGAAGGATAAAAACCACATGATCATATCAATTGATGCTGAAAAAGCTTTTGGTAAGTCCAGCACCCCCTTATGATAAAAACTCTCAACAAAGTTGGAATAGAGGGAACATACCTCAATGTAATAAAGGCCATATATGAGAAACCCACTTCCAGCATCATACTCAAAAAGCAAAAACTACAAGTGGCCCCCTTAAGATCGTGAACAATACAGGGATGTCCTCTTTCACCTCTGTTATTCAACACAGTATTGGAAGTCTTAGCCACAGCAATCATACAAGAAGAAGAAATAAAAAGCATCCAAATCAGAAAGGAAGAAATAAAAGTCTTTATTTTCATATGATATGATACTGTACATAGAGAACCCCAAAGTTTCCACCAGAAAACTACTTCAACTAATATAATGAATTCAGCAAAGTAACAGTATACAAAATTAATATCCAGAAATCAGTGGCATTTTTATATGCCAATGAACTAACAGAAAGGGAGGGAAAATCCCATTCACAATTTATTCAAAAAGAATAACATACCTAGGGACAAATCTAACCAAAGATTTAAAAGACCTGTAATTGGAAAATTATAGGACATTGAAGATACAAATAAGTGGAAGCACATACTGTGTTCCTGGATAGGGAGAATTAACATCATTAAGATGTCCATACTACCCAAAGCAAACTATAGATTCAATTCAATTCCAATGAAGATTCCAATGACATATTTCACAGAACTAGAACAAATATTTCAAAAATGTATATGGAACCATAGAAGGCCCTGCATAGCAATAGCAATCCTGAAAAAAAAAAAAAAAAACAAAGTTGGAGGAATCACATTACCTAATATGAAACTATACTATACTGGCATAAAAACCAACACAAAGATCAATGGAACAGAATAGAGAGCCTAGAAATAAACCCACATGTTTATAGTCAATTAATATTCAAGAGAGAAAGTAAGGACATACAATGGGCTAAAGATAGTTTATTCAATAAATGACATTGGGAAAATTGGACAGATACACCTAGAAAATGAAACTAAACCATCTTGGTACACCAAACACAAGAATTAATTTAAAATGGATCAAAGACTTAAATGTTAGACCTGAAACCATAAAAACTCTTGAAGAAAACATAAGCAGCAAAATCTCAGACATTGCTTGTAGCAATATTTTATCAGATATATCTCTCCAGCAAGGGAAACAAAAGAAAACATAAACAAATGGGACTATATCAAACTAAAAAGTTTTTGCACAGCAAAGGAAACCATCAACAAAATAAAAAGACAACTCACAGAATGAGAGAACATATTCTCCAATACATCTAATAAGGGGTTAATATCCAAAATTTATAAAGAACTTACAAATGTCAACATCAAAAAAACCAACAACCCAATTAAAAATAGGCAAAGCACCTGAATAGTTACTTCTCCAAAGAGTATATACAGATGGCCAATAGATGTATGGAAAAATACTCAATGTTTCTAATCATCAGAGAAATGCATCATTCAAACCACAGTGAGATATCACTTGTCAAAATGGTTATGACCAGTAAATCAACAAACAACAAGTGCTGACGAGGATGTAGAGAAAGGGGAACCATTTTGCACCATTGGTGGGAATGCAGACTGGTGCAGCCACTGTGGAAAGCATTATGGAATTTCCTCAAAAAATTAAAAATCTTTCTGCCTTTTGACCTACCTATCCCACTTCTAGGAGTACACCTGAAGGAACCCAAAACAGTAATTCAAAAGAACATCAGAACCTCTATGTTCATTGCAGCATTATTTACAATTGCCAAGATGTGGAAGCAGTCCAAGTGTCCATCAGTAGATGAGTTGGTGAAAGAACTATGGGACATTTACAGAATGGAATACTACAGCTGTAAAAAAAGAAATTTTTATCCTTTGTGACAGTATGGTTAGACCTGGAGAATATTATGCTAAGTGAAATAAGCCAGTTGAAGAAAAACAAATACCATATGATTTCACTCATATGTGGAATCTAATGAACAAAGTGAACTAACAAGCCAAATAGAGATAGAGTCATAGATAGAGAACAGGATGACAGCTAAGGTGGGAAGGTTAGAGGTAGAAGGATTGAGCAAAAAGGAAAAAGGACTCGGGGACATAGACAACAGTGTGGTGATTGCTGGGGGGAGGAGGACATAAGGGGGCTAAATGGTAATGGAAAAATACAATAAAAATTAAAAAGAAATAAAGTATTTGTTTCCCCTTAGGACCATCAGACAGTATTCTGTCTAAAATGTTATTTTAAAAGCAAAAAAAATGTATCTTATTTGTTGTTCTAACCTGTATTTTAAAAATAGTGAGAGGCCATCTTTTTAAAAAAGATTTTATTTAGGATTTCTGGCAAAGATGGAGGCATAGGTAGACACACTGTGCCCCCTTGCACAACCAAGATAGGGACAACAATAATTTAGAAACAGAATAACAACCAGAACTGACAGAAAAGTGAACTGTATGGAAGATGGACAACCAAGAAGTTAAAATAGACCCGTTTATCCAGACCGGTAGGAGGGGCGGAGTCAGGCTGCAGGGCGTGGGTTGCGGGTCGCTGCAGGAAGAACAGAGACTGTTGGGACTGGGCACATAAGGCATCCAGGGTGTGCAAGACCACAGCGGGTGGAACCTGAGTGCGCAAGTGGCAGCTGGCAGACCCTGGCTGAGGGGTGGCAACCAGCAGACCCAGTGAGGCGGTGATTGTGAAGGAAGGCACTGCGCACAACCCAGGATCCCAGCACTGGGAAATAGAGCCTTGGGGCACTGACTGAAAATACCTGTGGAGGTTGAGGCGCAGGGAGAGACTCCCAGCCTCACAGGAGAGGTCCTTGGAAAGTCCCACAGGGTGCACAAGCCCAGCCACATGGGAATTGGCACCAGAGGGGCCCAGTTTGCTTGGGGGAAGTGGCAGAAGGGACTGAGGTCCAACAGAGAGTGCAGCAAGCGCCATTGTTCCCTCTCGGACCCTGCCCTCACATATAGTGTCAGAACCCAGCAACTGGGGTGTCCAGCCCTGGTGAACACCTAAGGCTCCACCCCTCATATGTAACGGGTGTGACCAGACCAAAGGAAAAAAAAAAGATGGCTCAAACAGAAATGAAATCCTCAGAACCAGTACTTTTAAGCAACCAAGAGATAGCCAACCTATCAGATGCACAGTTCAAAGCACTGGTGATCAGGATGCTCACAGAATTGGTTGATTTTGGTCACAAATTAGATGAACAAATGAAGGCTACAATAACAGAAATGAAGGAAAATGCACAGGGAACCAATAGTGATGGAAAGGAAACTGGGACTCAAAACAATAGAGTGGACCAGAAGGAAGAAAGAAACAACCAAACAGAAAATAATGGAGAAATAAGAATTCAAAAAAAAATGAGAAGCTTAGGAACCTCCAGGACATCTTGAAACATTCCAACATCCGAATTATAGGGGTACCAGAAGGAGAAGAGGAAGAGCAACAAGTGGAAAAGTTATTTGAACAAATAACAAAGGAGAACTTGCCCATTCTGGCAAAGGAAATAGACTTCCAGGAAGTCCAGGAAGCTCAGAGAGTCCCAAAGAAGTTGGACCCAAGAAGAAACACACCAAGGCACATCATAATTAGATTAGCCAAGGTAAAAATGAAGGAGAGAATCCTAGAAGCAGCAAGAGATAAGGAGACAGTCACCTACAAAGAGTTCCCATCAGACTGTCAGCTGATTTCTGAAAAGAGACCTTACAGGCAAGAAGGGTCTGGAAAGAAGTATTCCAAGTCATGAAAGACAAGGACCTACATCCCAGACTACTCTACCCAGCAAAGCTTTCATTTAGAATGGAAGGGCAGATAAAGTGCTTTTCAGATAAGGTCAAGTTCAAGGAGTTCATCATCACCAAGCCCTTATTTTATAAGATGTTAAAGGGACATGTCTAAGAAAAAGAAGATAAAAAACATGTATAGTAAAAGGACAGCAAACTCACAATTATTAACAACCATACCTAAAACAGAAAAAAAGAAACTAAGGAAACAACTAGAACAGGAACAGAACCACAGAAATGGAGAACACATTGAGGGTTAGCAGCAGGGGGATGGGACGAGGAGAGAGCTGGAAAAGGTATGGAGAATAAGTAGCATAGATAGTAAGTAGAAAATAAACAGGGGGAGAGCAAGAATAGTATGGGAAATGTAGAAGCTAAAGAACTTATGACACATGGACATGAACTAAAGGGGGGGAATGTGGGTGGGTAGGGTGTACAGGGTGGAGGGGAATGAAGGGGGTAATGGGACAACTGTAATAGCATAATCAATAAAATATATTTTTAAAAGATTTTATTTATTTATTTTTAGAGAGGGAGGGAGAAAGAAAGAGAGGGAGAGAAACATCAATGTGTTGTTGGCCCTCGCATGCACCCTACTGGGGACCTGGCCCACAATCCAGGCATGTGCCCTGACTGGGTATCAAACCAGCGACCCTTTGGTTTGCAGCCTGGTGCTAAGTCCACTGAGTCACACCAGCCAGGGCAAGAAGCCATGTTTTTATATTTCTGTTTTAGTCAGTTGCTTCTTCATGTCCTTGCAGTTTGTTTTATATTAATATATTGCAGGGAGGAGAGGCCCTTGTAGACAATATAATATTATAATACATTCTCTTTTAAGTGACAAATAAGCTCTGGAGATTTATGGTCATCATAAAACTCATTCTTAAATGTTGTACTTGACATTATTTTGTAGGGTTGAACAGAAAAGCAATGTTAACTAACTACAATCAAGCCTTGGGTTTCAAAATTATTGCTTTGTTGGAATTCACTCTTGATTTATTAGCCACATAAAAGATGATAATATATTCACATAAGCCAGGGACAGATATATGCATTTTTTCATCCACCATGGACAGTTCAGAAATAGCTCCCTAGCAGGTGAATGGTATGAGTTCTGGCACATGGTTATGTGTATATGTGTGCATGTGTGTGCAGGTGACTGTGTATGTGAATGTGTATGAGCAGGCATGTATTTGTTTGCTTTTGAAAGATGTCCAGTGCAGCAATAGAGGGAGAGAATACTGCAAGGACAGAGAATATCTTGAAGGTTTAATTTGTGGACATCTCCTAGAGCAGGAGAGTGGTCACTTCTTGCCAACCTCTGTAGTGTGCTGTTACAGCTGTTAGTTTTAGATTGGCAGTCTCAAGGTTATACCTCTAATTCAGAGAGAAGTTGGAATTCTGTTCTTGCTGTAAAGCTTTTTTATTTTTTATTTATCTTATGCTGTGCTGGGACTGAAATTAGGTTGATGTTCAGCAATCATATATTTGCCTAATGGCTTAGGGTGTGAAGGTTATAATGGTGATAATATAGTAATTCATCAATAATTTTCTATATGAAACAAATAGCATACTCAATTCTAATTTTCTTTTTTAAAGTAGTTTTATTTTTTAAAGAATTTATTTATTTACTTTTATTTATTTATTTTAATTTATTTATGTTTAGAAAGAGGGGAAGGGAGGGAGAAAGAGAGGGAGAGAAACATCAACGTGTGGTTGCCTCTTGCATGCCCCAAACTGGCAACCTGGCCTGCAACCCAGGCATATGCCCTGACTGGGAATCAAACCGGTGACCCTTTGGTTTGCAGGCCCGCACTCAATCCACTGATCTACACCTGTCAGGAATTCTAATTTCCATAGATATTGCCAAATTAACCATCAAAATACTGTAATAATGGACATACTCTTCAGCAATATTTGAGAGGACTTTGCATGTATCAACTCATTTAATTTTCAAACAATCCTTTGAGGTCAGTAGGTAGGGGTATTTTCTAGCATAGATAATAATGTGAATGGTGGCCCCTAGAGTTGTGCATAAATACAACACTGTGTCCCTGAATCCCAATTTTACTGAAGCAAACACGGAGGCATTCAAAGGTTAAATTACTTGTTCAAAGTTACACAGATGATGAACGTCAGGGCTGGCATTCTGCCCCAAGCTGTGTGACTCATGAGCCAGTGATAACTGACTCCATGGTCACCTAGAGCCTCTTAAAGCTGCTGCTTAAAGCTGTAGCCCCTCTTGAGGAAATAGAGTGATAGAATCAGGATACACTCAGAGTTGTTCCATTTCTCTCATTCCTGGGTGCAAACATAAGCCCTGGCATTTCGTATTGTCCAGCTGGCTGTCCTTCAGGCCCTTGTCAGTGCCTTCAGTGAGAAGCGGTCTTCAGACACAGAATAATCAGATAATTTGGCTCAGGAAAAGGCTTTGGAGAAATAAATTGCTATTGCGCCATGAATATAATAAGGCAGTTAGGTAGACAGAAATTTTTATCTTTTGATTATGTAAGTGAGAATTATGTGCAGCAAATTTTAAGTCCAAGCTGCCTTTTTCTTGGCCTCCTCCCATTCCACTAACCATACACTTCTAATTGCTCCCCAAACTGTCCAACTTGTGTGTGCCCTGGGAACACTAATCTAAGTTTTCACATTACCCCAGGCAAAATATAATTAGGAATAAACTCTTATGCCAAAAAAAGCCACATACCAATGTGAAATAGAGATGATTTTTGTATATCTACTATTTGGCTTATTTTCACCAGTATTGAGTCATAATAGTATTGCATAATCTGGATTTAACTATATGGCTAAAGAAGATTACAAAATTGATTTTTGATACTAAAATTTCATTTGTTTTCTCTTTCTCCTTCCCAAAATTTGGACAGATGCACTTTCACTAAAAGGAAAACGGCTGGATTTTTATGAAAGAGCTGACACATACGTAAGCCTGACCAAAACCATTCCTGAACTCAGTCGATTCACAGCATGCATGGACCTGGTATTTGTGAATGGCAAATCAAGTGATTGGATGGCTTTTTCCTATATTACTAATAATATGAGAGAAGACATAGACCTTGGACTTTCAGGAGATCATCAGCACTTAATACTATACAACTTGGGCAAGACCTTTTATATCCATTACCATCTGACCCCATTTCAATGGCATACAGTATGCTTGATATGGGATGGTGTGAAGGGCAGATTAGAGCTCTTCCTGAATAAAAAAAGGATACTAATAATAATGGATCAACCACAAAACCTGACACCTAATGGAACTCTGGTTCTAGGGCATTTTCTGAAGAACAGGGACATACAAATTAAAAGCATGGTGCCTCCCTTCACTGGCAGCTTGTACTACTTTCAACTCTGGGACCACATCCTGGAAAATGAGGAATTTATGAAGTGCTTGGGTGGAAATGTAGTTAGTTGGGAAGACGATGTTTGGCTTGTCAACAACATCATTCCAACTGCTGATGTGAAACTGCGCTGCTGTGAGTAACTTACAAACTATCCTCCTTAGCAAGGGTAGCAATGATGCAATACTGTTCTGCTCCCTACTGCAAATAACCCACTCCTATGCTATGGTGCTGTGTTCCTCAGAGAGGCCAAAGCTTACCAGTTTTGTCATCTACTTTGTAATATAGAACAAATACTATTTGTCCTTTATTTTGATAAGACTTCAAACTTACAGAAATATTGCAATAGGACAAAGAACTTCTATATATTATTTACCCAGACTCAACAACTGTTACATTTTCCTCATATGTTTTATCATTCTCCCTGTCTTTCTCTTTCTTTTCCCTCCCCCCCCACACACTATTAACAGTTTGAAAGTTGCTGACATAACATCTCATTATCCCTAAGTATTACACCCAAATATTGCAGTGTGTATTTCTTAAGAATGAGGACATTCTTTTATGTAACCACAGTGCAATGATCAAAATCAGGAAATTAAACATTGACACATGCGACTAATGTGGACTAATGTGACTAATACATCGTCCACATTCAAATTTAGCCAATTGTCCTAATAATTTCCTTTATTGCTATTTTTGGCTTGGTCCAAGATCCATTCCAGGATCACACATTGAATTTAGTTATCATGTCTCATTAGATTCTAATCTAGAAAAGAACATTCTTTCCTTATCTTTCATGATGTCAATTTGTCCCATTACTGGTGATGATAACTTTGATCATTTGATTCTGATAATGATTGCTAGATTTCTCCATTGTCAAATTACTATTTTTTCCTTTGTAATTTGAAAGTAATTTCTGGGGAGACATTTGGAGGCTATGTAAATATCTTGTTCTTATCACACTTTTACCCAGTAGTTTTACATCTGTTGATGATTCTTATCTCAATCACTTATTATTTTAATGGCTGCAAATTGATGATTTTTAAAGCTCCATCACTTTTCTACATTTATTAGTTAGACTTCTATTGTAGGTAAGAGTGTTCCCTTCTTTCCATTTACTTATTTATTTTTTCAGTTGTTTATGTGTTTGTATCAGCATAAACTCATGGACTCTTACTTTAGGTTACAATTTATTGCTATTATTTATTTTGATGTTCAAGTTGGCCCAGATTTGGCCGGTGGGAGTCCTTCAATGTGGCTCTTGTGTCCTTTTCACATATTCCCATAATTTTTTGAGCATTTCCTTACTTTTAGCACAGCAAGATGTTAGAGGCTCATCTTGTATTTTCTCTGTTCAGCTCAGGAATCGGCAATTTTACCAAAGAGCTCTGGTTCCTTTTAACAGGGAATGGTATTTACGAACCAATTCATTTTTATTTTGAAAATAATAATGATATTGGAATGGAGTTCTTGTAAGAAAACTGGCTTTTTGGAATTACCCATATATTTCCCACCTTCTTTCCAATTTTGATGAGGAATATAAGATTTTTTTTCTCTGTACAACTCCACAATCCCCTCAAGTCCAATCTTCTGCATCATCAGCGCAGCAGTCCTGAAGTGTGGGTAAAGTCAGTGATAACAGTATCAAGATTGGACTTTATCTCATTTCCTGAAATGTTCACTTATTCTTAGAGGAGTATAATTTACTGCTCTTGGGCATTTCAGGTAGGGGGTTAATTAGTGAGGAAATGGGGGCTAGATCCATGCCTAATAGAGCTCTCACAGAATATGGAGATATGTTTTTACTAATTGTCTTGATGCTGTTGTTTCAGCTAATGGCAGAGGCACATTCCAGAGGGTTGCCGTGTTTCTTTTGAGATCAGACTAATGCAAAGGAATAGGACAGCTATTCCTTTGAGTTACTTACTACCTGAATACATTTGTTCTCTTTTTCTGAAGCCTTGAAAATAAAAGAGAATAGTACTACCTGGCTCTCATTATAAAACTGAGCTGAGTACTAGTAAAGTGAAGTCTGAACAGCTTGCTCAAATCAGTTTAAAGTGATTTTATCTTTGACCCAAGGAACCAGAAGTATGGTTCCACCAAATCCACATGGTTAGCAGTGGCCTTTGAAAACCTAATCTGACAGAGAATTGCCATGACCCTTCCTACCACTTTGCTGGTAAATCAGTAAATCTAACTGATGTGTCAAAGTGCTAGACAACCCGCGTTTATTTTGCTCTTCTATACACTTAATGTAAAATATATAATTTTGGTCTGATTAAATCCTGGTAGCCATAATACACAAATAATCTCACACAACAAACAAGCAAAAGAAAATACAATCTAAAATAATCAGCAAAAGGAGTACAAAATGTTACTTCTACTACTCAGATTTCTTAAAATGTTCTTTCCAAACCTTAGACCAGGGATTCCTCACCTAAGGTCTAGAATGGCATTGATAGGTGCACAAAGACCTTGTATGCAATATCCTAAAAATGCAAGGTGTATTTTTTTCCTGAGGACAGAGTCTATAGTTTCTATCATATCTATCAAAATAACATGATAATGACTGCTTTTTACTAAGTTCTTACCACATGCCAGGCATTTTTCAGAGAGGTCAAGTAACTTTATTTGAAGGTTACCCATAAAATAGGTAATGGAGGTGGGATCTGAACAGAGATTTGTCTGGTAGCAAAGCCCATGTTCTTTTCACCTCCCATATCATTAGTACTTCCTCAAGGGAGGCTCTGGACGCCCAAAATGTTATGAATCAGTGTCTTAAAATTTTCCTTTGGTGGGTATTACTGGTGCTGATAACCCACCTGGGGAAATTAAGATGCCAGCTGCAATCACTGCCTGCTCACCATTGAAGAAACTGTAACACCATAGAATTTCTTCTACTTCTATCTTGGTCATATGACATCTGAGAAAAAAGGGACAATTACATGAATCATTAGGAGTGATTACAACATGTCTAGCTTCAGCTTTCACCTAAAAAATTGTTATTTATGGTCCATAGAAGGATTATGACATTTAAAAATAAATTTTAATGAGCACATTTCTAGATTAAAAATTTCAATAAATCTACTTACACATAAATTATGTATGTATATATTTATATATTCATGAGAACAAGGCTTTTGGGGAACATTTGCTGAAACCTGTGAACCTTACCTGGGTTTAATAAACAAGTACTTCATATAATTAGAAATGTCTCAGGGATATTTAAAGAGCACAATGATAAATAATAATAACAGCAAAATTGCTAGTCATTAGTAATTAGTTTTGGAGTAGTTTTAGTCTTTATTTTTAAAAATGACAAATGTATATGTTATGATTGTGAATAAAATTAACTTAAGTAATACAATAGTACATGAAGTATAAAGTAAAACCTACCCCAAATCCTTTCCATGGAGATGTCTATTTTTGGATTTTTTTCCTCTGGGTTTAAGTAAGTGTGTGTGTATGTGTGCATGTGTGCATGGATGTGTACAGTTTAAAACAAAACACACAAAAAAAGCCCTCGCTAGTATGGCTCAGGGGGTTGAGTGCCAGGCTGTGAACCAAAGGACTGTTGGTTCGATTCCCAGTCAGGGCACATGCCTGGGTTGCATGCCAGGTCCCCAGTAGGGAGTGCATGAGAGGCACCCACACACTAATGTTTCTTTTTCTTTCTTTTTACCAATTATTTTAAAAATAATTTTAATTACTAGAAGAACAGGAATACAGGTTACTTAGTACTTTTTTCTTCAGCAAGGATATTCACATGCCATCAAGATGTAATAAAAAGTTCCACATGACTTTGCACCTTATGTATGTCCCCCTTTAAGAAGGGTCTGTTCAGATCCTTTGCCCATTTTTAAAATTTTTACATATATTTATTTTTAAAAAGATTTTATTTATTTATTTATTTAGAAAGAGAGGAAGGGAGAGAGAAAGAAAGGGAGAGAAATATCAGTGTGTGGTTGCCTCTCACATGGACCCCACTGGGGACCCAGTCCACAACCCAGGCATGTGCCCTGACTGGGAAGTGAACCTGTGAACTTCTGGTTTGCAGCCCACGCTCAGTCCACTGAGCTACACCAGCCAGGGCTATTTTATTTATTTTTAGAGAGAGGGGAATGATGGGAGAAAGAGAAGGAGAAAAACATCAATGTGTGGTTGCCTCTTGTGCACCCCCTACTGGGGACCTGGCCCTCAACCCAGACATGTGCCCCAACTGGGAATCGAACTGATAACCCACTGGTTCTCAGGCCCACACTCAATCCACTGAGCTACACCAGCCAGGCTTCACCCATTTTTTAATTGGATTGTCTTCCTGGTGTGGAGTTGTGTGAGTTCTTTGTATATTTTGGAGATCAAACCCGCATCTGAGCTATCATTGGCAAATATATTTCCTGATATAGTTGGTTCCCCTTTCATTTTGCTGATGTTTTCTTTAGCCATGCAGAAGCTTTTTAATTCGATGAAGTCTTATTTGTCTATTCTATGTCCCTTGCTCTAGGGAACATATCGGTGAAAACATTGCTGCATGGGATATCTGAAAATTTCCTGCCTATGTTCTCCTCTAGGACTTTTGTGGTGTCATGGCTTATATTTAAATCTTTTATCCATCTTGACTTTATTTTTGTGTATGGTGTAAGTTGGTGGTCGAGTTTCATTTTTTTGTGTTCTTTTTTATTGTTCAATTATCGTCCCCATTTCATGGTTTTTCTCTTCCTCTCTTTCCCCCTCCTTTGCTCTTTCTCTAAAAATAAATAAAATCTTAAAAGAAAATAAATAAAAATAAGAAAACAAAAATAATATGTATGTAAATATGTATTGTTTTATAATTTATTTTACCATGTTATCATGGACACATAAGTACATTTAGATGTACTATAACTTACTTAACTAATTCATCATTGATGAATGTTTAACGTGCTCTCAATTTTTTGCAATTACAAAAATGCTACAACAAATTACCTTATATACACATCTTGGTATCTGTGGGCTTGTAATTTCATAGGACACATTATTAAAAGTAGACTTTCAAGGGAAAAGGATATAAACTTTTATAAATTAACTTGATTTTCTATTTTTAATAGTTCTTTTGTTTATTTTTAAAAGACTTTATTTATTTATTTTTAGAGACAATGGAAGGGAGGGAGGAAGAGATAGAGAGAAACATCAATGTGTGGTTGCCTCTTTTACGTCCCCTACTGGGGACCTGGCCTGCAACCCAGGCATGTGCCCTGACTGGGAATCAAACTGGCAACCCTTTGGTTTACAGGCCAGTACTCAATCCACTGAGCCAGACCAGCCACACCAGAGCTGTTAACAATTTCTTATGTATTTTTGCAGAAACAATTTGAAACTTGGGATCACTTGATCTTTGTTTTTTGTTTTCCACAGTTGGAATTATTATTATATGTATAGTCTTCTCTATCTTTTTTTACATTTAATAACACAGTTTGGAGATATTTCCATATCAGAAAACATAGAGCTATCTGATTATGAGGGGTGATGCTGATTAGCATGATAGAATAAGATCATGCTATAATTCATTGAATAAGCTCCCTTCTCAGAGCTGTTAAGTTGCTTTCAGGTTTTAGCTCTGACAGTAGTCAACAATATTATTAAAAGGAATGAATGGTGACAGGTGTTTGTTGAAGTAACCATTAGGGACTGATCATAAGCTAAAATTCCTCTGTGGGTATGTTGAAAATAATTTCCTAACCTCAGTTCACATGATCCAATAAAGTATTTGTTCTGACTTGTGAATGTATGAAGACTCTTCCTAAAAATATGCAGATTAAATTACTCTGAGTTATCCCTCTTTGATAAGAATGAAATAACACGAATTGAGTCCATCCTGGGAAATTTATACTGTATCAAAATTAGGGTCCCTGTATCTGTGGAGCTATTGGTTTGCTAGGACTTATTAATTGATATAATGCTCCAGCTGCTTTCAATTACTTTATGAATGTACCATTCTTTAAATGTGCAGAGGTTGATTACATAGTTTATGTGCTTTCTAAGGCCTTCACTTGACCCACAATTAAGCCTTCTATCCATTTATCAGCTTTGGTATGAAAGGTTCCATGGCGATGGGCTCTACTGACTAAAGGGTAATTTTGTTTTGCCCTTGTACATCAATTCTCTGTGCTAGTCTCATTTTTCATCATAATTATAAGCTGGGACTCTTTGCTCGGTATTTTCAGACTATAAGACGCACCTTCCACTCCTTCAAATTTGGCAGGTAAAATGGTTGGTAATGCTGCTGTCGAGTTCTATTTACACTTACATTGGTGAAATATTATGTTATTTATGTTATTAAATATTTTACCACATTTTTTCCTCCTCTAAAACCTAGGTGTGTCTTACGGTCCAAAAAATATGGTAGTTTGCTCAAACCTTCTTATTTGTATTCTCCTGCACGGGGTGGTATTCTCCTGTAGATTCAGAGATGGAAGCTCTAGCTAGTCTCTCTCCCTATCACAGAATTCATTTTTTCATATCCTTGCCTGAAAACTGAATACAGACACACTTTGAAAAAAATTTTTTCTCATCATTTTAAAGATGCTCATTGTATGTGTGTGTGTGTGTGTGTGTGTGTATTTACCTAACAGGTAAATATGTCTGTGGTAGTTTCTGGTCACCATTGTCTATCACAAATCTAATAAACATACTCTGAATTATATTTACAGAGGTGATTGAAAGAAAATCCAGATATAATATGTAGGTTAGAAAAACACAAAGATTTAATATGAGGTGATATGCCCAAATCACAAGGAAAATTGGGTACCTTAGCAAATGTTCTGCTTAACATTCTGTTGGCAGGTACATCTGCAACAAAATGCCTCATAAATATTCAGCTACTCTATACCTCTGTTCTCCAGCTTCCAATGGTTGCAGTAATACAATTTTGTATATAGTGAAGGAGCAAATGGCAATTAAACCCACAGGCCCCTATGAATAAGCATGGATTGTCCCCACTTTAAAATATAGAGATGGCTTATGCAAATCATTTGTGCAAGTGATCACTTGTTCACAAATGCAAACAGAATGAATGTGGCAAAACATGTTTGTGAACCCTTTAAAAATGGAGGTCAGATTCCATGGCTTTTGCCATTCTTTCAGTATGAATACTCAGTAGTTGCTCAACTGCTTGCACAGTGTGGGCTTTTGCATTTGATTTTTTTAATTGAATTTTTATTGAGCTGGGTACCCCTTGCACATTTTGCCCAGGTTCCCCCAATAGTTGCATTTTTGTAAAGTTATAGTATAACAACTAGAATTTTGGCATTGATAACATTCTCCAATCTTACTTAGATTTTTCTAGTTTTACTTGTACTCATTTCTGTGTATGAAGTTCTATGCAGTATTTTTCCACCTGTGGATGCTTCTCTCCACCACCACAGTCAAGATACTAAACAGCTTCCACACACAAGGATTCCTAATGTTACCCTTTTATAAACACTCCCACCTCCCTTCTACCCTTCCCACCACTCCACTCTACTCCCCGCATCCCTAACTCTTGAGAACCACTAATCTGTCATTCATTTCTAAAGTTTTGTCATTTCAAAAATGTTAATAAATGGAATCATACAGTATGTAACATTTTGGATTAGTCTTTTTTTGTTACTCAGCATAATTCTCTGGAGATCCATCCAGGTTCTTGCTTGTATGAATATTTCATTCTGTTCTATTGCTAAGTAGTATTTCTTTTTTTTATTTTAAATTTTATTTTAATCATTGTTCAAGTACAGTTTTCTCCCTTTTACTCCCAGTCCAGCCCACCCTCCCAACCCTCTCCACTTCCCTCCCATTACCACCCCCCCTAGTTTTTGTCCATGTGTCCTTTAAATTTGTTCCTGTGAACCCTTCCCATTGGCCCCTGAAATTCCCTCTTCTCTCCCCTGTGGTCACTGTCAGCCTGTCCTCTATTTCAGTATCTTTGGTTATATTTTGCTTGTTTCTTTGTTTTGTTGTTTAGGTTCCTGTTAAAGGTGAGATCATATGGTATTTGTCTTCCACTGCCTGGCTTGTTTCGCTTAGCATAATGTTTTCCAGCTCCATCCAAGCTGTTGCAAAGGGTAGGAGCTCCTTCTTTCTTTCTGCTGCATAGAATTCCATTGTGTACATGTACCATAGTTTTTTGATCCATTCATTTAGTGATGGGCATCTAGAATGGCCATCATAAACAAAGCAACAAACAAATGTTGGAGAGGTTATGGAGAAAAGGGGTCCCTAGTGCACTGTTGGTGGGACTGCAGACTGGTACAACCACTATGGAAAGCAGTATGGAACTTCCTCAGAAAACTAAAAATGGATCTGCCTTTTGACCCAGCAATTCCACTGCTGGGACTCTATCCTAAGTATACTAAAACACCAATACAAAAGAACCTATGCATCCCAATGTTCATAGCAGCACAATTTACAATAGCTACATGCTGGAAGCAACCTAGATGCTAAGTAGTATATCATGGTCTGGATATACTACAGTTTGTTTAGCCATTAACCTGTTAAAAGATACCTGGGCTGATTCCGATTTTTGGCTACTAAAAATAAAACCTGCTATTGCCCTGGCTGGTGTAGCTCAGTGGGTTGAGCCCAGGCCTGCAAACCAAAGGGTCTCTGGTTCGATTTCCAGTCCAGGCACATGCCTGGGTGGTAGGCCAGGTCACCATAGCGGGTGTTTGAGAGGCAACCACACATTGATATTTCTTTCCCTCTCTTTCTCCTTCCCCTCCTCTCTTTCTAAAAATAAATAAATAACAATCTA
Source organism: Phyllostomus discolor (assembly GCF_004126475.2). Taxonomy (NCBI): domain Eukaryota; kingdom Metazoa; phylum Chordata; class Mammalia; order Chiroptera; family Phyllostomidae; genus Phyllostomus; species Phyllostomus discolor. The sequence goes on from NC_050198.1 coordinate 85,522,966, forward strand.
AAAAATAAACAAAAAACCTGCTAATAACATTTGTAGACAGGTTTTTGGATGGACATAATTTTACTTCTCTGGGATAAATGCCCAGGAGTATGATTTCTGGGTTGCGTGGTGGTTACAAATTTAGTTTTATATAAAACTTTCAGACTGTTTTCCAAAGTGGCTGGACAGTTTTACATTCAACAGCAATGGATGAGTGATCCAGTTTCTCTTCATCCTTGCAGCATTTGGTGTTGTCACTATTTTTTTATTTTAGCCATTCTGGTAAGTGTATAATGATGTTTTATTGTGGTTTTAATCTGCATTTCCCTAATGCCTGATGGTGTTGAACATATTTTGCTGTGATTATTTGCCATCTGTATATCCTTTTCAGTGAACTTTCTATTCCTGTTATTATTCCTGGTGTTTCTGTTTCACCACCTGGTTTACTCCACTTAGTATAATGCTCTCCTCTTCCATCCATGCTGTCATGAAGGGTAGGAGCTCCTTCTTTCTTTCTGCTGCATAGCACTCCATTGTGTAAATGTACTACATTTTTTTGATCCACTCATTTACTGATGGGCACTTAGGTTGCCTCTAGCACTTGGCTATTGTAAATTGTGCTTCTATGAACATTGGGGTGTGTAGGTTTTTATGAATTGGTGTTTCAGGATTCTTAGGATATAATCCTAGCAGTGGAATTGCTGGGTCAAAGGCAGTTCCATTTTTGTTTTTTGTTTTTTGGTTTTTTTTTGAGGAAATTCCATACTGTTTTCCACAGTAGCTACACCAGTCTGCATTCCCATCAACAGTGTACAATGGTTCCCTTTGCTCCACAACCTTGTCATCACTCAATGTTTGTTGATTTGGTTACGATAGCCATTCTGACCAGTGTGAAGTGGTATCTCATTGTGGTTTTAATTTGCATCTCTCTGATGACTAGTGATGCTGAACATCCTTTCATATGTCTCTGAGCTCTCTGTATGTCCTCCTGGGGAAGTGTCTTTTGAGGTCCTTTGCCAATTTTTCAATTGCATTGTTTGTCTTCCTGGAGTGGAATCATGTGAATTCTTTATATATTTTGGAGATCAAACCCTTGTCTGAGATATCATTGGCAAATATATTTTCCCATATGGTTGGTTCCCTTTTCATTTTGCTGATGTTTTCTTTAGCCATGTAGAAGCTTTTTATTTTGATGAAGTTCCATTTCTTTATTCTTTCCTTTATGTCTCTTGTTCTAAGAGACATATTGGTGAAAATATCGTTGTATGGAATATCTGAGATTTTCCTGCCTATTATTCTCCTCTAGGACTTTTATGGTATCACCACTTATATTTAAGTCTTTTATCCATCTTGAATTTATTTTTGTGTATGTTGTAAGTTTCATTTTTTGCATGTAGCTGTCCAGATTTTCCAACACTATTTGTTGAAGAGGCTGTTTTTACTGCATTTTATGCTCTTGTTCCCTTTTTCAAATATTAATTGAACGTAGAGACTTGAGTTTATTTCTGGGCTCTCTATTCTTTTCCATTGATCTATGTGTCTGTTCTTATGCCAATACCAGACTGTTTTGATTACCATGGCCATGTAATATAGTGTGATGTCAGATATGGTAATCCATCCTACTTTGTTCTTCTTTCTCAGAATTGCTGTGGCTATTCGGGGTCATTTATAGTTCCATATAAATTTTTGAAGTGTTTGTTCTGTATCTGTGAAATACGTCATTGGTATTTTGATAGGGACTGTGTTGAAACTACAAATTGCTTTATAGATTCCCTTCTCAGTAGTATGGACATTTTTTATTTTATTTATTTACTTTTAGAGAGAAGGGAAGGGAGGGAGAAAGAGAGGGAGAGAAACATCAATGCATGGTTGCCTCTCCTGCACCCCAACCTGGGACTGGGCCTGCAACCCAAGCATGTGCCCTGACTGGGAATCGAACCAGCAAAACTTTGGTTTGCAGGCCAGCACTTAATCTACTGAACCACACCAGCCAGGTGAGTAGTATGGACATTTTGATGATGCTAATTCTTCCAATCCATGAACACAGTATGTGCTTCTATTTATTTGTGTCTTCTTTAATTTATTGCTTCAGTGTTGTATAGTTTTCTGAGTACAGGTATTTTACCTATTTGGTAGAGTTTGTTCCTAGGTACTTTATTTTTCTTGTAGCTATAGCAAATGGTATTTTTTTCCTCATTTCTGTTTCTGATATTTCATTCTTTGTGTACAAAAATGCCTTCAGTTTTTGAATATTGGCTTTGTATCCTGCTGCTTTGCCAAATTCACTTACTAGGTCAAATAGTTTTTTGGTAGGGTCTATTAGGTTTTCCATGAACACTATAATGTCATCTGCAAACAGTAACAGTTTTACTTCCTCCTTTCCAATTTGTATGCCTTTTATTTCTTTTTCTTGTCTGATCACTGTGGCTAGGACTTTGAATATTATGTTGAATAGAAGTGGTGAAAGTGGACATCCTTGTCTTGTTCCTGATCTTAGTGGGAAAGCTTTTAGGTTTTGCCCATTGAGTATGGTGTTGGCTGTAGGTCTCTCCTATGTGGCCTTTATTATGTTGAGGAATGGTCCCTCTAGTCCCATGTTGCTGAGTGTTTTTATCATAAATGGGTGCTGTACCTTATGAAATGCTTTTTCTGCATGTATTGATATGATCATGTGGTTTTTGTCTTTGCTTTTGTTTATGTGATGTATTACATTTATTGATTTGTGAATATTGTACTATCCTTGCATCCCTGGGATGAATCCCACTTTGTCATGGTGTATGATCTTTTTAATGTATTGCTGGATACTATTTGCCAACATTTTGTTGAGGATTTCAGCATCTATGGTGATCAGCAATATTGACCTGTAGTTTTCTTTCTTTGTTGTGTCTTTACCTGGTTTTGGGATTAGGATGATTCTGGCCTCATAAACAGAGTTTGGTAGTCTTCCCTCTACTTGGATTTTTTGGAGTAGTATGAGAAGGATAGGGGTTAGTCCCCCTTAAGTGTTTTGTAAAATTCTCCTGTGAAACTGTCTGGTCCAGGGCTTTTGTGTGACGGGAGTTTTTTTTTTTTTTTTTTTAAAACACATTTCTTTTTTTTAAGATTTTATTTATTTATTTTTAGAGAGGGAAAGGAGAGAAAGAGAGAGAAAGAGAGGGAGAGACATCAATGTTCGGTTGCTGGGGGTCATGGCCTGCAACCCAGGCATGTGCCCTGACTGGGAATCAAACCTGCGATGCCTGGTTCTCAGCCCGTGCTCAATCCACTGAGCTACGCCAGCCAGGGTGGGAGTTTTTTTTATTGCTGCTTCAATTTCACCAGTTGTTATTGGTCTGTTTAATCTTTCTGCTTCTTCTTCATTCACTTTTGGAAGATTATGCTTTTCTAGAAAATTTTCCACTTCACTCAGGTTTTCAAATTTCTTGGCATGTAGTTTTTTGTAATCATTTCTTACAGTCCTTTGTATTTCTGTGATATCAGTAATAATTTCTCCTTTTTCATTTCTAATTTTATTTATTTGACTCCTCTCTCTTTTTTCTTGATAAGTCTGCTTAAAGGCTTATCAATTTTGTCTATCTTTTCAAAGAACCAGCTCCTGTATTTATTGACTCTTTGAATTGTTCTTTTACCCTTTATGTCCTTTAATTTTGCTCTGATCTTGATTATTTCCTTCCTTCTACTCTAAGCTTTGTTTGTTGTTGTTTCTCTAGTTCTTGGAGATGCAGGGTTAGGTCGTTTATTTTAAATGTTTCTGTATTTTTTAGATAGGGCTGGATTGCTATGACCTTCCATCTCAAGACTGCCTTCGCTGTGTCTCCAAGTTTTGGACTGTTGTGAGCTCATTTTTATTTGTTTCCAAAAACTTTTTCATTTCTTCCTTGATCTCATTCTTAACCCATTCATTGTATAATAGCATGCTATTCAGTCTCCATGATTTTGAATATTTTTGAATTTTTTCCTTGAGGTTGGTTTGTAGTTTCAAGCCCGTATGGTCTGAAAAAAATGCTTGATATGATTTCAATTTACTTGAATTTGTTGGGGCTAGTTTTGTGTCCTAACATGTGGTCTACCTTTGAAAATATTCCATGTGCATCTGAAAAGAATGTGTGTTTTTCTTTTTTTTGGATAAATGGTTCTATATATGCCAGTTAAGTCCACTTGATCTATGACATTCTTCAATGCCACAGTATCCTTTTGATATTTTGTTTGGAAGATGTATCCATTTTTGATAGTGGGATGTTAAAATTCCCCACCATAATTATGTTGTTGCCAATATCTTTCTAGAAGTCCTCCAAGAATTTCCTTATGTATTTGGGTGCTCCTATGTTGGGTGCATATATGTTTACAATGCTTATGTCTTCTTGATGGATTCTGCCCTTGAGTATTAGGAAGTGTCTTTCTGTGTCTCTTTTATGGCTTCTGTCTGGAAGTGCATTTTGTCAGATATAAATATTGCTACCCTGGCTTTTTTTCCTGTCCATTTGCTTGGACTATTTCTTTCCAACCCTTCTTTACTCTTTGTCTCTGTAGGTCTTTTGTTCTGAGGTAGGTCTCTTGTAGGCAGCATATGTGTGGATCATGTTTTCTTATCCATTCAGCTGCCCTATGTCTTTTGATTAGAGCATTTACTCCATTTACATTTAAGGTTATTATTGATAGTTACTTACTCACTTCTCCCCCTTTGCACCTGTGTTCCTCTTTCCCTCACTGTTTTCTTCCTGCTCTTAAAGCAATCTCTTTAGTATATCTTGCAATGCTGGTTTGGTGGAGGAGTATTGTTTCAGCTTTCTTTTGTCTGGGATACTCCTTATTTCACCATCCATTTTAACTGAGAGCCTCACTGGGTAGACTAGTCTTGGTTGCAGGCCTTTGTTTTTTATTACTTGGAGTACTTCTTGCCATTCCCTTCTGGCTTATAATGTTTCTGTTGAGACATTAGCTGCTAGCCTTATCAGGGCTCCCTTGTATGTTACTTCCTGTTTCTCCCTTACTGCCTTTAAGATTCTTTCTTTGTCTTTGAATTTTGTCATTTTAATTATGATGTGTTTTGCAGTGAGCCTCTTTGGGTTCCTCTTGATAGGGATCCTCTTTGCTTCCTGGACTTGTGTGGCTTTTCTTCTCATCAAATAAGGGAAGTTTTCCATCATTACTTTTTCAAATAGGTTTTCTATTCCTTGCTTCTCTTCTTCTCCTTTTGGTGTCTCTATTATTGGATATTATTCCATTTTCATGTTGTTGTGCAGTTCCCTTAACCCCTCTTTGTTCTTTTTGAGTCTTTTTTCCTTTTCTTGCTCTTTCTGGGAGTTTTTTTCTACCTTGTCCTCCAGCTCACTGATTTGATTCTCTGCTCTATCTAGCCTGCTTTTGATTCCTTCTACTGTGTTCTTCAGTTCAGATATTGTATTCTTCATTTCCTCTTGGTGCTTGTTAATTGTTTCTATGTCCTTTTTTGCTGATGTAGTTTACAGTAAATTCCTCATAGTTTCGTTGTAGTTTTTGGTAATTCACACTGAACTCATTAAGCTTCCTTTTAACCATTGTTTTGAACTCAGTGTCTGATAGTTGACTTGGCTCTATTTCATTTAGCATTCTTTCTGGGGATTGCTCCTTTCCTTCCACTTGTTTTTTTTTTTTTGTCTTTCCATCATTTGTGATACTCTTCTTGTTTGCCTCTGCTTCTTAAATTGATCTGTTCTGACTCCCCGAGTTTGTAATGTGAACTTCTATGGTAGGAGGCCTGTGAGATTCAGGGGTGCAGTCTCCTTGATCACCTGAACTAGATGCTCTTGGGATGCCCTTTATGCCATTTATGTTGGCTCTCTGGATGTTATTGGGTGTTGATTGTTGTTGAGTCATTCTTTGGTAGGTCTTTCCCTCTACCTGGTTGACTGAGAGTCACTCCACCCATCACATCTTGTGTGCTCTTGTGCAGGTGCTGCCAGAACAAAACCACAAAGCCCAGGAAGCACACCCAGACCCACAAAAATACCAGCCCCCACAATCCCACTATCAACAACAAATGAACCAGTATCAATAAGGGTGTAAAGAGATTAAAACTATTATAAGAAATGAGAGCAGATATGAGATTACCTACTAAAAGAAAAATGATTTTGAGAGTGTAGACGGAGTAGCACTAATAAGGGTTGGGAGTTGGAGCAATGTGAAGAAAGAAAGTGAAATTTACATCATGAATAAAAAAGGAATGAAGAATACGGAATGGAGTATGAGAAGGGAAGAGTATAGTGTTAGGTTTAAACAGAAATTGTTCCACTCGTAGATATAATATCTATCCTCCTTTAAAGCAGAAGGTCATCAGTTTGATTTTCTCTCTCTCAAAGTTCTTTAACGACTGTTTTTCTATGTTGGCTGTGTCTACATTCTTCTGCTCCATTCTTTGGTTTTAATCAAGATGGAGGTGTAGGTAAACACAACTTGCCTCCTCATACAACCACAGCAAAAATTACAATTAAATTACAAAACAACTGTCACCCAGAATCATCAGAAAATTGAGCTTTAATTCCTTGGTCTGACAACCAAGGAATTAAAGAAGTTGCATTCATCCAGATTGGTAGGAGGGGAGGAGAGATGGAGATACAGAGATGCAGAGCAGGCAGTCTCAAAATGTGTGGTGGATGAAAATCAGGAGGGATACCTCAGGAATGAGGGATCCCAGCCCCACACCAGACCACCCAGACTAGGGTTCCAGTACTAGGAAGGGAAGTCCCCATAACTTCTGGCTATAAAATCCAGTAGGGGTTGGGGCAGTAGAAGAAACTGTGGGATTTTCAGAGGTATCTTCTTAAAACGCCTACAACAGTCTTAGGATATATGCAGACTCAATCCCCTTGGACTCCAGTACCAGAACAGCAGCTTGAAGGGCACCATGGCATACGGGGAGGAACTGAAGTGTCTGGCATCAGGGTGAGTGCCAGAGGACAGCTTATTCCTGGACAAAACTCCAGAGGCAGGCAGTGGCCATTGTCTGTTTTCTGAGCCCTCCCCCACACAGAGCCACAGAGTGCCAACACCATATCTGAGACTCCATCAACCTGTTTCACATGGGTTGCCCTGCCCTGGTGATTACCTAAGGCTTTCCCCCATACAACTTATGGGTGCACTTTTGTACAATAAGCCATGCTACTAACACAGGGTACAAAGCAGCTCTATCTAACACAGGGAGGCTGCCAAAATGAGAAGACAAAGAAATATGGCCCAAATGAAAATACAGAAGAAAACTCCAGAAAAAGAACTAAACAAAATGGAGATGTGCAGTCTATTAGATGCAGAGTTCAAAACACTGGTTATCAGGATGCTCAAGGAACTCATTGGGTACTCCAACAGCATAAAAAAGACCCAGGCAGAAATGAAGTTTACACTAAGTGAAATAAAGAAAAGTTTACAGGGAATCAACAGTGTAGTGGATGAAGATGAGAATCAAATGAATGATTTGGAATGTAAGGAAGAAAAAACATTCAATCAGAACAACAAGAAGAAAAACAATCCCCCCAAATGAGGATAGGCTAAGGAGCCTCTGGGACAATGTTAAACATACCATCATTCAAATCATAAGGGTGCCGGTAGGAAAGAGCAAGGAATTGCAAACTTATTTGAAAAACAATATAAGAAAACCTCCCTAATTTGGTGAAGGAAATAGACATATACATTCAGAAAGCACAGAGAGTCCCAAACAAGACGGATGCAAAGAGGACCACACAAAAACACATCATAATTAAAATACCAAAGGTTAAAGATAAAGAGAGAATCTTTTTTAAAGAGAGAGAATCTTAAAAGCAATAAGGTGATATCTACCTCATAAGGTTGTTAGGTGCATTAAATGAGATAGCATGTAGCACAGTGTTTGGTCTGTAATAAGTGCATGAAATTTGCTATATTATCTTCTCTTATCTGTCTGTCCACCTTCCTCTTCAGGTTCCATCCTAGTCTGATATTCTTTTTCACACCTATCCAACATACTCCCTCCCAGCTAGACTAATGTTTTCACTGTCTCCATATTCATTGCCCCATGTCTTGCTTTGTCTACCCAAACTCCATCACTTCTCAAAGGCCTGTATCTTCTGAGAGAAAGCTTTGTCCTTAGCTTGAAGCCAGAGTTGCTCTCTCATTGCAGTGACCACACTGCACTTCTAGAACCTGGTTAAATTCTATTGTTCAATTTATTGTAAATGGTGTTATTACTTTATTATGTTTTTATTGTTTTTTAAAATCATGTTGTATATGAGTGGGCAAAAGTAGGCTTACAGTTTTGAGCATATGAAACACAGTTTATTCATATATTGTTTATTTATTATTGTTTACAACTGTTGCTTGCCATTGTTTTTATTTAAAAATATTTTAGTAGTTGCCCTCAACAATGTGGCTCAGTGGGTTGGGCATTGTCCTGCAAAGTGGAAGGTTGTCAGTTTGATTCATGGTCAGGGCACAGGCCTGGGTTGTGGGCCTGGTCCCCTCAGACATCAATGTTTCTCTCCCTCTCTTTCTCCCTGCCTTCCACTCTCTCTAAAAATAAATAAATAAAATATTTTAAAATATTTTAGTAAAATTAGATTTTTTTCAATGTGTGAGCTCTTTGAGCAAAGGAATCATGCTATAAATTCTACATATTTTTCACAGGACCTAGTGTTCACAGTAGTTGTTAAATTTAATTGACTTGAATTGAGACATAAGCTAGGCCCCAGTGGTCTTCAAAGTATGATACACAATTCTATGCAGTATACACACAATACATTCGAGTGCAGGAAGAAAATATTGTAAAACTTCCATGTATACTTATTTTATCATATCCTTTGACATTTCTTTTGTTGTGTATGTTTATAATATCATAAATTTATTATTACATGTATATATAATTGGTACAAAAATAAATGCATATTCAAGAAATTTTAATATTGTGGTTCCAAATCAAAACATTTTTTTAGCCCTGGCTGGTGTGTCTCAGTGGATTGAGTGCCAGCTTGCAAACCAAAGAGTCACTGGTTTGATTCCTAGTCAGGGCACATGCCTGGGTCCAGGTCCCCAGTAGGGAGTGTGTGAGAGGCAACCACACATTGATGTTTCTCTCCCTCTCTTTCTCACTCCCTTCCCCTATGTCTAAAAATAAATAGAAATTAAAAAAAAAAGAACTTTGAAAAAAACTCATTTTTTTAAAAATCCTCTTCCAAGGACATTTTTTTCTCATTGCTTTTAAAAAGAGAGGAAGGGAAAGAGCAAAACACTGAAGTGAGAGAGAAATATTGATTGGTTGCCTCCTTTACATGCCTGAACCTAGGATCAAACCCGTATCCTAGATATGTGCCCTGACCAAGTATTGAACTAACAACTTTTTGGTTATGGAATGATGCTCCAACAGAGCCACACTGTCCAAGGTGAAACATTTTTTATTCATAGTATTTATATGAATGATAGAAATTTGACCAAGTCTAAAATAGCAAGTCCATGGTGGGCACACAATGTAATATACAGCTCCTGTAGTATAGAAATCTACATTTGAAACCTATATAATCTGATTAATCAATGTCACCCCGATAAATTGAATTAATAATAAATAAATAAAGGAAAAAACAGCATACCTTTATTTACAACAGTTAATTATTTTTGATTACTTACTGTTTGCCAGGTGCTATGCACAGTGTCTTACATGCTTTATAAAGAATGTATTATTATCTTACATTACTGAGGAAGACATTGAATCACAGAGAGGTTAAGTAACTAGTCCAAGGCTACATAATGAGTAAGTGATGAGCCAGGATTTAAAACTACATTTGTTTTAAGCCCTGGCTGGCATAGCTCAATGGATTGAGTGTGGGCTGCGAACCAAAAGTGTCGCAGGTTCGATTCCCAGTCAGGGTACATGCCTGGGTTGCAGGCCATGACCCCCAGCAACTGCACATTGATGTTTCTCTCTCTCTCTCTCTATCTCCATCCCTTCCCTCTCTAAAAATAAATAAATAAATAAAATCTTAAAAAAAACTACATCTATTTTAATCCAAAGGTGGTCTTATTTTTTGAAGAATTTTTTTGGCTTAATCTTTACTGTATCTTTTTCCCATTACCATTTAGTCCCCTTATACTCCCCTCCCCTCATCAATCACCTACCACACTGTCGTGCATTTCCATGAGTCCTTTTTCCTTTTTGCTTAATCTCTACACCCCTAACCTCCCCTTCCTCCACTAGTTATCATCTCTCCATCTATGAGTCTGTCTCTGTTTTGCTTCTTAGTTCAGTTTGTTCATTAGATTCTACATACAAATGAAATCATATTAACTAGACAATTTGATTTCTTTAATAGATCTAATAGGACTATTCAAGTTATCTATTTCTTCTTAAGTTTTGATAATTTGTGTCTTTCAAGAAATTAGTACATTTCCCAAAGCTAATCTTCTCAATTAGGCACTACTGTAGCATGTGAACCTCTTTCAGGAATATGTGTGTATGTATGTATATACATACGTATACACTCACACACACACACACACACACACACACACACACACACACATATGGAGAGACTGTAAAGTAGACTTGTTACTTAACCAGGGCATTATGAAAACCATATAGAGATTTTAGAAAGTAGAAAATCATTGTAAGACAAAACAAGTAGTTAAGTGATTTGATTATATTTGATATTTATCTTTTAAAAATATAAGACAAAATTGGAGAAAACATTATACAGCTGTTTCTTGAAGAATTGTCTCTTATGTTTTAAAGTTGAGTCCAAAGTAACACAGGATTTCTATTTTTGCAGCTGTTTCTGAAAATGTAACAATTCAAGAAACAAGTACAATTCTTTCACAACAAATAGATTCAACAACCCTATCCCAAGTTACTGGATTAAAACCACAGAAGACTATATATTCTTCTACAATGATGCCTAAAAGCATGCCTGTATTTGAAACTAATTATACAACCATATCATATTCCAATACAACACCTCCACCTCTGGAAACAATGACTGCACCAACATTTTTAAAGACATCCACAGTTGAGACAGCTACATTTGCAGCAGACATTTTGTCTACTTCAGCAGCCATTGTTCTACCTACCAAGAATACCTTCATAGGCACTACTACCAATGCCACGAAAACAACTGAATCCCCATCTTCAGAGAGCACAATGACAACCAAAAAGGCTGAAGTCATTGTTACTGAGACCTTTCATCCAACTACAGCTACTAATTTTCTATATGCATCTGGATTTACCAAGAATTCAATTGTATCTAAAACTTCAGTGATTGGATCTCAGGCAGCTATTATAAAGACAACGCCTTTATTCTCATCTATAGAGTCAGCATCCATGTCTACAACATCTTGGCCCAAACACAGATCCACAGGCATCAGAGTACTCCCTAGCTCCACAGCTCCCCAGGAGTTTCTTGCATCTACAGTTGCTAGAACTGTACCTTGGTCCACAGTGAAACAGACTTCTACTCACATTGGGACTGTATCAGCATCCCTGCCAGAGTCTGTGCTTATATCCACAACTGCTACAGTGGATACTATATTTCCTAGAAATCAGACAGCATCTACATCGGCAACAACTGATAAGAAACTATCACTTACAGTTCATTCAATGACGTTCCCAACTAAGCCTATTGAGATGACTCCTGAGCAAAGAACGGCTGAAACAGAATTAACATCTATAAATTTACAGGATGTCTCTTCACCCAGAGTAGAGAAATCAATGTTTATCTCCATGCCAAAAGAGGCACCTTCTACATTCCTCTCATTCAAGACACCCTCTTCATTCACCAGAACTCAGAGTATACAGACAGTTATTGATGCTGAGACAACATATAGAGCCTTGTCTTCTGGAATCACACTTGCACCTACAGCAGCTGAAAATATGCTTCCTCCTACAGTCTCTGGGCAAGTATATACCCAGAATACACCCACAGGTGGTGAAAACATGTTTTCTTTCATTTCCGCTAGACCAGCTGCCACATCCAAAGCATCTGAGTCTGGCCCCACATCAATAAGTGATGAAGGTGCCCATCTATTCACCAGTGAGGTCACTTGGACTCCCAGAGCAGATCAGACCCTATTGACATCAGCATTCCATGGCAATACTCCTAACATAGAACATTCATCCACAATTACTGATAGTATTGTCCAACCAGAAGCATCCACAGAAAGTGAGGCTACCACTACCACTGATAGTATTACTACTACTGATGCCATTATTGACAGATATACAACATCTCTATCCAATTTGACATCTCTGTGGTTGGCTAATTTCTCCATAATTTCTGGAACCACATCTGTAGCCAAACTGCCTGAGTTTAAACTTTCTACCTTACTACTAAGAACAACCCCTGTGTCCACAGTAGTTGGAAATGAACTTCTTTCAACACCAAGGGAGACAGTTGTTCCACCAGTAGATATAATATCTGCCCTCCCTGATGTTGAGCCACATTTTTCTACCAAAGAGAGTGCTTCTGAGGCCACACAAATGAAGATAAAAAGTACAATTGCATTCGGAAAGACAACAATCCCTGTTCCAGAGTCTGGAACAACACAAAGACTCAATGCTACTGTGACAAGGAAAGAAACAACTTCCCATTATCTTAAGGGAAGATCAACTATAGCAGCAACAACTGAGGTTTCTCCATTTTCAACAATGGTGGAAACAACAAATCAGTCTGTGCAAGTGGTGACTGCTTCTGTCACCATTTCCCCTTTTCCTGATTTAGAAACATTGATTACCCCATTGGATAATAAAACTGAAACTACTGAGGTGAGAGTGAGTTGGATTTCTCCAAAATCAGTGAAAACCACACCTAAGACTTTATACAATGGAACTACAGAAATTTTTAATTCCACCCACATATACACAACACACTGGAGTTCAGAGACTCCACATAAGAGGAATCCAACTCCATCTCTCACTTCTGGGAGCACAAAGACATTCCCTCAGCCCCTGGTTTCTTCTACAAGGATACTGGAGAGCAGTTTTACTACTATCCCTACAGACAGGACAGCTATATCCTCATCTACTGGTATCTTGCCTCCACAGCCTACAACTACTCACTCCTTAGCATTTCCTGGGCCTATTACCCGTATGTCCTCATTGCCAGTTAATGTCTCTGGTGTCACCTCTATGGTGGTGTCTGAGGAGACCATGTCTGAACCTTCTGCACTAAAGATAGCTTCCTCCACTTCTGCACTCTCAGATGTCTCAACTCTGTCATCAGCTACAGTGACCACAGCATTGCTGCCACCATTGGATCAGACTGCTTCCACAACAAGCAATATCATATCGACCCACAGAGACTTTACTCACACCACTTTAGAAGCCACAGTAAACTCTGTCAAGATGACACCCACAGCATTTTCCTTTCTGACAGAAACTCCAGTCTCCTCACTGAGACCTACTGCTCTTGCAGCAACTAAGGCTAAGACTACCTATTTCTTCACCTCAGCTGACACAGTAACTTCATCCACACCCACTCCTGCTTTTTCTCAATCTCTCCCTGACAATATTTCTGTTGTGTCCTCCACTCATATGATCTCAACTATGTCTACACCAGTAGCAACCCAGCCCATATCTCAAGTGGAGGAGACTTCTCCCCATGTACCCGGCTTTCCACATACTTCCAGTGGTAGTGGACATGTTGTTAGCTTGGTTACTGGCACCACAGAAACTCCTGTTATTGATGAGATCATGCCCTCACACACCTCTGCCAACAAGCTTACTGCTTCAGATGGTCACGTTTCTCAATTTTCCACACATCTTACAAGCACACTGGTCCCCACCCTATCAGTGACTGACATTGCTACCTTGTCTTTTGACAAGGAGCAGATGACCACTTCCCTAGGAAACACCTCTGGAACTATGGGAGTGACCAAAATGCCTCCATCAAAGAATCTTTTTATCTCACAGTCCCAGACTACTTCATCCTTGGAAGTGACAGAATCAGAATTTGCTGAGACCACAAAAATTTCCAGTCATCACACACATTCACCTTCAGAGATTCCACTTCTGACTCCACCTGATGGGATTTCAGCTTTATCTTCCACTTCTGGGAGTACACAGACTACACCTACCACCTGGACCTCACGTAACACACATGTTCACATTTCAGAAATGTCTACCAGTCTTGGGAAAACAGCTCTCCCTTCACATGCTCTGAAAATTACCACATTTTTGTCTCCTAAAAAAGAAAGCAATAGTGCCCCTTCAGTATATACTCCCAGGACTGAGAATATCACAGTAAGCACCACCTCTGTTACTCACCCTTCCTCATACCACCAGAATACTTCATTTGTAGATACTATAACTTCCAGAACAACCAGAATATCATATCCTATAAAGGTAAACACAACCCTTTCACATTTGCTTTCATCCAGGACTAAACCTGAGGTGATTTCAGTTGCTTCTCCCACTTCTGAAAGCACACAGACCTCCCCTGAGTCCCTGTCTCTTTCCACAAATGGACTATCTAGTGCCAATTTTACAATGATCTCTACTGACAGGATCACTACAGCCCTTTCTGCTCCAAAGGTAACTACGGCACTTCTTGGTAAAACCTCTATGGCAACATCCATTCCTAGCTACCACATATCCTCAATGCCAGTTAGTGTCACTGCCTTCACCTCCAAAAGAGTTTCTGACACTTTAACAATACTGGTGACCAAATCTTCTAAAACATCACACCCAGATTGTTTGAAAAGACCCTCTATAGCCACTTCCGGTCCTGTGTCTGAGATGTCCTCAATGTCAGTTCATGACTCTGCTTTCTCACCTCCAGCTGTTTCTTCTGACACTTTCACAACAGTTGGATCATTTTCTATTTTATCGTCTTCAGTTAACCCTAGGACTACTATGACAGTACAAACATTTACACTGGATGTCACACCTTTGACATATACTGGACCTACTTCAAAAACTACAATGGTTTCCTCTACTACTTCAGAAATGACAGGGATGTCCTCCAGGATCATAACTACGTCCTTCCCCTCTCCAACAGAGCCAACTTATTCTTCTGTAAAAATCATCCCAACTACTCTTATGGATGGGATGGTGACTCCATTTGTAGGCACCACTACCTCCTTTCTACTTGGTTCTAAGAACACTGAAGTTATTTCTTCCATTCCAAAAACCACATTTTCACCATTTCTATCAACAAAACCACAGTTATCCAAAGGATATGAGGCTACAACTCTGGGCATATCATCTGGGCTTATTAACAACTCCCTATCTACAGTAAGCAGTTGTAGAGCAACGAGTCTCACAAATACTTATTCCAGAACTGCTGCTCCTAAAATTGTGATTTCATCTACTCCTTCAGAGAATCTTCATACTTCCTTGAATATTCAGGTTTCCCCATCTTTGACTAGCTTTAAGAGCACTCCTGGGCCCACAAAAAGTATAAAAGCCACCACTTCCCTTTCTTCAAATACACAAAAAATTACTTCCTTGTCAGAAAATACTTCTACAGCTGAACTAACAAAAGGTGCTGCATCTGTGAATACCCCTGTTTCATACCATCCATGGACTTCATCCAGTGCAACTCTGCCCTCTTTTACACCATTTATTGTTTCACCTCATAGCACTAAAACCAAGTTCTCTACTCCAAAGACTTATCTTCCTCCTACATCCCAAATGGTTGAATTTCCAGTTCTGGGAACAAAAACCACAAATAGTAACACCCAATCTCTGCTTATGACTTCCTGGAATACACCCATAGCTGAAGATTCTCAATTAGCAAATGTCACCACTGCTCATGTTCCTACACTCAACAAGATGGAAACAGAGACTCCATACTTTGTTCCTGGGTCTTTGTCAGCATTCACAGCCTCACAGACTGGTCTTGTATCTGGATATGTTATGGCAATGTCATCAATTTCCACATCAGGAATTCTTCCTACCTTGCAGATGTCTGAGAACCCTTCATTATCAATATCTTCAAGATCTATCCCTACCACTTCAGTTGACATTAAGCAGATATTTGAGAAGACTACCTCATCTATAACTCCAGGAACGACACCCCCATCAAATCCTTCTGGTGCCACTTCAAGATCTATAATTTCAAAGGCTACTACTACACCCATGCTGACCTGGATCTTACCTAGTCTCTCTTCACGTTCTCCTCTGGTATCTGTTTCTAATACTCCTCACATTATAACTTCCTCTAAAGTAGAGATGTCAAAATCTACATTTCCTACTTCTGACATGACACCAACATACCCATTCACTAACCTTACAACACTATCCTTTGCTCCTGTAAGCCCCATACTTACCAAAACCACTCTTACAACTACAGTAGGTGGTATCACTACTGGCTTCCCAACTTCTCTCCCGATGTCTGTAAAAGTCACAGATGACTTCGTGTACATTTCCAAATCCCCTGAGGCTTCTTCCAGAACCACTGTGACTGCCAACTCCAGGACTGTGTCTCAACCTTTATCCATTAGCAGAATGAGTAGTTCACCTCCTACAACTGATCATACCCTATCTATTGGTTCCATGCCTCTGCCTAACCCTACAATAACATCTGTGTGGAGCAGAATCCCAGCTGCATCAGCATCCCCTACTTTAGTTTTTCATAAGTCCACAGTGGACTCCCTTCCAAATATAACAACCACTATACCTACAGCTACTGAAGTACATCCATTCATATCTACTGGAGTAACACATCCTTCTACAGCAACAGTGTCTTCATTACTTTCCTCCTCTTTTGAGACATCCTGGCTGGACTTCACACCTTCCTTTTTATCTACAGAAACATCGACTTCACCTATTGCCACTGAGTCCACAGGTATGTTCCACAATGTGTGCAGTGTATCACTAACAGAATGCATGCACAATGAGTCATGTGTTCTCCAAGGTGGCCAGTTTTCTGAAGGCAGAAAAGGATAAAGAGGGGCATGGGCATTTATTATCTCCATCAGATAGTGGATACCTTACTCAAATACAGAACTCTTTAGCCATCTTTCTCATTTTTGCTTTATTGAAATATAATGCAAATGTATCTTTTTACTCAGTGTGACATTTCTAAGTCTCTTTTTCACCCATTTCGTTCTGATGCACTGACCCTAACTCTGACAATGTGAACATAGATCAGGAACCTCACCCCTTCCCAATAAGAGGATTATATAGTTTTAGGAGTAACATGTTGACCACATTCCAGAAATCACCAGAAGATATTCTAGCTTGCCCTTTTGGAATTCCTCTGGTACAAATCTCAACCTTCTCTAGTCTTCACCCCCAGCTGGCTTGAGTCATGGAGTATTTGGCTTCCATATTGCCCAAAGTTTGGATGTTCCTTCAACTTTTTACATTCATTAAAATTTGATAGGGCAGACAAAAGAAAAAGGAACTACCAAGAGAAAAACCTGAAGCAGAAAGACAGACCAGAAAAAAAATATTTCCTCAGGACAAATGATTTTGTGAGATCATGTTTAACTTGGCTGTTAAATGGATTGGAAATCCATTGGTCAATAAAAATTGAGAGTTTAGGAGGTTTGTAGAATGTCTATCAACTGCATAGGGAACTTCCCAAATAATTTAGAAAATGTGATGGTACACCCTGTTTTGCTTTTTAAAATTATTTTTATTTTTTTTTCAATTACAGCTTTATTCAATATTATTTTGCATTAATTTTGGGTCTGTAAAATAATGGTTAGACAATCATGTACTTTGCAAGTGTTCCCCTGATATTCCCAGTGCTCACCTGGCACCATACATAGTACATAGTTATAGTACATAGTTATTATAATATTATTCACTGTATTTCCTATATTGTACTTTACATCCCCATGACTATTCTGTAACTACAAATCTGTACTTCACTTTTTTTCCAATCTGTACTTCTTGATCCCTTCACCTTTTTCATCCAGTTCCCCAACCCCCCTTTCCTCTGACAACCACCAGTCTGTTCTCTGTATCTATGAATCTGTTTCTGTTTTGTTTATTCCTATTTGCTTTTGAATGTGAAGCTAAGATGCTGGTTCTTGAACTTGGAGTTAAATTAAGCTAAGTTTAAGAATGAGATTTCACTGTTTGGTTTCTTTAAATAAAGATAATTTTGACCAAATTTATACAAGTTAAATGTCTTTACTATATAAATAAAATTAATCTCCTTATTTTTAATTACAGTTTCTTTCTATAATATTGGAATGAGCTTCTCTATCTTTGATGAAGAGCCAGCGATCCCTATTACCAGTGTTGTAAATGGATTAGCAGAAAATTGGGTACATTGAGCTTTTAAATATTTATGGTACATATAAAATATGGAATATATATGTGTATATATAACAAAGACTGAGTACATTAAAACTAGGATTTACTTTTTCTACCCATATACATTTCACAGCGAATTAGTTTTGATGTTTTTGCTGAAAGTTTATCCACTCTGTAATCAACACCATGAAGATGTATGTGGTTTTTCTTTCATAGCGCCGATGTTGAAAGCTTTTATGAGATATTAATATTTTAATTTGTTTAGAAGTGTACATTTTCTTCCACTTATACAAATACTGGGTTTTGCCAAATTTCCCTATTTGGAGAAACTGGGAGAGCAGTGATAACAAAGTCTATGTCATTGTATTTAGATATTTTTGTTTTCTGAATTTTAACTTTTTCTCTCTCTTACACAATAAATGTTTTACTTATTCTTACATTTTTCTGATCATAAGAATACTACATACTCTCTGTAAAAATCAAAAAACTGAAATTTGAAACCCAGAAGGTATATGTCCATTCTAGTACTGCTCCTTGTATTAATTACTCTGAATAGTTTGAAGTATATTCTCTCAGATTTTTTCTATGCATTCAATGACATTGATGCATGTATGTTCTTTTATAAAAATAATGGGAATCATACTAATTATGATAACTTGCTTTTTTCACTTAACCACCTATCTCTGAGCATATTCATGGTTATAAATATAGACACCTCATACACTTTAACAGATGCATAGGACTTCCCTAGATGATGTAAAGTAGTATTTTTTAATCTGGATATCCATTGGTGGCCATTCATGTGTTTCTATTTATTTTTATTTGGAAACAATTTTGACAATAATGCTCTTGTGATAAATTTTGGGGAAGCACTTGAGTTTCTAGAGGGTACATTCCTAGAATTGGGCTTTTTGAATCATAAACATTTCACATGTTAATAGCTATTGCTAAATGACCTCCCAGATAGGTGATACGAACTTGCATCCCTACCAATAGTAAATGATCACATCTATTTCCCTTCTCTCCCCATCAGCATTTATTTTCAAGTGTATATGACATGAATATAAGTGCTTGACATGATTGAGTATATTTGTCTACTAAGGTTGGCATAACATAACAATATGATTCACTGGGTGTCTTGAACAGCAAACGTGTCTTGGGTTGGCCAAAAAGTCTGTAAGGTTTTTTTTTTTTCCATAAAATAAAAGATACATTTT
This sequence comes from Phyllostomus discolor, assembly GCF_004126475.2. NCBI lineage: Eukaryota > Metazoa > Chordata > Mammalia > Chiroptera > Phyllostomidae > Phyllostomus > Phyllostomus discolor. Next base: position 85,542,361 of record NC_050198.1, read on the forward strand.
TTTATTTTCACCAATAACTTTATTGATTTGGATATTTTTAGTGTGTCAGCTATCTCCCACATGGTATAACATAGATTGTTTTCAATTAAAGTCTTGCTTTGATCACTATCAATTTCAACTGGTCCACCCAACCTTGGAGCATTGGCCAGCAAGAAGTCTCCAGTATGAAACTTCATGAACCACTTTTGACATGCTCCATCAGTCACAGCACCTTCTCCATACACTGCACAAATCTTTGTGTGTGTGTGTGTGTGTGTTTCAACACTTCTTGAAATAATAAAGCATAATGTGCTGAGAATGTTGCATATTTTCTTCCATCTTCAATATTAAAATGGCTACACAAAGATTCACCAATTTTGATAAGTTTTTAAAAGGTGCATGCTAATATGTCAGCTGTCACAATACAATCTAATGGAATTGTTTGAATGGAGTTAAAGACAACTAAGTGCTACTAGAGCCATCTTACTGAAATAAAAACTTTTTGGCCAACCCAATATTTTCTCACAGTTTTGGAGACTGGAAATCCAAGATCAACATGTTGGCAAGGTTGGTTTCTGGTGGGTCTCTTGTTGGCTTGTCGATGGTTACCTTCATGTTGTGTCCTCACATGGCCTTTTATGTGTATGTGTGGAGAGAGAGAGGGAGAGAGGGAGGGGGTGGAGAGGGAGAGGGAGGGAGAGGGGAGAGGGAGAGGGAGAAATCTCTGGTGTCTTTTTCTATAAGATTAAGGTTTCACTCTTAAGACCTCATTTAGTCTTAATTACCTCTGTAAAGGCCCTGTCTTCAAATACAGTCAAATTAGGGGGTTAGGGCTTTAACATATGAATTTTAGGGGAACAGCATTCAGCTCGTAACAGTAGGTATAAACCAAGTGGAGCAGAAGGCAATGTTGAACCAACTGAAATAATGAATGAAGCTTAATAATCACAAGATCTTAGGTAACTTTTCTGGGTTAATATAGAGGAGTGGGAATACTAAAACTGGTATGTTTTGTTTTTTGCAGCTGAATTCTATATTTCAGGACAGTGAATTTTCTCTTGCTAATCTGGCTATTCAAATTAAAAGCAGGTATGTGAGTGTCAACTTCTATGGGTTGAAGGGTAGTTTGAGGGCACTCTGGGTTTATTATTACCCAGAATAGATTTCTTTTGTTTTTGTGTGAGATGTAGGGACTGCTGCATTTTGAGTTGCACCTCCCCTTCTGAATGTTAGGTTCTCTTTGGAATAAGAAAGAAATTTGTATTATTACTATAGGGTATAAAGCCAATGGGAGAACAAAAATGAATAAAATAAGTAGGGAAACAGTGGAATCGAACTCAGTTACCTCTAATTCCCCCTTGAGCCTTAAAATGTTATGATTATGCCCTTGCTGGAGTAGCACAGTGGATTGAGTGTGTAGTGTAAATCAAAAGGTCGCTGGTTCAATTCCTAGTTAGGGCACATGTCTGGGTTGCAGGCCAGGTCCCCAGTAGGGGGCATGTGAGAGGCACATTGATATTTCTCTCCCTCTCTTTCTCCTTCCCTTCCCCTCTCTCTAAAAATAAATAAATAAAATATTTCAAAAAATGATATGATTCTAGAACTTAGGGGAAATATCATAGCTTAAAATATGAAAGGCTCAGAATAACCAATGCAGGAGAATTTATAAGACCTTTTATTTTTGGGTAATGCACTTCCAGGAATTAGAAATTCCAAAGGTAACTTGAAATGTTTAAAGTGAGGAATTCTGACTAGTCCAAGACTTTCCTGGGGCACAAAATTGGAGAGCTGATTGCAGTGAAATTGTCAGGCACTAAGTAGTATCAAGGAGACTATGACCAAGGCAATTGGCCATCTAAGAAATATTTCCTCTGCTCTTGCACTGCACATATACTAATCCTCTGTTAAAGGAACATCAGAAAAATCCCTTTGAAAAATAAGCATGCCTCTGGCATACCATGTAAGCTGATTGTTAAAACCGTAAATGTGACTGCTTATCTTCCACACTGGGATTTTGGTTTCTACTGCATGTTGAAATATAAATAGGTTCAAGCAAAACAGAACCAGAGACTTGGAAATAAAGAGCATGCTGACAGTGATCAGAGTGGAGGGTGATAATGGGGGAAAAGGGGGAAGGGGCAAAAAGGGAATGTGAATAGAGGACTCATGGGCATAGAAGATGGGAGAGATTGACTGTGGGAGTGGAGGGGTGGGGGTAGGGGAGAGCAATGGGGGAAAAGGTGGGGCAACTGTAACTGAACAACCATAAACTTAAAAAAGGTTTATAGAAAGTAATAGAAGTAAATATATGTTAGGTTATTAAAAGAAAACTGGGGGTGTTTGCAGTATGCAGCATTCTTTTAAAAATTATGTCAATTATTTTCCTTATTACAAAAGTAATATGTGAGCATTATAAAATCTTAGAGTTTTACAGAAACATATAACCTGGATAGTAAAAATCTCCAGAAACCCACCTTTTCCCACTCACTCCAAGAACTCTAGTTAACATCTTACATTATATATTCCTCTAGATTTGTTGCCATGCATTTACTAAGAGGATGGGATCCTACTCATGTGTTTCTGGCTTCCTTTTCTTGCTTTAGAATACATCATTTATATCTTTTCAGGCCAATATGTACAGATTTAGCTTATTCATTTTTATGCCTGAGTAGGATTCTTTTGTATGGGTGTGCTATGGTGTATTTGTCTAATTACTGTTTCAGTTATTTCCACCCTTGTACATACATATATTTTTATGTACCCTTGTCGGTACTGTATTATGGGATAGACTCTTGGAAGTGGGTTTGTTGCGTCAAAGGCTTACCATTTTGGTATGCAAATAACGAGCAAGTTCTTTTGAAGTGCCTCCTTGGAACCCTACTATCATGTGAATTCCAAGCTGGGGGAGTATACTGTTTTTCCTGAGAGTTGTGTTTCTCCTGAACTTGTGCCCCTGTGTATTTGGTACTCTATTTCATTTTTCTATAATTTTGATGCTTTTGATACAGAGACACTTCTGAGGAAGAACTAACCACGGACCAAAATTTTGTAAGTAATTTTTCAAAACAAATGTACTTGTAACCCATCTATACCTGGTTAGATGTAAGTAAATAGCTCTTCCATCCAAGTGTATATTATTAGGCAAGGTTCAGTTGTGATCACTAATGGTCAAAATACACTATCTTCCTTAGAATCTGCATAAGAAGCCATTAAGGAAACCATCCTCTGCTTTTCTGAATTATCTGTGTGGCAGTTTTTGAGGCACATTTTATAAGCTTTAGAAGTATGGAATGATTTTGGGATTGTAAATGGTAAATGGAATTTCTTAGCTGTGGACTTCTTGCAAAAAAAGGAAAAGCCTGGATTTTCCAAGAGTGACACAGTTATTTGTGAGGCTTACATTCACATAATGAATTCACCCTCTGTTTGTATACATTTGAAGTCAGGGTGTGACAAAAGTATCTCCCATCATCGCTGTCCCAATTCTCACTGCTTATTCCTATGCCTTAAAGGTCTACTATGTTAGGCTCTGAAAGGGTTAGTAAGCACGGAGATTTTAAGGTATTTAAATATGAGATACATATTTTGGCTCTACAAAATGCAATCAGTGAATTCCAGATATCTGTCATCATTTAAAATACTATCTATAAATAGCTGAGTCAGAATTTTAAATTTAATACATGACAGATAATATGACATAAACTTCCTCTCAAATAATAGGTGTTAAAGTCTTTTGGTGATAATGTGGTCCCCAGAATAAGGCTGCCTGGGTTAGAATCTCTGCTCTTCCACTTCCTGACTGTGAGACCTCGGACTACTTAATTAACCTCTGTGTGCCTCAATTTCCTTAGCTGTGAAATGAGGATAACAATATTACCATTCCTCACAGGGCCATTGGCAAGACAGAATGAGAAAATTTATGTAAAATGCTTAGCACAGGACATAAAGCATAGTAAATGCTTGGTAGTATTTACTATTGTCATCACTATGTTAGGCTTCTGATCCAGAAGGCTTAGATTTTACTTCCAGTTTTTTGACTCATCCACTGTGTGATACTGGGCAGGTCATTAAACTTCTCTGAGACTTAGCTTCCTCATGTAGAAAATGGGGTGACAAGCCCTGGATTGCCCATCCTACAGGGTTGGTTTGAGGACTACATGCATTGATGTTTTTGATGGTGATTTGAAGATGCAATGTGTTACATAAATATAAAACATAATTATGACTATTGTTGTTAACAATAAGCCCTGTACTCAATTGTGACTTTTGTTTAAAGATTTCAGTGACTATGCACTTTTCTTTTGCATTATTTGGAACAGAGAGAAAGGCAAGAAATGGCTCCAGTTTCCCATGTACAATACAGGTATGAGCTGAGTTTATTCATAGCTAGTATATTTAGTTCTGATTTCCCTTCCATTTAATTCTGTTATGTACAGCTTGTTGGTCAGAGTTGTCAGGACTAGATCAAGCTATGGTGGTTATTTTACAAGGCAGTAATTGGGCTCTTTTTTGCCATCCATAAGGAATTTACTTGTTTTAAAAAAAACCCAAGTGCTGGCATTGTCCAGAAAAATTCAACAGGTTTATTTATACTGTTGGAAAGTCGAGCTGCTGAAACTTGTTCACTGAAACATTTTGATTTGCATCAATGCTTTTATGTCTCCATATTTATATTAAAAATTCACCCACAAATGAAAATGGAAAAACTGCCAATACCAGATTTCTGTCCCCCATTTTCTACTTGCACTCATATACTTAGGTACCTTTTGACCCCATGGAAATAAATATCCAACAGTCAGAACTACCAATAACAGGAAGAAGACAGTTTTTTTTCATTTCAGTACTTTATTTTTTAATATATTTTATTGATTATGCTATTAACAGTTGTACCATTTTCCCCCTTCACTCCCCTCCACCCTGTACACCCTCTCCCACCCATATCCCCCCTTTTAGTCATGTCCATGTGTCCTACTTATAAGTTCTTTAGCTTCTACATTTTCCATACTATTCTTACCCTCCCCCTATCTATTTTCAACCTACAATCTATGCTACTTATTCTCTGTACCTTTTCCCCCTCTCTCCTCCTCCCACTCCCCTGTTGCTAACCCTCCACGTGATCTCCATTTCTGTGGTTCTGTTCCTGTTCTAGTTGTTTGCTTAGTTTCTTTTGGTTTTGCTTTAGGTGTGGTTGTTAATAATTGTGAGTTTGCTGTCCTTTTACTATACATGTTTTTTCTTTATCTTCTTTTTCTTAGATAAGTCCCTTTAACATTTCATATAATAAGGGCTTGGTGATGATGAACTCCTTGAACTTGACCTTATCTGAGAAGCACTTTATCTGCCCTTCCATTCTAAATGAGAGCTTTGCTGGATAGAGCAATCTGGGATGTAGGTCCTTGTCTTTCATGACTTGGAATATTTCTTTCCAGCCCCTTCTTGCCTGTAAGGTCTCTTTGGAGAAATCAGCTGACAGTCTGATGGGAACTCCTTTGTAGGTTACTGTCTCCTTATCTCTTGCTGCTTCTAGGATTTTCTCCTTCATTTTTACCTTGGCTAATGTAATTATGATGTGCCTTGGTGTGTTTCTTCTTGGGTCCAACTTCTTTGGGGCTCTCTGAGCTTCCTGGATTTCCTGGATGTCTATTTCCTTTGCCAGATTGGGGAAGTTCTCCTTTATTATTTGTTCAAATATGTGTTCAATCTGTTGCTTTTCCTCTTCCCCTTCTGGTACCCCTAGAATTTGGATGTTGGAACATTCAAAGATGCCCTGGAGGTTCCTAAGCTTCTCCTCGTTTTTTTTTTTTTTTTTTTTTTTTTTTTTTTTTTTTTTTTTTTAAATTCTTATTTCTTCATTCTTTCCTGTTTGGTTGTTTTTTTCTTCCTTCTGGTCCACTCTATTGTTTTGAGTCCCAGTTTGCTTCCCATCACTATTGGTTCTCTGTGCATCTTCCTTCATCTCTTTTATGGTAACCTGCATTTTTTCATGTAATTTGCACCCAAAATCAACCAATTCTGTGAGCTTCCTGATCACCAGTGTTTTGAACTGTGCATCTGATAGATTGGCTATCTCTTGGTCACTCAAATGGATGAGCCCTGGGGCATTGATCTGTTTTTCTGTTTGAGACATATCTCTCTCTCTCTCTTTTTTTTTTTTTTTTTGGTCTGGTTGATCCTGTTACAGTGAGGGGCGGAGCCTTAGGTGTTCGCTGAGGCTGGGCACCCCAGTCGCTAGATTGTGACATTGTACGTGGGGGCGGGGGAGAATAATGGCGGTAGCTCGGCTCTCCTGGGACCACAGTCCCTTCCCTGGGATCCTGGGCTGTGCGCTCTGTCCCAGTCCACAATCACCACTTCACTGGGTCTGCCAGCTGCTGCTTGAGTACTCAGGGTCGACCTGCTGCGATCCTGCATGCCCCTATGCCTTAGCGCTCCCAGTTGCCTCATGCACCCACTGCTCTCTGCTCTCTGCTCTGGGACCTGGACCCATGCTGCAACCCATGCCCGGCTGCTTGTCTCCGCCCCTCCTACTGGTCTGGATGACGGGTCTACGACTACGGGTCTACTTCGATTTCTTGGCTGTCTGACTTCCATTCAGATAAATTCTCTGTCAGTTCTGGGTGTTATTCTGCCTCTAAATTGTTGTTCTAATCTTGGTTGTGCATGGAGGTACGGTGCGTCCACCTATGCCTCCATCTTGCCAGAAGTCGAGTTTCTTCCAGGCTTTAAGGTTCAATTGACACACTCAGGATGGTGAGGCTCTGGGACCTCCTACACGACTAGCCACATTCAAGATCAGAAGATAATTTTTTAAAGAATGAAATGTTTCTTATCATAGTGGACTCTTAAGCATGTTTTCCATGTATGTGGCATGCTAGCTGGATATCTTTTGGCATAATTGTTACACATTTGGCATGCATAGCACATAGGTTGGTGTCTTCAAAAAGTCCGACCAGGTAGACTTAACTTGCCTCATGCAAAGCATCAATAACTGCCATTTGGAAGCACAGATCTCTGTTGAAGACCTGAGCGATTTATCACACCAGATGCTGGAAGGGAAATTTGTGAATGAGATGTTCAATGGACTTTTGATAATGTCTGATTTCATGAAGTGCCACAGTACCAGACCTGTAAGGATGAGGTTTTTTCACCTCTCCAGTAGAGGGCACACTCTTGTGAGCAGCTTTGGTAGCCAGTTGCTTCCTCCGTGCTTTACCACTGGTGGATTTGCAGGCGGTCTACTTTGTACAAGCAATGGAATAGAGGAATAGAGACCTCTTTACTTACCCGCTTCTCCTTTGGCTGGAGCTCAGCAAGATAGAGGAGGCACTGGTGTTAGAGAGAGGTGGCAGCTGCAAAAACAGTTCTGTAATTGGGCTCTTGCCTTCATGAAATAAGTTGTTTCAGTTGGTCATGGCACAGCCTAGCATCCTGCCTGCTGCCTCTTTGTAGAGAAGAAAAATGAGGTCAAAAGTAGTCATAATTTGGAGGTGGGGTAATAAAGTGTTTGTTGTCATCAAAAAAGTCCACAAAATTCTGAGCAGGAAAATTGAAAAAGCAACACAAAAAGCATCCTTGGTCCTGTTTAGACTTGTGGTCCAGCTCCTCCCAGAACACCAGCTATTGGGTTGTTTGATGCAACCCAAGAAGGACTTATAGCCAAAGAAGGCTCATGGGAAGGTTATTAAATGTCCACAGTGCTAAGAATAGAGAGTCTGTTGCAGCAAGAGGAGAGGATTAAAGAAGACGAGTCCTCTTCAGACTGGAAAGATGAAAGCTAAGAAGAGATACTCTTCAAATGAAATAGGTAGGATAAACAGGGACTTCAGCAAATATGGATCAGTGTGAGGGCATGTGTTAGATGCTCTATTGACATAGAATTTTTGAGTGTACACAGGCACATCTAACTTTCAAAAGCTGGTAGGAAACATAGGGAATGTGTTATTAAAAAAAGATGTATCTACAAATGGAAATGGAGGAAAGGTACAGGTAAGTTTGTGAACCTGAAATGTGCTCTGTAATGGAGCAGTACAGGAATTTAGAATGTTTGAGGACCTTGTTACAGAGGATAAGGTCAAGGACAGCCCTGTTTTTGTTATAACATGTCTTCTAGTGGAAAGAATATTTAGAAATGATATAATAGATCTTTGTGACCTTGGCTAAGGTTCAGTTTTCTCATGTGTAGAATGATGATAATAATAACATTGCCTCATAAGGCTGTTGTGAGGATAACACAACATGGAGCAAGAATTCCACAAGTGTTAGGTACTGTGATTATCATTATCATTATTATAACTATTATTATATTATAGAAATAGGCCTTTTGTAGAATACATCTTTATAGACTAATTGAGCAAGTGCCTATTTACCTTATTGCAGTAATGATGCATACACTGGAGACCAGGAAGATAAAAGGTTTTCTATGAAGTAATAAATCCTGAGTACTTCATCTCCTCTATTAATTATCACAAACTCCTAGAGAAATAGTATGTGTAATCAATTTGAACATAATGCAAATGTTGCTGACAGTTCTTTTGAAAATGGGTTTTGAGTTGTTTGCTTTGGATACAAGAAAATTTATCAGGAGATTTCAGTATGCTGTCTTCCATCATTTCTTATGATTTTCCACTTAATAGCTGTAAAATGTTTGATATTTATGTACTATCGATTAAATCATTTGGACAAAATTTCATGACCACAGGCCAACTTGCACACTGTTGACATAACTGCAACATACTTCTCTTTTGTTCTGCTTTTCAGCTGTGTTTGTCAGGTCATCATAAAGGCCAACTCTCCTTTAGCATCCACTGAATTGATTAACAGGATCAAAAGTAAAATACATGGTAACTTGACTCATGGAAACTTCAAACAAGATCAATTGACATTATTAGTAAAGTCTGAACATGTTGCAGTGAAAAAACTAGGTAATTTGGGTGGGGGTATTTCCATATTAATTCACTCTCCTTGTTATAAAGCTCATAATGCATATATAGTAAGAGATCCTGAATTCAGAGGGTGGAGAAGTGGTTTTCATGTTCCTTCCTACATCCTCAGTGCCCAAATGACCTGAAAACCTTTCTATCTGTCTCTATCATCTCTATCTCTATCTCTATCTCTATCTCTATCTCTATCTCTATCTCTATCTATCTCTATCAGCTCTATCTCTCTCTATATCATCTATGTATCTATCTGTCTAGAGAGAGAGAGAGAGTGCCAGAGGGGTTAACAGAGACTGTTGGTCAACTCTGTCCATCAGTGGCATGGAATGATTGTCTCTCTTGCATAATATCCAGACACCTGGATAGCATCCTAATTACACACAATAGCTGCCCAACAAATATTTTCTAATTTATTGATTGATTTAGCCAGCCTGTTCATTTTGGAAATTGATCTGGGAATGGTCCAGAATTTCTCTCAGGGACATTTACTTTTTAGATTAGCAAGGCTTTAATGGTAAAAGAGAAAAACTATCAGGCCACTCCACTTCCTTCTCATTGATGCCTGCTTTCTTCCTTTTCCCCAATAGAATGTGGTAAAAATATTGAGGTAACCCAGATAACACACATGGGCATAAGAGAACACAATTCTTGGGAACAAACTAATTAGGTGGTGGAGGGCAGGCTGTGATTGCAAATGAGAGTGAGATGGAAGGCAGAATAGTGTTGAAGCCACAGGCAGAGGTGCCATACAAATGATGCTAATGCATATGTCCTGAGAGTGAACAGAAGGCCCCTTTCATCCTCTTTCAGAGAGGAGATGGGGATGGCTGGACAAGGCTATTTGGACCACTTCTTGGATCACTCTGTCAACACCTTGAGGGAGAGATTATTGGAATCAAGATCACAACCCAGTGGGTGGTTAGTAAAACCTGGGAACTTATTGCATAAACAGTTCAGGTCATATTTTCTTAAGATGACAACACTTGGCAGCAAAATCTTGCCCTCAGCACGAATATCAGAACAGGCTCTCGTCTATGTCCGTGATGGCAGATGCATTGAGTTTACTAAAACCAAATCCATGCCAGAGTCCATTTAGAAGCAAAGAGCCATCCAGAAAGAGGTCAGCTTTTAGTCTCCTGTCACTGCAACTCACAGTATTAACAGTGGGTGCCTTAGAAGAAGGGCAACTGCCAGGTAGGAACTTTGATTTTTACTCTATGCCTCTTTGTGTGGCTTGAATTATTTTCAAGGTATATGTATCATTTTTAAAAAAAACAAAACCAAAAATTCTTTCCTGTCAATTGGTAGTTTTAATGAAAAGGACTGGCTAAATGTGAAGGTGTACTGGGAGGATTATTTTTTAAAAAGACTCCATTTAATGATATTTTCAGTGAAGCCTGATTTAAAAGGTCTGGTAAAAAAGGTTCCTATTTTATTTGCTGATGTTTGTGTACAGGTAATAATAATGGATCATAATGGATGTTTGCAATACTTTTAAGTGCCTTTTTGCTCTTTAAAATGTGCACATGTTTTCTCTGTAGAGCCGGGAAAGTGCAAACCTGAGGAGACAGCCTCTAAATACAAGGGCACATATAAGTGGCTCTTAACCAATCCTACTGAGACAGCACAAACTAGATGCATAAAAAATGAGTCTGGAAAAGCTACTAGAATCTGGTATGTACTGGCCAAGTTCTAAATGCTAGTTCAGACACAAAGATCTGCAAACTGGGGGCATGTTCTGTGTCATTTGTGTGACCATGTTCCTTTCCTCCCCTGCTACTGCCACTCTTTCTTTCTTTTGGACGTACTTAAGCATACAATGCAACATTGTAACAATCAAGAATTTCTGAGAAGACAAAAGAGGAAAAAGTCACACAATATCCCATCATCTGAACACAGCTGTTTTCAGGCTAACTAGTCTCTCATTCCTTTGTTTTATGTAGTGATGATCAGTACTCACATCAACAATGGAATTTATCCTTTCACTCAACGATTTATCAACATTTTCCATGTTTTTTAAAAGACTGTATTTATTTATTTATTTTTAGAGAGAGGGGCAAGGAGGGAGAAAGAGAGTGAGAGAAACATCTATGTGTGACAGAAGTGTTGATTGTTCCAACTGAGGACCAGGCCTGCAACCCAGGCATGTACCCTGACCAGGTATAGAACTGGTGACCTTTTGCTTTGTGGGTTGATGCCCAACCCACTGAGCAACATTGGTCAGGGTTACAGTCATTTTCTTAATGACAATTTTGTAAAACTGCCTCAGAAGCTAACTTACCAATTGACCATAATAATTTACCAAGTCACTCTTCTTGGTAGGCTTTATAATTCTCCTTCTTAAAATCATTAGCCTCTATTTTATTATTCACTGATTTTAATGGTTTATGCCATTAAGTGAGCACACCAGAGGGGAAGCAGGTTTTGACAGAAATTAAAAGCTTTCTTTTAGAGGGCAAAATCTTGAATTGTAATCTATCTCTTACTCTCTCTCAATGATTCATTGACTGATTATACCTAACCAGTCAATGAATCAAGCAGCTTTTACAAAATGTCAAATTCAGAGCTCACATTTATCCTGTCTTTTACATCCACACAGCCACTACCCTGGTGCAGTCCCTTACTATCTCTTGCCCACTATTAGTACAGTTTTCTTGTATTCTAGCTGTCCACTACCACCCTCACCCACACCTATACTCCATACCACAGTCAGTGTGATTTTCCTAAAGGGTGGTTGTCATTATGCCACTTTCTCACCCTGGTTTCACATTGCTTCAAGAATTAAGTCCAAACACTTACCAGTAAACACAGCACTCTAGACCGCAGGCTCCCTTCTTGAATGCTTGCAGCCAAAAAGGGCCATTTGCCAATTGTGGACTCAATGGATGCTTCCTTGTGTCTTTCTATGCTTATGCCATTTGCTCTGCTGCTGCTGGTGGTGGGGGAGCTTTTTCCATCTCTGGCCTTTCAGTGAACAGCTTAGCTCAGTGGTTGCAAATATGTTTTCCTTGCTTGGTGGTTTGATAGAGTCAGTTTTGTTTAATAGTACTTTTCTTCTCCTATCTTGCCTGTTAAATGTAGTTACATTTACAGTCTCAAACCACCAAATTACAAGCTCCTCAAGGGATGAGACCCTGTCCTGTTTGTCTTCACTACCTACTACCAGTACTAGAATATAGTGGGTGCTCAACAAATGTGTTAGTTGACTTGACATGAACTGGTTTGAATTGGATGAGGCATATGGAAGGGTAGATGATGAGGGCCAATGAGGTACAGATAATGTTACACTATTTGCCTTGAGTAAATTAATATGCTGAGATAGAGGCCACATTCTAACAGGAATGGAGATAAGAAGGGAAAGTGAGGGTAAGGAGTCATGTCCAGAAGGGCAAAATCTCTGCCTTGACTCTTGGTCTGCTGGACATTGTCATGGCCCATCTTATGCTCTTTTGCCTATTTATATCTCCTACAGGGGACCCTAGATTCACTTCTTCCCCAAGCGCAGTTTTCTTCACTTTGCAGGCACCAGGCTCCCACCTTTGCTATCTCAGCCAGGAGGCCGGGAGTAGGTAAAGAAGTGAGGCATGCCAAAGATAAACCATGGTCCTTCGCCATTTGGTTTAAGAATATTTTGGCATCACCCGCTGATGAAATCTTTTGTTCCTCTCTCCTCTCTTTTCCAGCTCAATCAGTATGGACACTGGCAAATCTCAGTGGGAAAAACCAAAGTTTAAACAATGCTACTTGCTTCAAGACCTTTCTAATAAGATTGTGGATCTTGCTAATATTACTATCAGTGATGGTAAGGCTGTTCTGTACAAATTGAAGAAATAACAGAACCTCAATTAGTCTACTTGACCTTAGACCAGAAAGAGTACAGGCAAACCTCTCATAGGAAAATCTACCTTACAGAAATCCAGTTTCAGAAACTAGGTAGTTAATGTTGGTGGAGGTGGGAATGGAGCATAACAAGTTAAGACTATCAGTGTTTTTGTTTCATAATGTTTTTACTTTATAATTTTTAGCTAATTATTATTTTTATTTCATTTCATTTTCCAAAATTTTAATATATAATACTTCACATAGTTTAATATTGCAAAAAAAACCCCCCAAATACTGAGAAAAAGCTCCTTCCTACTGCTGATTCCAGTCATTCAGTTAATATCCACAGAGATATTTTATGCATCTCTAAGGAAATTTATATATATATATATATATATATATATATACATATCCAATAATATACATATATGTATATTCTCCTTTCCTTTTTATACACAAAATGGACCATGCATACATGCTGTTCTTTACCTTGCTTTATTCGTTTTTTTAAAAAGATTTTATTTACTTATTTTTAGAAAGATGGGAAAGGAGAAAGAGAGGGATAGAAACATCAATGTGTGGTTGCTTCTTGGGTGCCCCCTAGTGCGGACCTGGCCCACAACCCAGGTATGTGCCCTGACTGGGAATCAAACCAGTGACCCTTTGGTTCACAGGCCGGCACTCAATCTATTGAGCCACACCAGAAAGGGCTTCTTTTTTTCTTTTAATAATATGTTGAAGAAGTGATCATATTAGTATATGAAGGGCTTCCTCATTCTTTTTCCCACTGCATTGTATTATTCTGTGTGTATTTCTTTAATCTGTTTCCTATTGATGGGCATTTAAGTTGTTAATAACATTTTTTTAAAAAAACTGCTGTAATAGGTATCATTCATATGTCATTTTGTGCAAATTCAGTATTCTTGAAGCATAAATTCCTAAAGTAAAATTGCTAGGTCAATCATACTTTTGATGGTGTCAAAATGCTTTCTGTAATAGTTGTACCAATTTATACTACCACTTGCAAAGCATGAAAGTGCCTGTTTCAGAACTCCTACATCAACACATCATAATATCAGATTTCTCGACCTTTGGTGATTTGATAAGTAGAAATTGATATCTCAAAGTAGTTTAAAACCTTTTTATGGAGATATTCATATATAATAAAATTTACTTGTTTAATGTGTACAATTTCATGGTTTTGGGTGTTTTCTCTAGACTGTGTCATCATCACCATTAATTCCAGAATGTTTTAATCATTCCAGAAAGAAACACTGTACACATTAGCAGTCATCTTTCATTCCCCTCTCCTCCAGCCCCTGGAAACATGTAATCAACTTCGTTTCTTCTTTAATTTTATTTTTTGTATTAATATTTAACATGAATCTACCCTTTTGATAATTTTTAAAATAATTTTTAAAATCCTCACCTGAGGATATGTTTATAACTTAGAGAGAGAGAGAGAGAGAGAGAGAGAGAGAGAGAGAGAGACATATTGATGTGAGAGAGAAACATTCACCAGGGATTGAACCCACAACCTAGGTATGTGCCCTGACTGGGAATCAAACCTGCAAAATTTTGCTGTGTGGTATGACATTCCAACCAACTGAGCCACCAAGTCAGGGCCCTTTTGATAATTTTTTAAGTACTAGTAAATGACTATTGACTTTAATAGATACAATGTGATACAACAGCTGTCCGGAACTTATTCATCTTGCTTAACTGAAACTTTATATCTGTTGATTAGTTATTTCCTATTTCCTTTTGCCCTAGCCCCTGATAACCACATCATATTCTGTGCTTCTCTAGTTCAACTATTTTTTTTAGATTTTACATATAAGAGACACAGAAAGATACTGGATCTTTCAGAAAGAAAGGCTTATTACACTTAACATAATATCCTCTAGGTTCATCCATGTTGTTCCAAATTGCAGGAGTTGCTTAATTTTGTGGCTGAATAATATTCCATTACACACACACACACACACACACACACACACACCACCTTTTCTTTTTTAAATCATTTTTTATTTTCAATTACATTGACATGCATAATTATATTAGTTGCATGTGTACACCCCATTGATTACACATTATATTAAATAATAAGTGACCATCCTGGTAAATCATGCACCCACCTGACACCATACATAATTACTAGAATATTATTATTTTTTTAAAATATATTTATTGATTATGCTATTACAGTTGTCCCATTTCCCCCTTCTCTCCCCTCCCCCTGTACCCCCCTCCCACCCACATTTCCCCCCTTTAGTTCATGTCCATGTGTCATACTTGTGAGTTCTTTAGTTTCTACATTTCCTGTACTATTCTTGCCCTCCCCTATCTATTTTCAACCTACATTCTATGCTACTTATTCTCTATATCTTTTCCCCCTCTCTCCTCCTCCCACCCCCCTGCTGCTAACCCTCCATGTGCCCTCCATTTCTGTGGTTCTGTTCCTGTTCTAGTTGTTTACTTAGTTTCTTTTGGTTTTGCTTTAGGTGTGGTTGTTAATAATTGTGAGTTTGCTGTCCTTTTACTATACATGTCTTTTCTTTACCTTCTTTTCTTAGATAAGTCCCTTTAGCATTTCATAAAATAAGGGCTTGGTGATGATGAACTCCTTTAACTTGACCTTATCTGAGAAGCACTTTATCTGCCCTTCCATTCTAAATGAGAGCTTTGCTGGATAGAGCAATCTGGGATGTAGGTCCTTGTCTTTCATGACTTGGAATATTTCTTTCCAGCCCCTTCTTGCCTGTAAGGTCTCTTTGGAGAAATCAGCTGACAGTCTGATGGGAACTCCTTTGTAGGTTACTGTCCCCTTATCTCTTGCTGCTTTTAGGATTCTCTCCTTTGTTTTTACCTTGGCTAATGTAATTATGATGTGCCTTGGTGTGTTTCTTCTTGGGTCCAACTTCTTTGGGGCTCTCTGAGCTTCTTGGATTTCTTGGAAGACTGTTCCCTTTGCCAGATTGGGGAAGTTCTCCTTTATTATTTGTTCAAATACTTGCTCAATCTGTTGCTTTTCCCCTTCCGATTCTGGTACCCCTATAATTCAGATATTGGAACATTTAAAGGTGTCTTGGATGCTCTTAATCTTTTCCTCAATTTTTTGAATTCTTATTTCATCATGCTTTCCTGCTTGGTTGATTCTATCTTCCTTCTGGTCCACTGTATTGTTTTGAGACTCATATTCCTTCCTTTCACTATTGGCTCTCCTCCACATGTCTTCCTGCATCTCTTTTATGGTAATCTGCATTCTTTCATCTAAATTTCGTCCAAAATCAATCAGTTCCGTGAGCTTTCTGATCACCAGTGTTTTGAACTGTGCATCTGATAGATTGGCTAATTCTTGGTCGCTCAAAAGGATGAGTCCTGGGGGACTGATCTGCTCTGTTGAAAACATCCCCCCCCCCCGTCTCTCCTTTTTTTTTTTTTTTCAGTCTGGTTGCTCTTGTTACGGTGGGGGGCAGAGCCTTAGGTGCTCACCAGGGCTGGGCACCCCAGTCGCTAGATTGTGACGTTATATGTGGGGGTGGGGCGGGAGCGGGAGCGGGACGGGAGAAAACAATGGCGGTAGTTCCGTTCTCCTGGACTCAGACCCTTGTCTGGGCTTTTGGGCCGCGAGTTCTGCCCTGGTCTACAATCGCTACCCCTTCTGGGTCTGCCAGCCGCAGCTTGCGTACTCAGGGATCACCACTGCCTTCTTGCGCCCCCGGATGGCTTTTGCGCCTATTTCGCGCCAAACCTTCCCCCGACCTCCGCACGCCGCCGACCCAAGCCAGCCCCACGCCCGCCCGGCTCGTCTTCTCCTACCAGTCCGGATGAATGCGTCTACTTCAACTTCTTGGCTGCCCAACTTCCATTCAGATAAATCCTCTGCCGGATCTGGGTGTTATTCTGATAGTAAATTACTGTTGTAAATTATTGTTTTTCTAATCTTGGTTGTACGAGGAGGTACGGTGCATCCACCTATTCCTCCATCTTGCCGGTTAGAATATTATTGACAGTATTCCCTATGCTGTACTTTACATCCCTATGACTGTTACAACCAATCTGTACTCCTTAATCCCTTCAACTTTTTCACCCATCTCCCTAACACCCTTCTCATCTGGCAACGATCAAAACATTCTCTGTGTCTATTCTGTTTCTGTTCTGCTTGTTCATTTATTTTGTTTGTTAGATTCAATTGTTGATAGATGCATATTTGTTGTCATTTTAGTTTTCATCTTTTTTAATCTTTTTTGCTTTTTCTTAAAGAAGACCCTTTAACATTTCAAATGATATTGGTGATGAACTGCTTTAGCTTTTTCTTGTCTGGGAATCTCTTTATCTGTGCTTTGATTCTAAATGATAGCTTTGCTGGGGAGAGTAATATTGGTTGTAGGCCCTTGCTTTCCATCACATTGAATATTTCTTGCCACTCCCATCTGGCCTGCAAAATCCCTGTTGAGAAATCAGCCAACAATCTTATGAGGGCTCCCTCGTAGATAACTAGTTTCTTTTCTCTTGCTGCTTTTAAGATTCTTTCTTTGTCTTTAACCTTTGGTATTTTAATTATGGTGTGTCTTAGTGTGGGCCTCTTTGGGTTCATCTTGTTTGGGACTCCGCACTTCATGGACTTGTGTGTCTTTTTCCTTCACCAAGCAAGGGAAGTTTTCTGTCATTATTTTTTCAAATAGGTTTGTAATTTTTGCTCTGTCTTCCTTTTTTGGCACCCCCACGATGTGAATGTTGGTACACTTAAAGTTGTCCCAGAGACTCCTTACACTAGCCTCCTATTTTTGATTCTTTTTTCTTCTTGCTGTTTTGATTAGTTGTTTTTTGCTTCCTTATATTCCAAATTGCTCATTTGATTCCCAGCTTCCTTCACTTTACTGTTGATTCCCTGTGAATTATTCTTCATTTCAGTTAGTGTATCCTTCATTTTTGACTGGTTCTTTTTATCCTGTTGAAGTTATCACTAATTTCATTGAGCACCTTTATAACCAATGTTTTGAATTCTGCTTCCAGTAGCTTGCTTGTCTCCATTTTGTTTAGTTCTTTTTTTTTTTTTTAGTTTTGTTCTGTTCTTTCATTTGGGCCATATTTCTTTGTCTTCACACTTTGGCAGCCTCCTTGTGTTTGTTTCTATGTATTAGGTAAAGCTCTTATGTCTCTCAGGCTTGGTAGAGTGGCCTAATGTGGCAGGTGTCCTATAGGATGCTTCCCACAGAGAAGGAATTACTTCAGCAGGGCTCTGGTGCCTGCTGAGTCTGCCCCTTGAGTATACTACTTGTGGAGGTGGTTGGGTGGTGGTGCTTCAGTGTGGTCTGAAGCTGTCCACTGGGGCCTCCAAGGAGGTGCAGGCCAAGGTCAGCCAACACCTGTATTCTGCCTGGGGCCACCTGGCATAAGTGACAAAGTGATCTGCAGATGGCTGCTACTTGTGCTGGGCTTGGAGGTGCCCAGGTGAGGCCAAGCTGTGAACTAAGGCTAGTTGCAGCTAGTGCTGGGCCTGAGGCCACTTAGCAAGAGGTATGGGGCATGCTGAGGCCAGATGCTGCTTGTTTTAGAGAATATAGGAAAATCTGAGACATAAGCCAGGACAAGCCATTCGTTTGGAAAAGCCACTGGAAATAGCTTGTGTAGGCCCAAAAGTTGGGAGGGGCAGGGCCTCAGGGAATCACCAAAATGGGGCAAACCATGTGAACCAGATTGATAGATTCTCAGATATGGCACCCACCTGCTGGCTCTCTAGGGGGAGGGCTCATCAAAGGAACACTGGCCTCTGCCAGCACTTCTGTCTGGGAGAAATCTGCCCCTCCAGCTCTCACCCTCATGCCAGACAATTCAGTTTCTCCCTATATTTCTCTGGTGCTGTTCAAGCTGCTTTCACCTTACTCCCCAAGCTGGAGCTCGGGGGGAGTGAATCCAAGTAAATTTGTGTGCTGGCCCTTTAAGAGAAACTTCCTGGAAGTCCAGAAGCGTCCATCTTCCCCAGACTCAACCCCTACTGGTTTTTACAGCCAGAAGTTATGGGGACTTCTCTTTCTGGCACTGGAGCCCTGGGATGGGGATCCTGGTGTGCGGCTGGGACCCTCTCACTCCTCAGGGGGGACCTCCCTCCCAATTTTTATCCACCATACGTGGGTGTGGGACCAGACCATTCCACATCTTCAAGCATCCCACCAGTTTCAATGTGGTTTCTTAATTCCATAGTTGTAGATGTGAAGATCTAAATTTGATATCCTTGCCATAGAATATCTAGAAGAATTAGAAAAGCAAGCATAGCCCTGATGGTTTCTATATCTGAAATCATGAGTCAGGGCAATAGGGAGTGTTGCAACTTGGAGTGGGTGGCAAGAGAGAGAGAGAGAGAGGTCTGTGTTTCATGTCAACCTCCCTCCTTCTCAGTGATACATTTTTCTTAGACATGCCAATAGAATTTTCTCTGTGGAAGAAAATGTTAACAACTGTAACAACAGAAGCATTGCATTGGATTGGGATTTTTAGAAAATTAACTGTCAGAACTCATGTTGTAAAAAAAAAAAACTGCAGAGGAAGAAGACAGTTGCATGGTAGTTGTAAGTATACCTATAACTGAAAGATAACTTTTTAAGTTTATTAGCATTGGAGGAATCCTTCTTTTCTCCTTGCAAGTTAGAAGCTTAATGAAAAATAGGTACAGTATAAAGGAAAAATACATTGACATTGAAACATTTTTTCTTTAGCTTTCAATCTTGCTGACAAGCATTTGATAACTTTGTTAGAAAAAACTCATCATTTTTCCACTTAAATATTCATTTCTGATAACTTTTTAATATCACAGAGTTAGAAAAGATACCCTTATATAAAAGGTCTGTGGGTTCTCTGCTGTGCTCAATTTTTGTTACCTCCATGATATTGAAGATATAGCACATTCTAGTGAAGTTGGCTGGAACTTTTCACAAAACTGTTTCCTGTCTGTGTGCATCCCACTGTCAGGGTAGGATACTGTGTGATTGAGATTGAATAATGTAATTCCAAGCTACATCAGGCAGAACTGTTCTAACCCCCAACACCATGGAGAAAAGCACAAAACACAGATGCTATAGTAGAAAGTGATATTGAATAACATTAGCTTTGGAATCAAACAGTCCTGGGTTAAAATCTGGGTTAGAACTTCTGCATCTTTATTAACCTGTACAAAGTGAATAATAATAAAGTATTTACCACATAGGATTATTGTGGTAATTAAATGAGGAAATGTCCATATAATGCCTTGCTGTGGTATCTTCTCTCTAAAATGCCCACCATCAATTCGTTCCCTCCTTGTCAAGTGGGAGTTAAATCAGGGCTGTCTTGTGACTGGTTAGCTTAGTAGAATTTGACAGTAGTGACACTGTGCCAATTATGGGACTAATTTTCAACAGGACTGAATTTTCTGCTTCTGTTCTCTTGGTATGCTCTCATTTAGGATTCTTCATCTTATAACTCAGACACCATGCCATGAGAAGCCCAAAGAGAGGTGTGTTAGAAAAGGTTTAATAAGCAGCTCTTTCAAAGAAAAAGATAATGATTTATAGCTCCAGTACAACACAAGCCAAACCCCCCCATACAACAGCCTAAGCCACTGGGAGAGACTATGTACCAGGAACAGTGTCAACTGACCCAAGTGACAAGAGCTCCAACTGACCATGCTATGGTACTATTTACTGGCAGCCGTGTGAGTGGGCCATCTTGGACATCCAGCCCAGTCTAGCCTTCAGATGACCAGTCCCAGCTGCTAACTGACTGCAGCTAGATGAGAGATACCAAGTGAAAATTGTTCATCTGAGTGTAGTCAGAACACAGAACCATGAGGGATAATAATAAATTGTTGTTTTAAGCCATTAAGTTTTGGGGTGGATTGTTATGCAGCAGTCAAGAACTACAATAGTGGCTCATAAGAATTGCTCAATAAATAACAGATAATATTATTATTTTGTCAGATTAATTGTAACCATTTTAAGTAATGGGAATATATTTATCCTACAATAATTAATGGAGGATTCCTTTTATTGCTTTTGCTTCAGGACTTAGAGCTTTTATACAAGTGTAATTGTCCTAAAGTTTTACTTAAAAACCATGTAACTCTAGATGAAATGTCTAGAATTGCTTTCTACAGTACAGTTGGTCTCCTAGTGGCCTGTTGTTTATTTTCATTCTGCCACAGCAGGGACTACATAAAGTGAAGTCACATCACTGCCGCCCAGAGAATAATGACTGCAGGTAGACAGCTCTAGCTATACATTTATAACAGAGCCTGGATGATTTAATAACATCAGTGGAAAGATATGCGAGTGAATAGGCTATATTTTCCTTCCATTCTAGTCTTAATGTTTTCTCAGTTTCTTTAACTGATCACAAGATAGATGTAACAGGGGCAAAATATTAATTTAGAAGTAATTAGTACAACCTTGTTCAGTCTCTGCTCTTTCTTCATCTCCTCAGAGAGAATTCTCTGCCCACTCAGTTCCTATGTAGACTGCAATGATGGTTAAGAGCAGGGGTGTCAAACTCATTTTCACAGGGGGCCACATCAGCCTTGAGGTTGCCTTCAAAGGGCCAAATGTAATTTTAGGACTGTATAAATGTAACTACTCCTTAACTAGGGGTAAGGAGCTCTACATTTGGCCCTTTGAAGGCAAACTTGAGGCTGATGTGGCCCCCAGTGGAAATGAATTTGACACCCCTGGTTAAGAGCATGGGGGGTAAAATTAAGAAAATCTCAGTTAAGATTTCTTAATTTACATTAACAATGAAGGGGAGAGAGAGATAATGAGAGTGATATTTTATGCTTTATTATTCTGTCTTTCCAAACGGAGTTGGTTGTTTGTAATGTGACATGAGTTAAGTGTGTTATGAACATAATATCTCTGGAATTTTTCTCAACAGATTTTATTTTTCAATCATTTTCAATTTTATTTTGTTACTTTACTGGAATATGAGTGCTTTAAGCTAGGAGGGTACCACAAGGGAGCTCAGCTTTATATGGGTTGTACTGAACCAAATTCTAATTTCTGTTATTTGTTCAACGAAGCTCTTAATTTTAAAAGTCACTGATGATTCAAACAAAAACTATTTTTAAAAAACATTTATGAGACAATTAGGGACATTTAAGCACTGGGTGGCTATTTGATGGTTTTGAGTGTTATTGGTAACCTTTAAAAGTTATGATGCTAGTATTGTGATTATGAGAAAAATAGGTCCTTTGTTTTAGAGATGCATACTAAAGTATTTATGGATGAAGTGATATAATGTCTGGAATTTGAAAATAATCTGGGGTTGGGAGAAGGTGGGTGGGAATGTAGATAAAATCAGATTAGCTATGCAATGACACTTGTTGAAGTAAGATGATTCATAAAATACATGAGGATTCATTAGACTATTCTTTCTACTTTTGTGCATGTTTGAAAATTTCCATAACAAAAAGTGAACAAAAAAGTGGGCGATTATCTATTGCTCTTACTTGCTAGAAAAATCTAAATTAACTTGCTTTTTATTGGTATGTGGTCCAAATTTGCTATTCTTCTGTGGGCTGATGGTTCTTGATATAAAAACTATTACCACCCTTGATTATAAAAATGTAGACTGAGTGTTTGCTGACATTTGAGTACCGGTGGGATATACTTAACTAAATCTAATGCTCACAAGTCTTAACTTAATTGAATCTAATTGCAAGATAATTCTTCAGTGACAAAAAGTTCTCTCTGGTGTATTTAAAAAAGGATTTAATGAATAAAAGCTTGACTTATGTGTTACTTTCTAAGACTCCATCTATTGTAGAAATTAAGGTCCAACGTTTTCCTTCTGTAAACTTTATTTTGTGAGTATTTCATTTCACAGTCTTTACTTTTTAAAGGGAAGGAAGCAGACTAGCATGGCTCAAAACTAAGTAATGCAGGTTTTACATTTCTATTTTGTTTGTCCAGAAAATGCAGATGATGTTGCCAAGCACATTTTAAATTTGATAAATGAATCTCCCTCTCTTGATGAAGAAGAAACAAAGATTATTGTTTCTAAATTATCTGATATTTCACAATGTGATGAGATAAGTATGAACCTAACCCAGATTATGTTACAAATAATCGATGCTGTTTTGGAAAAAAAACACAATTCAGTATCTGATCTGCATGAAGTAAGCAACGAGTAAGTACTAATACTTTAGAAAAATAAATTATTTTGTGAAATTTAAAATATTTGCTGTTTTCCACACACAGTAATCACCAATTTTATTTTTATTTATTTATATTTTAATTAGATCACCCAGATAACCTGTTAATATTTTATCTATTTTTTAAATTTAACTGTATATATTTCTTATTGTTCAAGTACAGTTGTCTCCATTTTCTTCCCACAAGTGTCCTTCACCACAGCCATCCCCACCTCCCACCCTCAAACCTACCCTCCTTTTGTTTTGTCCATGTGTCCTTTATACATGTTCCTGGCAACCCTTCCCCCTTTTTTCCCCATTATCCCCTCCCCTCTCCCCTCTGGTCCCTGTCAGTTTCTTTTTTTATTTCAATGTCTCTGGTTGTATTTTGTTTGCTTGTTTGTTTTGTTAATTAGGTTCCACTTATAGGTGAGATCATGTGGTATTCCTCTTTCACCACTTGGCTTATTTCACCTAGCATAATGCTCTCCAGATCCATCCATGCAGTCCCAAAGGGAAAGAGCTCCTTCTTTCTTTCTGCTGCATAGTATTCCATTGTGTAATATACCATAGTTTTTTGATCCACTTATTTACTCATGGGCACTTAGGTTGTTTTCAACACTTGGTCATTGTAAATTGTGCTGCTATGAACATTGGGATGCATAGGTCCTTTTGAATTGGTGTTTCTGCATTCTCAGGGTATAATCTCAGCAGTGGAATTGCTGGGTCAAAAGACAGTTCCATTTTTGTTTTTTGTTTTTGTTTTTTTGAGGAAATTCCATACTGTTTTCCATAGTGGCTGTGCCAGTCTGCATTCCCACCAACAGTGCACTAGGGTCCCATTTTCTCCACAATCTCACCAGCACTTGTTTGTTGATTTATTTATGATAGCTATTCTAACTAGTGTGAAGTGGTATCACATTGTGGTTTTAATTTGCATCTCTCTGATGGCTAGCAATGCTGAGCATCATTTCATATGTCTCTGGGCCCTCTGTATGTCCTCCCTGGAGAAGTGTCTGTTGAAGTCCTTTGCCCATTTTTTAATTTGGTTGTTTGCCTTCCTGACATTGAATTGTGTGAGTTCTTTATATATTTTAGAGCTCAAACCCTTGTCTGAGGTGTCATTGACAAATATATTTTCCCATATGGTTGGTTCCCTTTTTATTTTGCTGATGTTTTAGCTATGCAGAAGCTCTTTAGTTTGATGAAGTCCATTTGTTCATTCTTTCCTTTATGTCCCTTGCTCTAGGGGACATATCTGTGAAAATATTGCTGCATGGAATATCTGAGATTATCCTGCCTATGTTCTCCTACAGGACTTTTATGGTATCAGGACTTATATTTAAGTCTTTTATCTTGAATTTATTCTGGTTTATGGTATAACTTGGTAGTCAAGTTTCATTTTTTTTGCATGTAGCTGTCCAGATCTCCCAATGCCATTTTTGAAGAGGCCATTTTTACTCCATTTTATGCTTTTTCCCCCCTTCATCAAATATTAATTGACTGTAGAGACTTGGGCATATTTCTGGGCTCTCTGTTCTGTTCCATTGACCTATGTGTCTGTTCTTATGCCAGTACCAGGCCGTTTTGACTACAGTAGCCTTGTAGTATAGTTTGATATCAAGTATTGTGATCCTTCCACTTTGTTCTTTTTTCTCAAGATTGCTGAGTCTATTCGGGGGTCATTTTTGACTCCATATAAATTTTTGAAATATTTGTTCTAAACCTGTGAAATATATCATTGGTGTTTTAATAGGGATTGTGTTGAATCTATTACATAATTTTCATTTTTGTATTACAAAATCTTTTTTATTGTTGTTCAAGTACAGTTGTCTCCATTTTCCCCTCACAACTCCCCCCACCAGCCATCCCCACCTGCCACCCCTGATCCCACCCTCCCTCTGTTTTGTATATGTGTTCTCTATAGATGTTCTTGAAAACGCTTATTACATGATTTTTAAATTCCTTAAATATTCCTAGAATCATCTACTTCTCTCTGTCTTTACACCCCTACCCTAGTCCTAGGTCCATTTCTCTCAGCTGACTTTCTATAGTAACCTTCAAACTGTTCTCACTCTTCTGCTTTTGCCTCCCTATGGTTTATTTTCTACATACCAGCCAGAATGATCTTTTAATGTACATATCATATATCATTCTTTTGCTTTTAAAACTACTTAGTGTCTTTCCATTGCATGTAGAATAAAGTCCAAGTTTCTTGGTCCATCAGGACCTGCAGGATCTGACTTTATATACAATATATTTTTTCCTCAAATATATTTATTTATTTTTAGAGAGAGGGCAAGGGAAAGAGAAGGAGGGGGAGAGAAACATCAGTGTGTTGTTGCTTCTCATGCACCCCCCACTATGGACCTGACCTGCAACCCAGGCATGTGCCATGACTGGGAATTGAACTGGTGACCCTTGATTTGTAGGCCAGTGCTCAGTCCACTGAGCCACACCAGCTAGGGCTCCATACAATAGTTTTATTTAACCTTTAAACAATCTTTTGAGAAGAGTTCTAGTATTACCTCTGACATTGCAAGTGAGAAAAAAATGGAAGCTCAATGAAGTTACTTTACTTGCCCACGTAGTAATTAGAGGAGCTAAGAAGCCAGTGCTCTTATCTAATAATCCCTAAACAAAAAATATAGTGATTAAAACTCAAAAGTCTCACATTGAGGAAATCTTGCAAGGAGGATGGATTTTTGCATTTAAAAGGAAGTGATGTTCTTCTCTACCTGTGGTTCCTTGCAGAATTCTGCAGATAATCAGGCGAGCTGGTCACAAGATGGAGTTTTTTGGGAGGACAGCAAATCTGACAGTGGCCAGCCTGGCTTTGGCTGTCCTGCAGATGGACCACACATTTGAAGGCATGGTCTTCAGCATTCGCTCCTATGAAAAAGGTACAGATCCTGAGGTGAGTGTAGCTCAGGGTACTGAGAGCCAATCAGCCAAGCATTATTCCAACTCTTCATTCATTTACTCCTTGGGAGGGAGAAGGGGTATTTTTTTAAGATTTTAATCTTTAGGGTACCTTATGAAAATACAAATGTCCCAGGGAAGGTTCATATATAATGTTCAGTAGGCTAACACCTTGGTTGGAATAGTGTCCATGAGATGTGCAGTGATACCTCCTTTGGTTCTATGACCTGAAGTCATCTCAAATGTCAGTTTATTATTTGGTACCATTTATGGAGTGTTTATTATATATTGTTCCCATCTGTCTCCTTTGTACAGATAAGGAAACAGAGAAGTTAAGTAACTTGCCCAAGGATTCACAGTCTAATGGATGAGCTGAGATTCAAATTTATGTCTGGCTAGATTATAGTCTGGGCCCTTTCACCACACCACATTACCTCAGCCTTTGGCGTGCCATAGTCTGTCAACACCTCTTCCAAACAACCTTAGAGAACAGCATTTTTTAAACTTATTGTTAAAAAAATTATAAAATTTACATATAGGGAAATGCACAAATTCTAAGTATACACTCTCTGAATTTTGACAAATGTGTGTATTTGTGTAACTTATACCCCATCATGTTATGGAACATTACTATAACTCCTAAAAGTCCCCTCATGCTTCTTCCCAGTCAATCCATGAAACTAATACCTCCATTGGCAGCCACTAATCTGATATTTTTCCACTATAGTTTTGCCTGTTCTAGAACTTTATATGAGTGGAATCATGTAATATGTACTGTTTTGAGGGGATAGTTCCACTCTTTAAAATTTTTATTTTTAAATTACAGTTCATATTCAGTATTATTTTGTATTGGTTTTAGTTATATAGCATAGTGGATAGACAATCATACACTTTGCAAAGTGTTCCCCAGGATAGTTAAAGAGCCCATATGGCGCTCTACATAATTATTACAATTAATATGTACTGTCATGTATAAGGCTTCTTTCATGTAATATACTGTTTTTGTTGTTGTTGTTGAGATTCATTCTTTTGTTTCTGTTATTTATTCTTTCTATTGCTGGATAATATTCCATTGTATGGGTATACTACAGATTGTTTGTCTCTTCTCCTGTTGATGGACATTTGGATTGTTTCCATTTTTGGCTATTAAGAGTCATGCTGCCTTGAACATTCATGCAAAAGTCTTTGTTCAGACATATGTTTTTATATATGTTGAATAAATCCTAAAAATGGAATTGCTGGCTTGTAAGATGTATGTTTAAATTTGTAAGAACACAAGATATTGTTTTCTAAAGTGGTCAATAATGTGCAGTGATTTTTCATTTTGGTAGTAGCCACTTGTATATCTTCTTTGGTGAGGTATCTCTTAAAATCATTTGCCCATTTTTATATTGGGTTGTTTATCTTCTTATTATTGAGTTGTAAGCATTTTTTATATACTTTGGATAAAAGTCCAGATATATGTTTTGAAAATATTTTATCTTTGGCTTCTCTATTTCCACAATGATGTCTTTTGATAAGCAAAAGTTTTAATTTTGATGTGATATATAATTTATCATTTTTTCTTTATGAATAACAATACATATCACTTGTCCAAGAAATCACCTTTAAGCGGAAGCTAATCAACTAAACAAACAAGCAAGCAAAATAGAACCAGAGACATTGAAATTAAGAACAATCTGACAATAACCAGAGGGGAGGTGGGAGGGGATAATGGGGGAAGAGAGGAAGGGTTTTCAGGAACAACTATAAAGGACACATGGACAAAACCAAGGTAGGGTGGGATCAGGGGAAGGGGGTGGGGATTGCTGGGGTTGGGGGGAGTTTTTTGGGAAAAATGGAGACAACTGTATTTGAATAACAATAAAAAAATTAAAAAATCATTTTGGCTGTTTTTAAAAAAGAAATCTTTGCCTACCAGCAGCTCATGAAGATATTCTCCTACACCTTCCTTTAAAAGATCTATGGTTTTAGCTTTTATGGTTAAGACTACAATTCTAATTAATTGAATTAAATTCAGTGTGTGGTGTAGTATATGGTTTGGAGTTCATTTTGTTCATTATAGGTATCTAGTTATTCCAGTAACACTTATTGAAGACTTTTCTTTCCCATTGGCTTGCTTTGACACCTTTAAAAAATTAAATACTTGTGTAAATGTTTGAATTTCTTTACCATTCTTTCTCTCCTTTCCTCTTGGGACTCAAATTACATGTATGTAAGAAAGAAGAGAAAGGGCCATGAAGGAATATATATATAAAGGACACATGGACAGAGCCCAAGGGGGTAGGATTGGGAGTGGGAGGTGGGTGTACGTGGGGTGGGGGAAAGTAGTGGTAGGGAAATGGAGACAACTGTACTTGAACAACAATAAAAAATGTTAAAAAAAATTTTTTTTGATGCTACCCAAAAGGTCCCTGAGATTCTGTTCATGTTTTAATCATTTTACTATCTATTATTCTGATAGCGTAATTTCTACTGAATTATCTTCAGGTTCCTTGACCTCTGTCATCTTCATGTTACTACTGAACCCTTCCAGGGCAATTTAAAAAAAAATTAAGTATATTTTATTGATTATGCTATTACAATTGTCCTAATTTTTTCTCCCTTTTATCACACTCCTCTGTGCACCACTGCCCCTACCCTCCAGCATCCCCCAACTTTGTTCATGTCCATGGGTCATACATATAAGTTCTTTGGCTTCTCTATTGCACTTACTATTCTTAACCTCTCCCTGTCTATTTTGTACTTTCCATTTATGCTTCTTATTCCCTTTACCTTTTCTCCCCCTTCTTCCCCTCCCTCCACTGACACCCCTCCATATAATTCCCATTTCTGTGACTCTGTCCCTGTTTTAGTTGTTTGCTTAGTTTTTGTTTTTATTTTTTAGGGTCAGTTGTTGATTTGTGAGTTTATTGTCATTTTACTGTTCATAGTTTTGATATTCTTTTTCTTAGGTAAGTCCCTTGAACATTTCATGTAAAAGGGCTTGTTGATGATGAACTCCTTTAAGTTGACCTTACCTGGGAAACACTTTATCTGCCCTTCCATTCTAAATGATAACTTTGCTGGATAGAGTAATCTTGGATGTAAGTCCTTGCCTTTCATGCCTTTGAATACTTCTTTCCAGCCCCTTCTTGCCTGCGAGATTTCTTTTGAGAGATCAGCTGATAGCCTTATGGGAGCTCCTTTGTAGGTAACTCCCTCCTTTCTTCTTGCTGCTTTTATTTCCAGTTCTAGAATTCACACATTTTTGTTTTTCTGCTTGTGTTCCTCTGCTGTTACTTCCCCTTTTTGTATTAATTGCAAGTACATTTTATTTTAAATACTTGAACATAGTTATATTAGCTGCTTTAAAATTATTGTATACTATTTATTTTTTGCATGTCTTATTTTTTTAATTTTTTTTGTTGTTGAAGTCCAGTTGTCTCCATTTCCCCTGCATCACTTTCCTGTTCCCCACCCACCCCTACCTCCCACCCTCAATCCTACCCCCTTTTGTGTCTGCTATTTCTAACATCTGAGTCATCTCAAAGTTGATTTCCATTGATTGTTTTTTCATTGAAAATGAATCACATTTGTTTTTTCTTCACATATTGAGTAATATGAGATTATGTCCTGCATATTGTGAGTGTTCTGTTGTGGAAACTCTGTATTCTACTATATTCCTCTGAAAACTATTGATTTTTGCCATATCAATTAATTTGATTGGAATCAAACTGTATATTTCATCTCCTGGGGAGCATCTCAAATCTTAGTTATTCTTACTTGAAGTTTGTCGTATTCATATGTGGTTCAGAGGTCAGGCAGACTTCATACTCAGAATGTTGACTCCTCCTTTTCTAGGTCTCTTTACTGTATGATTTACCTTTGACCTTCCAGTGACTGTGGTTGTCTAGACCTTTGTTTTTGGGTTCTTCATGCAAGAAAGACTGCAGAATTTCTATCAAAATTTTGAGCAACCTTAACAGTATTAGTTTCAGCCTGCCAGCAGTCTAAAAGCGATAAAAACAGTTAATCCACCTTGTCATGTTATCTTTTCCCAAGTGTCTATTATTCTCCAGAATCTGCCTGCTTTTGTTTATTTTCCAGTGCTTTCAAGTCATGGTCATTTGGTATAGTTGTTATATACAAGAGGGTCAAGTCTATTAGGAACTATTCAGCCATACTGGAAGCAGATGTGGACTTCCCATTGCTCTTTGGTTACATACAGGACATTTTATTATAGATCTTGATTGAGAAATGAGCCAACGAACCCCCATCACATTCTTGGTACCAAAGTGCTTACATGTTGAAGCTAAATTATAACCTCTCTATGGTACTTGACTGCCATAGTAGAGTTCATTTGTGCCAGAAGAGCTATATGGCTACTGGGGTCACAAGTCATTGTTGGATATGTCATAAACTTTCTTTTCTCCATGATGCACCCATCTAGATAACAGTTCCTTTAGAGGCAGCATAGATAATGGAGAAAATGTGGGACAAAATCACACATCTTTGTACAACTATGTCCCAGCTATGTGACCACAAGCAAGCCACTTAACCTCTCTGAGCCCCCATTTCCTGATAGCATAATACAGCATACTTTTTGGAGCTGACAGAGGGATTAAATGACAGACTACACATAAGAATGTCCATATACTTTGCTTTGTCTAGGAGAGTCCAGGTTTATAACTGTGGTCCTAGTGTAATTATTGGTAAAGCCCCCTTTCACTGTCAAAAATGTTCCAGTACTTATCAAACATTTTTACCAGTCAAATTAGCAAATTCTTCTGATAGTGAGCCTCTAAAAGAATTCCTAAGGCCTAAGACCTCCCATCCTGCCCCAGCTTTTTAAAAGATTTTATTTATTTACTTTTAGAGAGGGGGAAGGAGGGAAAAAGAGAGGAAGAGAAACATCAATGTGTGGTTGCCTCTCACACACTCCCTGCTGGGGATCTGGCCTACAACCCAGGCATGTACCCTGGCTGGGTATCAAACCAGCAACCCTTTGGTTTGCAGGCCAGCACTTAATCCACTGAGCCACACCAACCAGTGCCCTGCCCCAGTTTTTAATGAAAGTGTTGCTGAATGAACTATGGAGCAAGAGCCTAATGCCATTGTATTGGTTTTTGGTTGTCGTTGTTCTGTTTTTTCTCCCCTCTTTCAGAACTATATGGAAGAAGGCTGGCCTTTATTCCTGAGAATTATGACAAATCACCTAATTTGTCATTCCTCTTTCCACTTCTATAAATACCTAGGTGGAAGCAGATAAAAGGGAAAGAAACTCAAGGATATGTTTAGAAAAGAAGGGATAGTGTGTATGTGTTTATATCTATGTGTATTGGGTCATGTCTTAGCCTGTGATCTGAATGTGCATGTGTGCATGTGTGTGTGTCTCTGTGTAAAATATATAGCATAGCTTATGGAGCTAGTTCTCATCCTTTAGCCCTCCAGGTGATACTCTAAGGCTGAGGCTGGGCTGGAGTGGGAGGTGGAGAGGACTTTAAGCTCATGGGTGATGACTCTAGTTTTTATTTCTTGGCTTTTCTTGGCAGATTTACTTAAGTGAAATCCCTCTGAGGAGGGTTTTGGCTTCCATATATTTGCCCAAATCACTGAGGGAAAGAATGCCTCTTAATAGCTTACAGACCATCTTGTTTAATTTCTTTGGCCAAACTTCACTCTTTAAGGTAAGTTCTCGCCTTTGATAACTATCATGTACTGACATATGGTGACTCATAGTAATTATGAACTCTTGCTATTTTCATGGTGTTCTGTTTATTTTAGAATATGCTTTCTGATTTATTCTACAAGTCTCCTGTCACAACCCCTGGCCCTCTACATGAATCACATCTACTTTCATGATATTCCCCAGTTTTTTTTAATTTTCACAGCTTTTCAGCTTTGGAAGGGACCTTAAGGATTATCTGGTTACCAAACAGAAGCCTCATGATGTTTGAAAGCGAGAAAAGAACAGCAAGTTCTGATGAAATGCTGCTTCAGCTTGTCAGTGCTTACCTCCCAAATCTTCTTGGCTTCCTGAAAGCCAACATGCCCACTCTCCCAGGCTAATTTATTTGAAGCTGAGTAGTGTCCAGAAGGACAGTTGCTTGCAGGAATTTGTTGCTCCTTCTCACCACCTCCACAGCACCTTCCTGAGGGCTCCAGCCCTCACCCATTACTGAAACAGAGAGGCAGTATAATGTGGTGGTTAACAGCATGGACTGTGGGGCCAAACTGGGTGCATTTTTTATTGTTTATTTATTTTTATTTTAATCATTGTTCAAGTACAGTTTTTTTGTCATTTACTCCCATCCCAGCCCACCCACCCATCCCTCCCCACCTCCCTCCCACTTCTACCCACCCCTAGTTTTTGTCCATGTGTCCTTTATATTTGTTCTTGTAAACCCTTCCCATTCTCCCCTGAAATTCCCCTGAGATTCCCTCCCTTCTCCCCTCTGGTTACTGTCAGCCTGTTCTTTATTTCAGTGTCTTTGGTTATATTTTGCTTGTTTGTTTGTTTTGTTGCTTAGGTTCCTGTTAAAGGTGAGATCGTATGGTATTTGTTTTTCCCCACCTGGCTTATTTCACTTAGCATAATGCTTTCCAGCTCCATCCATGTTGTTGCAAAGGGTAGGAGCTCCTTCTTTCTTTTTGCTGCATAGAATTCCATTGTGTAAATGTAACATAGTTTTTTGATCCATTCATTTACTGATGGGCACCTAGGTTGCTTCCAACACTTGGCTATTGTAAATTGTGCTGCTATGAACATTGGGGTGCATAGGTTCTTTTGGATTGGTGTTTCAGGGTTTTTAGGATATAATCCTAGCAGTGGAATTGCTGGGTCAAAAGGTGGATCCATTTTTAGTTTTCTGAGAAAATTCCATACTGTTTTCCATGGTGGTTGTACCAGTCTGCAATTCCACAAACAGTGCACTAGGGTCCCCTTTTCTCCACAACCTCTCCAACATTTGTTGTCTGTTGCTTTGTTTATGATGGCCATTCTGACTGGTGTGAAGTGGTATCTCATTGTGGTTTTAATTTGCATCTCTCTGATAGCTAGTGATATTGAAGATTTTTTTCATGTGTCTCTAGATCCTCTGTGTGTCCTCCTTGGAAAAATGTCTGTTCAAGTCCTTTGCCCATTTTTTAATAGGGTTGCTTGTCTTTTTAGAGTAGAGTCATGTAAGTTCTTTATATATTTTGGAGATTAAACCCTTGTCTGAGGTATCATTGGCAAATATGTTTTCCCATACAGTTGGTTCTCTTTTTATGTTAATACTGTTTTCTTTAGCCGTGTAGAAGCTTTTTATTTTGATGAGATCCCATTTGTTTATTCTTTCCTTTATGTTCCTTGCTCTAGGGGACATGTCCATAAAAATGTTTCTGCGTGAAATATCTGAGATTTTCCTGCCTATGTTCTCCTCTAGGACTTTAATGGTGTCACAGCTTATATTTAAATCTTTTATCCACCTTGAGTTTATTTTTCTGTATGGTGTAAGTTGGTGTTCAAGTTTCATTTTTTTTTTTTTGCACGTAGCTGTCCAGTTCTCCCAACACCATTTGTTGAAGAGGCTATTTTTACTCCATTTTATGTTGCTGCCCCCCTTTGTCAAATATTAGTTGACTGTAGAGACTTGGGTTTATTTTTGGGCTCTCTGTTCTGTTCCATTGGTCCATGTGCCTGCCAAACTGGCTGCATTTAAAGGTGGTTATGCTGTAATCGACCTGTGTGACCTTGGACAAGTTACTCAACCTCTATGTGCCTTAGATTCTTCCTATGTAAAACAAGATAATAATAAGTACCACACTGGGCTGTTGAAGTATCAAAAGAGTTAATATATAGCCAAGGCTGGTGTGGCTCAGTTGGCTGGGCATCAGCCCATAAACTGAAAGGTCATCAGTTCTATTCCCGGGGTGGGGCACATGCCTGAGTTGTGGGTTTGGTCCCTGGTCAGGGCATGTGTGGGAGAGGCAATTGATCAATTTCTCTCTTACATCATGTTTCTATTCCTTACTTTCTCCCTCCTTTCCCTTCTCTCTAAAAATAAATACATAAACATTTTAAAAAATAATAAGTATATATAAAGTACCTGGAGTATTGCCTGGTACATAATAAGCACCATGTAAGGTTTTGGATTGCTATTATTACTTTCCTTTGTTGGCGCTCTGCCTATCAAATGTTTCATTCCTTTAGCCTGCTCTTTCTCATGTAGCTGTTAGGAAGAAAGCAATCAGAGTTTGCATGAAGTTGTTGATGATGATGCTTATTAATTGTTAATATTTACACTCATTATCTCATGTACTTCTCACAAGAAACTGATACTCAAAGAATGCTGTGGTCTGAATATTTGTGCCCCCCCCCCACCAAATTCTTGAGTTGAAATCCTAACCCTCCAAGGTAATGGTATTAGAAAGGAGGTGTTTGGGAGGTGATTAGGTCGTGACAATGGAGCCCTCATGAATGGGATTAGTGTCCTTATAAAAGAGGCCTTAGAGAGCTCTATTGCCTCTTCCAGAGGACACAGCCAGAAGGTGCCATGTATGAATAAAAAAGTGGGTTTTCACCAGAACCTGACCATATGGTCCCTCTGATCTTAGAATTCCAGTCTCTAGAATAGATAACTAGAATAGATATGAGAAATAGATTTCTGTTGCTTATAAGCTACTTAGTCTGTAATATTTTGTTATAGCAGCCTGAACAAACTAAGACAAAGAGGCTAAGTAATTTTGCCCAAGGTCACATAGCTAGGAAGTAGCAAAGCTAGGATTCAAACCCAGGCTATCTGACTCCACAGTATAAATATTTAATAGGTCAGTACATTAACTTGCCCATGTGTGTTTTCATTTTCTAATGGGGCTATCAAAAGGAATGAATTTCTAATGGTCAAATATTTACAGAGCTATTTTGGGATTTGGGGGTAAGTTGTTCTGGGCCAACTTAAACATACCCATACCACATACCAACTCAAATATACTACATCATCTCCAGCTGTGTGTGTAGGATGTTCACTTTTACCGGAATTCTCTAGCCAGTCCTCCCTATCTATCTAAATTCTATTTATTCCTGTGGGCTTATCTCAAATAACACTCCAGATGCCTCCCTGAAGTTTGTGAGTCCCTGTTCTCCTCCACACCCCCTGCTTTTTTCTTATTTTATACTTCTGCCTAGTTTTCAAAGTAGGCTACGTCATACATCATGGCTCAGACATGTTTTATTTTCATGGTACCCAGCACAGGGGTAGGTACTCAACATGTTTTCAGTACATATATATATTTATTAGACTTTTTAATAGAAAAAATTAAGTTGAAGACAGAAGAAGCCAGTTGATGAAAAAAATTAATAAAAATTAAGAATGTGATTCATAGCTCTCTGACCATTTTGGTAGGCTTGTAATTTCTCTGTATCATCTAAAATGCCATTATTTTGGTAATTTTCTTTTTATTTAGAGGGCTGTGCTTGTGTCATAGAATAAAAAATAAACTTGTTTTTCACAGATTTCATACCTAATAAGTAATTTTTATTCAGTAACACCTTCCATTTAAAGGGATTAAATATCTTTGCCAAAATTAGCCTACAGACGTCATAGTGCCAGATGAAGGATTAGACCTATTCTGTCATCAAAATCATAGCAGGAAAGGTGCTTATATCTCATAATGTCTCATCTACTCACTTTACCAATGAGGAAACTGAGACCCAGATATGGAAAGGGACCTGCTGAAAGTGACAGAATTTACTCATTTATTCATGCAGTTATTTATCAGATAGCAAATATTTATTGAATTCCTACTATGTGTCTTGCATGGTGCTGGATGCTGGGGATACAATGGTGAGCAAGAGAGATATGATGCCTACCTTCATGGTACTTACAGTATAATGGGGGAGAAGAGAGACCTGAAGGTTCTAACAATGAAAGGGGTGACCCAAGAGTGGGACCTGTACCACTGGTTGCTGGGGAGTGAGTACTTACAAGAGGTGCCACCTTTTAACTACCATTTCTTTGAGTCCTGACTCTTACAGACTTGCTTTCTCACTGCGTCTTTTAACATATTCTGATCAAAATCTTAACTGTCATTACAACATATTACTGAAAAAAATTTAAGACACTACTCTTGGAAAACATGTATCTCCTCCTCTACTCTTCCACTAGTGGCCGTTTTCAGGTGCAGGGACAAACTACTAGGCAAAGTACAGTATGGCACAGGGACTCTGGGAGCATAGAGGATGGCACCTACCCTTGTCTTGGAGATCAGGGAAGGCCTAGTGTAAGACAGGTGTCAGCTGAGACCTAAGGTTGAGCAGGACCTAGAAGATGGAAGACAGTGAGGAAAAAGAGAAGTGTTTCAGGCAGAGAAAACAGCTTCTGTAAAGGTGCAGAAGGGAAATAGGTAAAACTTGAATGTAGAGCTCATAGGATGAAAGACTTAGAAATGAGTTAGTTCCTTTCCTTGCACAGCAACTATTTCATATGTAAGGAAAATAAAGCCAGAGAACAGGTTAATTAAGTCCTGGGTCATTGTGTTTCTTCTCCTTTGGCCTTTCAACTATAGAAAACTGTATGTCTTGAACTAAATTGGGAGGGTTGTTAGATATCGTCTGGTTCACCTTTCTTTGTGTCACAATGTCCCCTAAAGGGGAAATGACTTTGAAAGAACAGGGTGGCTTGTACTCACACTTGGTCTTTTGACTGTCAGTGAAGGCCTTTTCCATCATATCCACCTCTACATCAGGCTACCTTGAGAAATTCCTTTGTGAAGGGAGCCTTGAAACATTAGGCTGGGTTTAGATGAACAGAATTGGTCAAGAACAGGAAATGAGTAGCTTCTTTTTGGAGACGTAGGGTGAGTTCACAAGGACTCAGTTCTCAGTGGCTGCATGACTCAGAAATATGAAGGTCTGGCATCTTCTAGAAGTGGCCTAGGAGGCTCCTCAAGGGACATCATCTGGGTTCACCTCCTCTAAGCTTTCTTGACAAATCCTCAGAGGATTTGCTTCCTCTCCCTCCTGTCTTGCACCTGCCCTATATTTCATCTTTTCATTTGTGCCCAGAAGAGGAAGTCTTCAGCTGCCTTGCCTCCTGAAACCTTGACATTAGCCCTGTTAATTATCAAGCTCCACATCTCAAGGGCTACATTCTAGTTTATTTCCTTTGAACCAACCTTTGTTAAGCATCTCACTAGCTGTGTGAATTTTGTTCAAGTTCTTGAGCCTCCACAAGCCCCAGTTTAACTGGAAACAGCTATATCTTTTCAGTGAGCACTGAAGATAGTGTATAAGGAAGGAACCTAACAAAGTAACCAACTCACTGTGGGTACAAAATAAAATACATACTATGAGCTAGACCATGTGGGAGACAACAGGACACATAATGCCTCTGCTCTGACCTCAGAGTTTATGGCCTCCTTGTGAGGGGATAAATGTCCTCAAAGACTTGTTCCAAGCTAGATGTTGATCAACCTGCTTCCATCTCCAGTGCAGATGGAACAGGAAGTAGCTTAAAACTAAGTCATGATGGATTTATTTTCCTTATAAAGAAGGACTCCCTAAAAGTAAGGAT
The DNA here is from genome assembly GCF_004126475.2 of Phyllostomus discolor. Lineage (NCBI taxonomy): Eukaryota > Metazoa > Chordata > Mammalia > Chiroptera > Phyllostomidae > Phyllostomus > Phyllostomus discolor. The sequence goes on from NC_050198.1 coordinate 85,579,719, forward strand.
GGTTGAGGGTTAGAACTGGGATAAGTTGGAACAGGTCAGGATCCAGTGAGTTATCAAAGTAGGAAATAGTTTTGTTCAGTTGCTAGTGCAGTACTAAGTAGCAGGCACAAAACCAATGCATGTTAGATAGATATTTGGATGTAGATGCGTGTGTGGATTAATAAATTGTTCTAGCTTGGTATAATTGAGATCTTATGTGAAGACAGGAGATGAGCTAAATAACCTCTTAAAAATTCTTTCTTACCTTGTGATTTTATTTTCCATATCACTGATTATTAACATGCAAAATATTTAAAAATTTAGGACCTGAAATCCTCTTCCTTATGTTTCATCTTGTAGACCAAAAGTGCCACTAAAGCATTAACCACATATGTTGTGAGTGCCAGCATTTCAGATACAACCATTCAAAACTTGGCTGACCCAGTAGTTATTACTCTACAGCATATTGAAGGAAACCAGGTAACATATCTATTTTCATCTCAGAATTAAAAGGCCTCAGAACCCCTCGGTGACTTTCCCATTAAAAACAATTGCCTAGTTAACAGATGTGATGTAAGACTTAATGAAGATTATTCCATTCCAAGCAGCTGAGGTATGTTGTAACTGTAACTTCTAGATACAATGCCTTAGCCTAACAGGATAACTAATGGTGTGCTTCTAGCACTGTGACAGGTTGGCAGAGGAGTGACTAGAGGCAGGTGGATTTTTGGTTGTCCCATCACACCAAATGGTATTTAGTTCCATTTATTTTTGAGTGAGACAAACAACAATTCAAAATAATTGAACATTTTATGCTCTGAATTTCCATGAAGAACATTAAAATATGTGTTAATTATCACTGAAGGTTTAAAACCATAGTCATATGGCAACAAATAAGGTATTACTAAAAGATCAAATTTAGCCATAGTGTAAGAATAAACGACTATTACATTCTTTGATGTTAATGTATGTCCAGTGTGGCGTCTTAATAGCTTTCTTTACTCCCAATCCAAAAGATGAAATGGTACAGCATATTTTTTACAGCTCTTAATTGTAGAAGAAAGAATGGGAGAGGGAATTTTTAAAAAGCAGATCTAAATGAAACATGTTAGGTGGGTAAGATCTCAATTCCACTGGGGACACAGCTCTCCAGCATACCCCAATAAACAATTTCTCATTGTCACTCGTCCTGGAGATCACAGGGCGTGGTGAGTTCTCAGGAGTATTCATTGGCCTAATAAGGAGGCAGTTCAACCTTGTATCTATAAGTCTTCAATTCACCTGTGAGCTCCAAATTAAAAAGTTTCACAAGGAACACTTACCACTCATCAGACCTGCACTGACCATCCACATCCTCCTCCTGGGCCTCACACCAGGAGGGTGTGAAAAATTCCTTTGTTACCAAATATTTTAAAGGACACACATTAGATCACCATGCAATATAGCATGCTGTTTTCTTGCTTGTAAATCCCAGGTTACCTGGGGTTACTCTTAAAACCAACTCACAAATGGTCCATGTGTGTGTGTGCCTAGTGTTCAAAAAAACTTTGAGAAAAGCCACTTGTGTGTAGATGTCATTGTGTGGTAACTATCACAAGGAAAGGTGTTTACCTCTGATTTTTCTTTTTTTCTAGAATTATGATCAAGTTCACTGTGTCTTTTGGGACTTTGGTAATAACAGTAAGTATTTTTCTTAGCAAACTTTGCCTTTGGCTTTCAATGAGACTTTGCCTCTGACCATTTTCCTGTTTGGCAACTGAAAGGAGAGAGTCACACGGAAGCTACTGTCTTATCAGACCTGACAGAGACCTCTGAATGACCAAGATACAAATATGAGTTTTATAAACTATTAGGGTATTGGGGTTTTAAAAATACTTTCTTTTTGATAAGAGACTTATTTAGGAGATCAGAAAATCATACAACACAGGGGTAGGCAAAGTTAGAAGAAAGAAGGCTAGAGGATCCAGTACAGAATAACCTCAAGCTGTTTGAAGAAAGTTGAGGAATGAACACCTGACTGTCTGTGTTTTCCCATGTCTTCTGTAGGAGATTTGCAACATCTACTACTAGTTCCTTCTCTTATTTTCCTCATCTCTTCTGGCCTGATTGTATGTCCCTGGGAAGTCCATTTACTCTCTTGGGGCTCCAATCTTTGTATCTTTTCATTGAGGGGATAAGACTTCCTGCTTGATTTCTAAGGGCCCTTCCCAATTGGCTAGGTATGAGTCTTTGGGGACAGTAAGAGAAGAGGATAGGAATAAAATGTTGAATGGGTCCATCCTAAACTTGCCACCTCCATTGAAATCTTCAGGGATATTGCCAAATCTCAGAAAACTTCCACACAGAATCAATTTCCCCTGGAATGCCAGGAATGGCCATGTGACCAGTCCTTCTACCTGTGGATAACTCTTCTTGGAGCTTGTCCTTTTTCAGTATTCTTGGAATTCTGAGAGAAAAGAGAAAGTCTCTTCCTACTGAAGTCCTTGGGATGTGGGAATACTACTCTTTTCCTACAACAGAAATAACATTATCCTTTCCTGTTCCCTCCAAGTCTCCCAGGATAAGAATCCTGAAAAATGATGAGCTGTGTCCCCAACAGCCTGAATAAGTTGATCTACGTGTTCATTAATGCCAGTTCCTGGGCTCCACCAGTCCACCCTTTGCCCTTACCCCTCTGTACATGGATCCAGAACCTCTGGAATCTATGGAATTATCCTGGATGGAAAAATGTTAATCATCCTGGGCTGCCTGCCCTAGAATAACCTCTTTGGTCTGGTGCTACCCTGGCGGTTTTACTCTAAATCTGGTCTAGTACCCAAGATCTACAGGTTATGGAGTTTTGAAGGTAGTTGCTGGAACCCTGAATATGCTCAGGAGGGAGAAACTAGGAAGGTGTTAAGTACACCAGAGGCTATATTGGCCCTAAGGAACTTCAGACCATGATCTGGCTTGAATGTAAAGCACTTGAGATCATTTGAATTCTGGGTTGAACTGGTAGTTTCAAATGTTTATTCTAGTCTCACTGAGTAGGCCCAAGTGTCAGCTTATATTCCACAACTCATGTCCTTCAAAGAGTTTAAGATCTACCTGTTTCCTGTTTGTGCTACTTTAAAAAGTACAGCCCTTACTCCATCACTCCAGCATGATGGCAGGACTGTTGTGCATGATTAGAGTCTGTCATAATCTGTACAAGAACAGGAAAAATGAAAGCCAAGAAGTTATGACACTTATGAAGTCCCCTGAAATCAATTTAGACTTAATTTACTAGACTTACTAGACTTAATTTAATTCCATTGTTCAATTATACTTCTATCTTGCTGACTTAACAAACAATACTAATTATAAGACACATTCAGAAGGTGCATATAATGAAAAGTTAAATATTTCTGAGAAAACAAGAAATGGCTTTGGAATTTCCTTTTGTCTCCTGCAGATGGCCAAGGTGGATGGAATTCATCAGGCTGTAAAGTAAAGGAAATAAATGTCAATTACACAATCTGTCATTGTGATCACCTCACCCATTTTGGAGTCTTAATGGTGAGTTGTGTCTTAATCATTCCTTGAGAGAAATTTGACTTTTATTAGATTATAGGTGAGGAATATATTTGTGAACTAAATTATAGAAAAGTGTCATGCAAGGAAAAAAAGCTCACCTCTGTTCACCTAGACTAGAGCAGATGAAAGTAAATATTTATTTTTCTCTTTATAAAACTAATGCCTGCTCCTCAAAATTTAAACATCACAGAAAAGGTTCCTACAACCCCTGCAAGAGATCATCACGTTTAATACATTTATGTATATCATTTCAGAATCTTTTCCTACATGTATATTAATATATGTGTGTTTTATCAAAATGAGATCAAGTAATTTATACTGTTTTTACCACTTGCTTTTCACCTAACAATATATATTGGACACCTTTCAGGAGAATATGTATCCATCTCTTTCAATTTTTAAATGTCTTCATATTATTCCATTGTGTATATTTAACACAATGAATTTAACCAATCCTCTATGGGTAAGCATTTTAGTTGTTACTGTTTTCTCCATTATAAACAATAGCATAATAACTGGTTTTATTCATTTATCTACTAACACTGCTATAAATATTTATGTAGGATAAATTGATGGAAGTATAACTGCTGGAGTATATAGTATAGTAATTAAAATTTTTAATTTTAATGAGTATTGTAAAGTTGTAGTGAATGAAAGATGTATTTTTTTTTTTACAAAAGTACTTGCAGTAGTTAACCAACAAGGGCAATTCACATACCAAGGCTTAGAGTTTCAGAGTCATTGCTAACTCTTCTATCTCCTTCATTCCCTATCATCCTTCTTAACATCAGAACTTGTTGAATTTTCCTTCAAAATGGCTCTCAAATATGTTCTTCTCTGCTCACCAATGAGCATTTTCTTAGTTCTCTTCAATTACTTTATTATATGTTATATACTGTTATTTGAATGTGTCATGAATAAGTTCCTTATTCTACTAATGGTAAACTCATTGAGGGTTGAGGGTCTGCTTTATATTTCTTTATTTTTACCATATTTACTCAGCAAATAAGAAGTAGTCTACTGATACTTTTTGAACTGTCAGAATTTTGTTTAGCTCCTTCCAAATTGGTTGGAACATTACCATAGATGTCAAAAGACCAGGGTTCACATTCCAGCTCTGTCACTAAGTACCTATGTGATCTTGGTCATGTTGTTTCACTTGTTTGGGCCTTAGATCTATCTTCTGAAATGTGAAAGATTGGAGTAGATGAGGATTTCTTAACTTTGTCATTATTGATATTCTTGAGCAAGTCATTGTTTGAGGGCATTTTTCAGTGCGTTGTAGGGTGTTTAGCAGTATCCCTGGCTTCCACCTACTAGATGCCCATAATATCCTCCCCTATTGTGACAAACAAAAATGTCTGCAGACATTGCCAAATGTCCCTAGAAGAGGGACAAAAATCACTTCCAGTTGAGAACTGCCAGACTACTACCTCTTAACCTTTTATGAGTCATGAATCTCTAAAACCATCTGACAAAAGCTGTGAATCTCCTTTTCAGGACAATGTACACACATACTCACATTATTTTCTATGCCATTTCAGGTCTTTTATTGTCTTCAGGTTAAGAAATTACTGGATTATGTAATCTCTGAAGTCCATTTCATCTCTTAATTTTATGAAAGTTATTTAAGGTCTAAGCAAAAGGAACATTTGTATTTTGATGATCTGTGTAGTGTTTTCCGATAGTCAGTTCAGATAATGATTCACTTTGCATCCCCAATTCACATCTATTAGTTTCATTGTATTTTAAGTGTAGAACATGTTAATGATAGTAAAACCAAGGACTAAATGTTCTTTCAGTGCTGTTGAAGGCTCTTTATGCCTCGTACACTGTAAGTTGCACTAGGCATATTCAGCAAACAATATGCAGTCTTGTCATATACCCACCTACATACTTTAGTTTAAATGATGCTGCATACCCTAAGAACTGCCTGTTATTGAGCACTGGAAATGTTTTACCATAAACTTGCTCTGGAAAATGTATAAAATACAACACATTGCTTTCCCTAGGATTTATCCAGGACTGCAGTGGATACAGTGAATGAACGGATATTAATGCTTATAACATACACTGGATGTGGAATCTCCTCCATTTTCCTAGGAATTGTGATGATGACATACATAGCTTTTCAGTAAGTTAATAAAATCTTGCTCTAAGTAAATTTAATTTGGTTTGATGGACATTGTTTTTACTTTAACCTTGTAAATTTCATAAAAGGCTCTGATTCATCACAATAGGAAGAGGTCAGATCCACTAATTATGAAGTAGACAGGTTAAAAAAGGAAACAACCAAGGTTCTTCTAAAATAAAACATTATAATGGAATTTTTTTTAAGCAAGAAGGTCAAGATATAAAAATATTTCTCTAATAAGATACAAAAACACTAATCATAAAAGAAAAAGTTGATAAATTGGACTTCATTAAAATTAAAAAAAATTAGAAAATTTATTGTTGCTCAGTTACAGTTGTTCTGCTCTTTTCCCCATTGTTTACTGCCACCCTATCTCCCCCCTACTCCCATAGTCAATTGCCCTTGTTGTCCATGCCCATGAGTCCTCCATCTGTGCTCCTCTACTTGCCCTCTCCTCTTCATTAAAAACGTCTTTCACCAAAAGACATCATTGCAATAGTGCAAAGGCAAATCATAGATTGGGAGAAGATATTCTTAAGGCATATATTTTACAAAACACTTATATGCAGAATATATAGAAACTCATATATCAAAAAGCAAAAGACATGCAATACAATTTAAAAATGCACAAATGACTTGAACAGGTACCTCACAAAAGAAGATATCCATGCCAAACTTTAATCTTTACCCAAATGGCTAATAAACATATGGCAAGGTTATCAACATTATTACTTATCAGGGCAATGCTGATTAAAACCACAATTATAGTTCTATACATTCACCAGAATAGCTGAAATTTTAAAAGTTGAAAATAGCACGTATCAACAAGGGTGTGGGGCAGTTAGAACTCATACATTGCTGGTGGGAATGCAGGAATGGCATAGGCAATTTGGAAAATTCTTTGGCAATACCTACTAAAGATAAATATCATCTAGCCATTGACCCAGAAATATCACTATTAGAGAGAAATGATTACATGTGTCCACCAAAAGATATATATGAGAATATTCACAGCAGCTTTATTCATAGTGGCCAAAAATTGAAAAACCCAATATTTATTAACAGGTGACAGATTAATAAATTCTGGTATATTTATAAAATAAAATGCTTCATAGCAGCTAAAAAAAAGGGCCCTGGCCAGGTGGCTCAGTTTGTTGGAGCATTGTCCTATACACCTAAAAGTTGCTGGTTCTATTCCTGGTCAGGGCACATACTTAGGTTGCAGGTTTGATCCCCGGTCAGGGTGCATATGGGAGGTAACCAATCAATATTTCTCTTCTCACATTGATGTTTCTCTCTCTTTCTCTCCCTTCCTCTTTCTCTAAAATCAATAATGACATATCCTTGGGTGAGGATTAAAAAAAAAGAATGAGCTACTTCTACACAATGCACCATAATATCTAATTCTCACAGACAGAGTTGAGCAAAGGAAGCAAGTAAGATAAGATGGTTCCATTTACATGAAGTTCCAAGTACAGGCAAAACTAAATCTATGGGGATAGAAGTTACAATATGCTTACCTTTAATGGGGGGTATTTAATGGGAGAAGGAATGTAGGAGATTTCTGAGATGTTTAAAATATTTTACTTCCTGATCTGGGTGGAGGTTCCTTAGGTATATTCACATGTCAAGACTCATTGAGTTCTTTGTTGTTGGTGTGGGTTGAATGAATACATTTATTCTTACTGAAATGCCCTAAAAGTTAACATTAGACTAGTGTCAGTTTTTAAAACTATACATGCTAAAGTGTTATATATAAAAGCATTCTGATATCTTGAAAAAGAGAACAGCTCTCAAATTTCCATCATGTCAAATGGTAATCACATTGGTATGATACAAGTAAAATATTAACAATAAATAAAAAGGGCCCAAGCTATAGGAAATTCCAAGAAAATATTATAATAAAGAATCCTTGGACTGTTGGAGACATATTTTTTCCAGACTCCATTTCCTGTCTCCAAAACATTCATATATAAAAGGCCCATAAAAATTAATGAAAATGAAGCTATATCCCAAGAAATTATTTTCCTTAGAATTAAGTTAGAGTAATGTTCACTTGTTTTATAATTTTTATTATTTTAAAACTTTTTAAAATTGTTGTTCAAGTACAGTTGTCTACATTTACCCCCCAGCATACCCCCCCGACAGCCATCCCCACTTCCCACCCTTGATCCTTTCCTCCTTTGGTTTTGTCCATATGTCATTTATAGATGTTCCTGAAATTTATGTATTTCACTATTTGTCACAATTAAAAAACTCCCACAAACACCAGATGAAAACTGTAAAATTTAAATCAATAAATATTTAAAAGAAATAAAAAAGAATGAAAGGAAAATGTGTATTTTTCTAATTTGGAAAATACAGGGTCACTTTTCACAAAGTACAATTGTAATCATGTAGTGAAATTTAAGGTCATATTTCCATGATGCCAAATGTCTGGATCTTTGGAAATATCGAAGTAACTACTTGAAATGGTTTACATAGTCACCTTGCTATTTGGTCATATGTAGATACAGCCTTGAGTCTGAAGAAGGAGTGATAGTAGAATTGTATATCAAGTATATTCCTTCCTTTTTTCTCTCCCAAAAAGAAAAAGAAGAAAAGGAGACTGCTTAGTTGATAGAAGCTATTATTAATCCTGTTAATAAAAGTCATTATACTTAGGATACTTTGACTCAACTTGGAAAGAAGGCGGGGGACTCTAAAATTCAGTACATGTAAGGTGATATGAGTAATTTAGTTTTAATAGGCAGTTTTCATTCTGTCACTTATTATGCAGATAGGATGTAGCAAGTCTTGATTAAAAACAGAGACCCCACTTAACTAAACATATCCCTTTTCTTTTAGCAAACTTCGAAAAGATCATCCTTCCAAAATCCTGATCAATTTGTGTACCGCACTACTGATGCTAAACCTGGTATTTCTGGTCAATTCTTGGTCATCATTTCAGACAGAGGGACTTTGTATTGCAGCAGCAGTGGTGCTTCATTACTTCCTGCTTGTTTCTTTGACATGGATGGGCCTGGAGGCAGTCCACATGTATTTTGCTCTAGTTAAAGTCTTCAACATATACACTCCCAATTATATCCTTAAATTTTGCCTAGTTGGTTGGGGTAAGTATGCTGCCATTGTCCTTGGTGCCTCTGTTTTAAGACTGTGTATCTTTAGTTCTAATTCTGGCTCCATTAGACAAATTATTTGGGGTCAAATTCTGTTATAATCATAGACAAGGAATTAAGATTGTCTCACTGATGTTTGGGTGTACATCTCTTTTTCTGCCTATGTTGATCTAGAAATTCAACTTCTAACCTTCATGATGAGGAATCAGTCTGCAAATATTTAGTGAGCACCTGCTTGTGTATAGGCTATTTGCTGATCTATACTAGTGACCTGTCTGATTTTATCCTTCCCTTTATGGAAGTCACAATCCCAACAAGAACTTACTAATACAGCACTTACATGTGCTAGAAAGTGTTCTAAGTGCTTTACATACTTATTTAATCCTCACAAAATCTCTATGGAAAAGATCCCATTATTACTCCCATTTAATAGATTAAGACAGTGAGCCACAGAGGGATTAGGTAATTTGCCAAAACTCACACAACCAGTTACTAACTGGAAGAACTGGGATTTGAACCACGGGGGCTGTCTTCACAGTTTGGATTTTGACCTCTGTGATATCATATTGCCTAAGGAATAAAAAAGGACTTGCAATGTATGAAAGATGCTCTATCAGATATGCTCTCATTCTTACCATACCTCATGACTATCACCATCACTGCCGCCCTCTGGAAGAAGCCAGGAATGGAATTCAGCATGAAAATTTCCTAAATTAAATGTCATTTTATTGGTTTGTTTTCCTGTATTTCTAACTGACAGGGTCAGTTTATCTAATTTCTCCCCTCCTCCTTTCCCTATTTGAAACAGATTTTGAATTCAGAAAATGTGTTGGACACATAGGAGATGTATATTAAGTGTTATGCATAGAATACATAGGGAGACAGATTTTATCTTCCACTGCCTTTCTAAAGACAATAGCTTTTCAATTAGCTACTCATCTTTTTAATGAGTTCATTGACATAGTACAAGCTTTCATCTGGATACAATCAGTGTTCTCATCTCTGCTAATGTGAGAAGCAGAGATAGGCAAACGCTAAACAAATAAAAATCTAAAAAAATGTTTTAGTACACTTTGGAATCTGTCAGAAACAGAGCCAAAAGCAGTCAATACTCTCTCATTTACACCCTGCAGCCTTTATCTGTAAACTGTCAACTGGAAGATTGAAAAAGTTGTGAAAGAGGCTTCACAAATAATCCAAAGAGCTGAAAATACACATATGGCTAACAGTGAAGGGGCTGTAAATAGTACTCAGGACTGGCCTTCCTTCTCGCTCATCATCATTCACTTTCAACTTCCTCTTCAGACCCTTCCTTTTTCGGATCCTTGCTCCTTAAATGTTGGTGTTCCCCAGGGCTGACTTCTTACCACTTTGATCATCTTCTACAGCCACTTCCTAGGGTACTTAAGAATTAGGAAAGGCTAAGGCTTGATACTTTGGAGGCAGGAAAAACTTGGGTAATGTCAAGTACATACACAAGCTAAAGCAACTGTTGTATTCTGTTTATCACCTACATTGATAGTGAAAGGAAGAGTAGCTAAAGGTGTTGTTAGTTCCCAAGACTTTGCCTCACACAATGAAGAATGATACCAAGACAAAAGGGAACAGATGGCTGCCACATGAGTTGCGGGATTCCTTGTTGTTGAATAGCCAGCACTAAACTGAAGCTATGCCATACAATATTCTGCAGCTCTGTTTTGAGAAGGCAGGGTGCAAAGCTCCACATCTCCTCAGAACTTGGAGGCAATGAAAGACTCCCAGGGGAAATAGAGAGGAGAGCAGGTGATATCCTTGGAGCACCTCATAGGCCTGCTGCCTTCTTGAATTTGTGGAAGATCAGAAGCCATTCCACCAAAATTCAGATTAATTCTGATTCAAGAATTTGCCTAGTGGATGCCTGCAAGGTCACCAGTGAGCCAGTGCAGAGCTGTCCCACCACAGGGAGTTTTGGAGCATTTAAATATTTGATAAACACAATCAACTCTAAGGAAAAGGAATATTAGCATCTGTTTATGTTTGGAGTTCTGTCTTTCTAATAACAATGCAACCAACTGAAAAGATTTTAGTCTTTTATTTAAGTCCCTGTCCAAAGCAATAGATTTGTCCATATTGAAAAAAGTACAACCAGAAAGAATCTTTTTTTTTCAGTTTGAATTATCAAAGTGTAAACACAGCTTGGGGACTGCCTCACAACTTCCATTGTAGTGTGAACCTCCCATGATCCCTCCCCGCTTTGGTGTCCAAGTAGCATTTTTTTCAAAAGTGTACATCATACTAGGAACTCTGCTGTATGAGCAAAATACATATCTGAAGGGACTGTCCTGTTTATTACAGAATAGGACAGTGGGCCCAGGCCCACCACTAGCAGGAGCCAGCCTAGATTCACAACTTAGCTTCACCGGGGAATCTCCAAGCCCAGCACAAGTGGCAGCCATCTCAGATTGCTTTCTTGTTCAGATAGGGTGGCCCTGGGAAAAACACAGGTAAGGGCTCACCTTGGCCTGTACCACCTGGAAACCCCAGGGCCAGTGGACCTTGTGAACAGCTATAGACCACCCTAGAACACCAGCATCCTACACCTACAAAGCTGATCCTTTATGGAGGGAGGAGGTTGGTGGTCAATGGTCACAGACAATCTTTGCAGTGGACTGGCCTGGGTAAATCCTTCCCATTGATCTGGCAACAGCAACTGAGGCCCAAATACAAGAGGAGGGTGTACTCAGCCCACACAAAGGATGCACCCCAATTACCCAGCTTGGGTGATAGGGGAGGCTGTGCACTGGGCCCTATAGGACATGTACTACATTAGGGCACACCACCAAGACACGGAGTCAAAGCAGTTGTACCTATACATAAAAACAAACACAGGGAGGCTTCCAAAATGAAGACACAAAGAAACATAGTCCAAATGAAAGAACAGATCACAACTCCAGAAAAAGACCTAAATGAAATGAAGATAAGCAACCTATCAGATGCAGAGTTCAAAATAGTGATTACAAGAATGCTCAAGGAACTTAGTAAGGGCCTCATCAGCATAATGAAGGTATTTTTACCTTCAGAAATGAAGGACATACTAATTGAAATAAAGAACAATTTGCAGGGAAACAACAGTAGAGTGAATAAAACCGAGAATCAAATCAATGATATGGAAAGTAAAAAAGCAAACAACAACCAAACAGAACAAGAAGAAAAAAAAATCCAAAACATGAGTATAGCTCTGGATGGTGTGGCTCAGTGGATTGAGCACTGGACTATGAACCAAAGGGTCACTGGTTGGATTCCTAGTGAAGGCACATGCCTGGGTTGCAGGCCAGGTTCCCGGTGGGGGGCACTCGAGAGGCAACCACCCACTGATGTTTCTCTCCCACTCTTTCTCCCTCCCTTCCCCTCTCTCTAAAAATAAATGAGTAAAATCTTTTTTAAAAATGAGAATAGTATAAGCAGCTTCTGGGACAAGTTGAAGAGGTCCAAAAGGAACAAAACAAAACAAAACAGGTCTAACATTTGCATCATAGGGATGCCAGAAGGAGAAGAGAAAGGGCAAGAAATTGGAAATCTATTTTAAAAAATTACAAAAGAAAACTCCCCTTATTTGGTGAAGGAAATTGACATGCAAGTCCAGGAAGCACAGAGAGTCTCAAACAAGATGGATGCAAAGAGGTCTACTCTAAGACACATGATGATTAAAATGACAAAAATTAAGGGTAAAGAGGGAATCTTAAAAGCAGCAAGAGAAAAGCAGAGAGTTACCTACAAATGAGTTCCCCTAAGACTTTCAGCTGATTTCTCTACAGAAACTTTTCAGGCAAGAAGGGACTGGCAAGAAATATTCAAACTCATGAAAAGCAGGGACCTATAGCCAAGATTGTTATACCCAGCAAAGATACCATTTACAATCAAAGGGCAGATAAAGAGCTTCCCAGACAAGAAAAAATGAAAAGAGTTCACCATCACCAAACCATTATTATATGAAATGTTCAAGGGACTTATTTAAGAAAAAGAAGATCAAAACTATGAACTATGAAATGGGAATGAATAAAAATCTATCAACAATTGAATCTAAAAAACAAACTAAGCAAATAAGAAGAACAGACAGAATCATGGATATGGACAGCATTTTGATGGTTACCAGATAGAAGGGTGGTGTGAGACAGTGGGCAAAGAGGTGAGGTGATTAAGAAGTAGAAATAGGCAGTTACAGAATAGCCATTGTGATGTAGAGTACAGCATAGGAAATTGAGTAGACAAAGAATTTATATACATGACCTATAGACATGAACAATGGAGGTATTATTACCTGAGGAAGTGAGGGATGCTGGGTGGAGGGGGGCCAAAGGGGGAAAAATCAGGACAACTGTAACAGCATAATCAATAATATATAATTTTAACAAAAAGAATAGAACAGTGGGGAATTTCTCAAGATGCTTGTCACTCTATAACAGCTTTTTACAAAACCCCTAAAATGTGTGCAGATGTAATAATGCTCTTTATTTAGGAGAAATACATTGTTAGAAATAAATATATAATTTAAGCTTTGCAAATGTACATGAAATTGGATTTTTAAACCTTGTGTCTATACTCACATTCTGTTTGACTACTTTAACTGAACAGATTGCTTTATTATAGTCTGGCTGAATTGACTTGTCATTAACTGGTCAATCTAGTCAAAATGTCAAACTAATAATGAGTGTAAAAACAGGTCCTCTGTCAGAAAAACACTGAAAGCTGCAGCTAATTGCCTGTGTCCTTCATGCAAGGTGACCAAGACCAAAAGATGCCAGGAAATGAGGGGCAGTATTGAACAAGAGAAAAAATTAGTGGCTCATCATCTGAGAATAAAGGCTTGATGTGAACTTGCATTCCAATGAACTAGATTCTTCCATTGCCAAGTTGATTTTTGGTACTTGAGCTATTTTTAATAACCAGTGGGTGTTGTATTGGAGCCATTGGCATGCTGTTTAATTTAGCAGATTGGAGAACTCCTAGAAATGTTTAACTTGGAAGAATTTACAAACATTTTGCAAACAATAGTATTTTGAGGCCCACACATCCGTGGTTCATTTAAAGTGTCTTAACATAGCACACAGAGTCACTCATTGATCAGGATATTTCTCCTGCTTCCTAATGGGATGACTTTGGTTTGCTTCCCAACACTAGGGGTCCCAGCAATTATGGTGGCAATCATACTCACTGTGAAGAAAGATCTATATGGAAGTCTGAGCTCCACATCTTCATTGTAAGTACCAACATCTCTGCTTCTTAGGTGATGATGTTCTTGACCAACAGGGTATGGTAGGATGTTCCAGGCCTGGGCTTGGTCTTGATGCTGAATCTTCAGGGAAGGTTCAGCCTCAGCCTTTCTGGCCTAAACACAATCACAGACACACTCACAGAATGATTAGGTGCATGGGCTCTGTACTGCCTTGGGCAACTTAGTTTACTACTTCTTACTTCCATTTCCTGCTCTGGAAAATGGGGATATTAATGTTTGCTCTCAAATTAAAATGACATCATATATATAAACTGCTAAACATGTGCCTTGTTCCATGGGTAAGTGCTATACAACTGGCAGCTATTATAATTAGAAAACTTCCAGAACTTGGAAGGACATGGAGTGGCCACTATAAGGAAATATAAAGACATGTTGAAACATTTTCTACCTCTAGACAACAAAACTCCCCTGAAGATGACTCCATCTCTTCCCTTTGTAAATTAGCTTTGTTGTCTTACTGTTTTTCTTTTCTTTTCCTCCCCCTCTCTTTCTTTCTTTCCCCTTTTCTTCCCTTTCTTCTTTCATTTTCTCTCTCTTTTTTTTTGAGGTATAAATCCATCCCTTTGGATCTCTCATTTATAGCAAAACAGGCTAGCCATTTACTTTGCTTCATCTCCCTAGAACTTCCTTTTTAAAAATTATTTTATTGTTGCTCAATTACAGTTGTCTGCATTTCCCCCCAGCACTTACCCCCTACCCCAGTCAAACCCACCTCCCTCCCTTGCTTCCACCCTCCTCCTTGGTTTTGTCCATGTGTACTTTATAGTAGTTCCTGAAAACCCTTCTCCCCACTGTCCCCTCCCCCTCCCCTCTGGCTATTGTTAAATTGTTCTTAATTTCAATGACTCTGGTTATATTTTGTTTGCTTTTTTCTTTTGTTAATTATGTTCCAGTTAATGGTGAGATCATATGGTATTTGTCCCTCTCTGCCTGGTTTATTTCACTTAGCATAATGCTCTCCAGTCCCATCCATGCTGTTGCAAAGTGCATAAGCTCTTTCTTTCTCTCGGCTGTGTAGAATTCCATTTTGTAAATATACCATAGTTTATTGATCCACTCGTTTGCTGATGGGCACTTAGGTTGCTTCCAGCACTTGGCTATTATAAATTGTGCTGTTATGAACATTAGGGTGCATAGGTTCTTTTGGGTTGGTTTATTTTTAGAGAGAGGGGAAGGAAGGGACAAAGAGAGAAAGAGAAACATCAGTGTGTGGTTGACTCTTGTGCACCCCCTACTGGGGACCAGGCCTACAACCCAGGCATGTGCTCTAGACTGGGAACTGAACCTGTGACCCTTTGGGTTTCAGGCCAGCACTCAATCCATTGAGCCACACCACCCAGGGCTACTTACCCATATCCATATTTTTTAGCATTGCCTGTCAAGCACTTTTTAACTACAGATTTCCTCTCCCACTAGAATGAAATCAATGGTAGGAAGTCTTATCCCCCAGGCTTCTCTGTTTTTCATACTGACATGACAGTTTTCAGAAGGTCAAAATACTACTGTCAGCATATGCTTTCTAATTAAAATTTCTTGTTATCTGTTCTTTCTCTCCCTTTTCCCTACTCATCTAATCTTCCATCCTCCCTTCTTGCCTGTTTTGTGACTTAAAGTGCCCCCCATTATCTATCTAATGGTTATTCTTCTTCAAAGATGAAAAGCAAAAGCAAAGTCAGAACAAAACTAACTCCACTCCCCCTGAAAACAGGCCTTATATATGTGAAATGATTAGTAAGAGGCAGACTTTTCTAAGATCTTAAAAAAATATATATATATATATTTTTTGAAGAAATAATGCAGATACAATACATGGCACAAATTCAAATGTATACAAGGGTAGAGGATGGAAAATAGGCTCCACTCCCAGCCCCAGATACCCAGTTTCTCTCTCCTGATGCAACTCTTATTACAAACAATCAAATTTGTATAGATATTCTCTTGCACACTTTGTTATCCAAATGGTAGGTATACATTACTTGGTATTGGGTTGGCAAAAAAATTCAATTGTTTTTCCCCCATAAGATGGCTGTAGTAACACTTAGCTGTCTTTAATTTCATTGAAAACAATTTTGTTAGATTGTATTGTGACAGCTGTCATATCAATGTGCATTTAAAACAAACATCAAAATTGGTGAACTTTTGTGTAGCCATTTTAATATTGAAGATGGAAGAAAATATGCAATGTTCCCAGCATATTGTGCTTTATTATTTGAAGAGAGGTGAAAACATAACTGAAACACACAAAAAAGGTTTGTGCAATGTGTGGAGAAGGTGCTGTGACTGATCAAATGTGTCGAAAGTGGTTTGCAAAATTTTGTGCTAGAGATTTCTCACTGGACAGTTTGATAGTAATGAAATCAAAACATTAATTGAGAACAATCACGTTTTACCACACTGGAGATAGCTGACATAGTCAAAATTATCAAATAAATAAAGTCATTAGTGGAAATGCAAAATGTGTCTTTCATTTTACAGAAAAAAAAACTAAATGGACTTTTTAGCTAACCCAATACTTAACACTATGTCTTGGAGATGATTTTCTATCTAAACATATAGTGCTCAGGGACTTCCAGTCAAGGTGGTAGCATAGGTTACTACAGCATACCTCTTTGTACAACCACATCAAAATTACAGCTAAGATATACAACAAGCATCACACAGAACTGTCAGAAATCAAGTTGAATAGAAGTCTGACTACTATGGAATTGAAGAAACCATAAGCATCCAGACTGGTAGAAGGGGCAGAGATGTGGAATGGGTTGGTCCCACATCCACGTGTGGTGGATAAAAATTCAGGAGGGATATCTTGGGAGCAAGAAGTCCCAGCCGCACACCAGGACCTCATCCCAGGGTTCCAGTGCCAGGAATATAAATCTCCACAACTTCAGGCTGCAAAAAACCATCAGGGATTGAGTCAGTGAAAGAAACTTTTGGAGTACTGAGGAGTTCCTCTTAAGAAACTCACACATGGCCTTAATCAGACTCACATCCTCTGAGCTCCAGCAATAGGGTAGGAGTTTGAAAGGCACCAGTGGCATATAGGGAGGCACTGAAGTGTCGGGCATCAAGTCAAGAGCTGGGGGACAGCTTTCTCCAAGACAGAAAGGCAGGCAGAGGCCATTACCCCCTTTCTGAACCCTCCCCTCACCACAGAGGCACAGAGCTGGGAGGCTCCATCTGAAACTCCATATCTGAAACTCCATCAACCTGGATAACACTGTTTTCCCTGCCCTGGAGACCCCTGAGGCTCCATCCCACCCAACTCACAGCTGTAAACGTTGGCTTTTCCATATCAGTGGCTGGTTTTGGCTCATGCTTCACAACTTCCTAAATCCTTTCAAACAATCAACAGTTAGCCTCAGTGAGTCACAGTCACAGTGCCTCTTGATAAGTGGCCCCAGGCATGATACTGATACTAGCAGCAGCCAGCCAAGATTTACACTTGGCTTCACCTGGGAATCTCCAAGCCCAACACAAATAGCAGCCACCTCAGATTGAGTTATAACTCAGGCAGAGTGGCCCTGGGAAAAACACAGGTGAGGGTTGATCTTGGCCTGCACCACCTGGGAAAGCCCAGAGCCTGCACACCCAGTGGACAGCTACAGACCACATCAGAGCACCAACAACCACCCTGCCCCAACACAGGTGATTTTTCCACAGAGGGTGGATGTTGGTGGTCTGTAGTCACAGCCAGTTATTGAAGCTGACTGGCCTGGGTAAATTCATCCCATTGATCTGCCAACATGAATCAAGGCCCCAATAGGAGAGGAGGGTGTACTCAGCTTACACATAGGGTATACCTTGCATTCCCATATGGCTGAAAGGGGCTGTGCCACTGGACCCTACAGGACACCTACTATGATAGGCCATGCTAACAAGACAGGTAGAGTCATAGCAACTCTACCTAATACATAGAAACAAACACAAGGAGGCTTCCAAAATGAAGAGACAAAGAAACATGACCCAAATGAAAGAACAGATCAAAATTCCAGAAAAGGAACTAAACAAAATGGAGATAAGCAATCTATCAAATACAGATTTCAAAACAGGGCTTATAAGGATGCTCAAGGAACTTAGTGGGGACCTCAATAACATAAAAAAATATCCAGTAAGAAAGGAAGGATACACTCATTGAAATAAAGAACAACTTACAAGGAAACAACAGTAGAGTGAATAAAGCTGAGAATCAAAGCAATGATATGGAACATAAGGAAACAAAAAACAACCAATCAGAACAAGAAGAAAAAAGAATCCAAAAAACATGAAGACAGTACAAGCAACCTCTGGCACAACTTCAAGAGGTCCAACATTCACATCATAGGGATGCCAGAAGGAGAAGAGAAAGAGCAAGAAATTGGAAACCTATTTGAAAAAATTACAAAAGAAAACTCCCCTTATTTGGTGATGGAAATTGACATGCAAGTCCAGGAAGCACAGAGAGTCCCAAACAAGATGGATACAAAGAAGCCCACTCTAAAACACATCATAATTAAAATGCTAAAAATTAAGGGTAAAGAGGGAATCTTAAAAGCAGCAAGAGAAAAGCAGTTAGTTATCTATGGGAGAGTTCCCATAAGACTGTCAGCTAATTTCTCTACAGAAACTTTGCAGGCAAGAAGGGACTGGCAAGAAATATTCAAACTCATGAAAAGCAGGGACCTATAGCCAAGATTGTTATAACCAGCAAAGATACCCAGCATTTACAATCAAAGGGCAGATAAAGAGCTTCCCAGACAAGAAAAAATGAAAAGAATTCATCATCACCAAACCATTATTATATAAAATGTCACCCTGGCTGGTGTGTCTTTGTGGATTGAGTGATGGCTTGCAAATCAAAGGGTCACTGGTTTGATTCCTAGTCAGGGCACATGCCTGGATTGCAGGCCAGGTCCCCAGTCAGGGTTATGTGAGAGGCAACCACACATTGATGTTTCTTTCCCTCACTTTATCTCTCCCTTCTCCTCTCTAAAAAATAAATTAAAACAATCTTTTTAAAAAGAAGTAAAAATAGGTAGTTATAGAATAGCCATGGGGATGTAAAGTACAGTATAAGAAGTGGAGTAGCCAAAGAACTTATACACATGACCCATGGACATGAACAATGGTGTGGGGATTGCCTGAGGGAGTGGGTGTGCTGGGTGGATGGGAACAGAGAGGGAAAATTGGGACAACTATAATAGCATAAGCAATAAAATATAATTTAAAAAGAAATAAAAATGCAAAAATACATATAGCTCTGTCTTTTAAAAAAGTTTTCTATAGCTTCCTTTAAAGCTTAAGATGATATTCAGGGAAGCTTAAGTATTAAGCTTCTATTAGGGTAATTAAATGCTTCTCCCATTTCTCCCAAGATACACAAACATATGCAAACTCACACATACATGAAAGTATCTACATCAACATAAGTAATATGATCACAAGAGATTTTCCTGGTTCTGGAAAGGGGGTTTCAGCTAAATTGACATAGAGAGGAATTAATGAAACTTGTCTATATTAATAATTAGAGGTAATACCACCAGTAATAGGAAATGTTATTAGATGAATATCCATTCTCATAAGTTACCACATATTTCTTTTTAAATAGAAATGGTAGAGCCATTAATCACTCCAGTGGCCAGTGTTGCCTTCTACAGTCGAAACTGGTAGCTGTGCTTAGAGTTTTAAAAAATATATATATTATTTTAAAGCAATACAACCTGAGCTCTTTTGTTACATTTGCATTAACTCTGATAAGCTCATCATTGATGTAACATTCAGAAAAGCCAGTCATTACCCTTGTCCTTTTATTGTGACATTTATCATGCAAAGCAAAATTTGTACTGCATATAAAAACTCAGGTATAAGATGAAGGAAGGCCACTTTGGGGGCAATACATAACTTATTTTTATGCTGTTGAGGAAGAGAAGAGCCTCCTAGGGAATTGGACTGAGAGGTTTCTGAATATGTAGGGCAGAAATATCCTCTGGGTTTTCTGATTTTGACACTAGAAAGAAGCTTGAACTGTGTGGCTCAGGAGATTGAGGTTCTTGTCCCAGAGGTTTGTCAACTAGGTGTTCTCAGGTGGAATGAAATTGTCTAGGGGATCTTCAGATTCTCACTGCAAAATGTGAGTTTATGTTTCTGTACCTCACAATGGTCTTGTCTGTTTTGTCTCTTACAGCTGTTGGATTAAAGATGATTCTACCTTTTACATCTCAGTTGTGGCTTATTTTTGCCTCATATTTCTCATGAATTTCTCCATGTTTTGCACTGTTCTTGCTCAACTGAATTCCATGAAATCTCAAGGCCAGAAGACTTGGCGGAACATGATCCTGCATGACCTCAAAGGCACAACAAGCCTGACATTCTTACTTGGCCTCACCTGGGGGGTTATCTTTTTCGCTTGGGGACCTGTGAGGATCTTTTTCTTGTATCTTTTTGCCATTTTTAATACTTTGCAAGGTAACATTTTCTTCTTTGTATTTTGGAAAATAATCTCATCTTTCAGGGATTTAAAGGAGGGAAAAAAAGAAAGATACTCCAAGAGGTCTCTGCTGCCAGTGAATTGGCAGACAGCCATTGAAAATATTAGCTAGATGTTAGGACTTCATTAAATAGCCCAATCTCTCTTCCTCAGGGCTGTAAAGAGAAGCTCAGATAGCTCACTGAACTCCAGCTAGTTTTCAGTCTATAACAAACATTGATTGGCACTACTTCTTCTTGCATTGCATCAACAATATTGTGCTTATAACTGTAGAGATTTGAACTTGTGTTGACATTTTGAAGTGCACTATCCAGTTGAACATAGCAATTACTGGACAGTAGAAACGTTAATCTTTTGACCCCATAGACTATGGCTGCATCAGATATTCTAATACATTGTAAAAAGGAGCCAGGCTAGGAAATTGTAGAGTCACAGAAGAATGAAGGTGAAGAGCAAAGAGCAGTGGTGTCAAGGGAAGAGGCTAAGTTTCTAGTCTTGGTTTTGTTACAAATAAACCTTGAAAAAGTTGCCAGAACTGGTTGAATTAGATGATTCTAAACTAATGGCTCTATAGCTCTTTAATGTCCTTCCTATTTTCTGGTGAAAGGAGGAAATAACAATGGAGTAATTAAATGGTAGGTCAAAGATGGTGTGAGAAGTAAAAGCTAGGGTTCTGGTTAATATATCTCTGAGTAATTGTTGATGTTCATTTTAGACTGATTTTGCCTATTACAAACTCTTGGAAGAGGCATGAAGAGTGATTTCCAGGGAGTCACAAACTCCACCCCATGCTCTTATCCTCAAGTTTGGCCCAGTTGATTTGGGCCACTGCAGCAGGCTGCGGGTCGACTTGGGCAGTTCATTGAGTTAGGGTCTCCTTTAGTACTTTTAACTATTCATTTGATAAATGCTTTTTACCAGAGTGCAGTCCATTGGTAGTCCCATGGGGTGCTCTAGGAGGAAAATGGTTCTATGGTCAAAGAAGTTTGGGAAATGTGGCAAACTACATGTCCCATTCTTGAAATGGCACAGTATACATTAACATGGTGAAAGTCTTGAGAAATTATGTTGGAAAAAATACCTTTAAAATTATCTTAACCCAGCATTAAAAAAACTTCAGAGCACTTTGTCATTGTGGTTGTTAACCCCTGAGGAATCTTGGGAAATATGAATTGGTGTGCAATTATGGTATGCCAAGTATTTGTCAGGTGCTACATGGAAATGGGGGAACAATCTAGAATAAGAAATATATAGTGATTGAAGAAACTATTTTGTTTTGCAGCAGTGAGGTGTATCAACTGAAACTTTTTGTCCCACCAGGTAATGCTAGCCTTATATAGCTATATTCTTATTAGATTGTGAAAAGACACAAAATGTGTTGTTCTTCTTTCACATGCCATTTTTATTCCTTGTTATAATAAGGACAAAATGTTTGTGAACTCTCTACCCCCACTCTCTCTTGGTTTCCTTGGAGGCTACCAGCACTTGGTTGTATCCTAGATTGTTGACTGAGACACTGGTGATGATTCTATACTTTACCTCTTGATGGAACTACCTGAATTACACTGAGATTACCTTGGTCTCAGTATCATGGTGTTTTAAGAAATAACTAATCTCAGTGTAGAATGTACAGAGTAGATTAAGAACTAGGTGCCTATGCAGATTTCTTCCTCAGCAATAACTCCAGGCTTCTCTCTAGGTCACTCACTTCGAGGAGAATGTACTTACCATATGGAAAGAGGGGTTAAAGGGAAAGCTGACAAAAGAACCAGAAAGCAAAGCATTTTAAAACTTATAAGGAGAGAGGGGTGTTTTCAAAACAGCAAGTACTTCATTCCTATGGTGGAAGGGAATGTAGTATCTAAGCAGGAAGCCTATATGGGTAGAAGCAGAATCCAATTGGAGTTTTCCTGAGAACTAAAACCAAAGTCCCATAGATCCAACATCAACAGAGCTAAGCTGTCTCTGTCTATCAGATATGCTTTATGTCAACTAAGCACCAAGCATTTCTAGTTCCTAGTTCTGCCTGCAAGAGAGAACATACCATCATGCAGAAAGGGTGTTTACAGGGCCCGAGTTTTAAACTCAAGACACACACAGACACACTCACACACCCCAAATACTCAAAACAAGAATGCAGTGAAGCAAGTGAACAAATTAGACATTTAAAAGATGGATGGCAAGTTTGCAATTTTAGGTGAAGGGGGTTGACCTGTGGTCAGGTGTGAAAAAAATTATAATCATAATGAGCCATTTCTGAAGGAGGAATACACAAATAAAAATGCAGGTGACAAAAACCTGACATTTTCTCTCATGCTTATGTTCTAATGAGTAAGCAGATCAATCTGTTATTGGAAAGAAAAAGGAAGGCTGTCAGGCAGAGAGGGAGAGCTGGCAGGCAGCTCATTGGAATTCACGGGATAACCTTTAAGTCTGAGAACTAACTAAACTCCATGCAGGAAATCAGAGCAGTAATAGGGGCTTGTTGTCACTGTTGCCCTTTTTCATGCTGGAGCTGGAAGAGTTTTACTTGCTCTGAGACTAGGATTTTATCTCATTGGGTTGCTGTACCACTTTCCAGGTGACTGCTGCTCAGAAAAGGATGCTGGATTCATCACCACAGTTGTTTGGTTACAAGTGGAGTCAAAGCCTTCAGGGGAGGTGATGAGACTGTTATTCTGCTCAGCCTCCAGATTTCTGTCTCCCACCTGGAATCAGACAGTCTCAAGGCTGGGACCAGGGAACCAAAAACTTCCTAATCCAACTTGCCATCAAGTGATAGGAAGGCATGTGCCTCTACCTGAAAATTTTAAGTGACAGAGAGCTGACTATTCCACAGAGCAAAACATTTAACTTCTCTCTTTTTTACATTGAAATGTATTTGGCATATAACATTGTATAAATTTGAGGTGTACAACATGTTCATTAAATACATTTATATATTATAACATGATTGCCATTGTAGCTTCTAAACAACTCTGAATCTTATCCAGGTCATCCTTTTCTGATAGTAGTATAGTGGAGTGGTTAAGCCCTTGGTCTTTGCAGCCAAACTGCCTATCATTAGTCTTAATGCTGCCAGCTCCACATCAGCTGAGCTGATGACTGGGTCAAGTTTACTAGACTTCTGGATCTCTAACACCTCTCATCTATAAATATAAGACTAATAGCACAAAGTTTATGGTCTAGTCATTGCTTAGTACATATTAGCTGTGATTTGTTACTACATGGTTGTCTGTAGCTTCCTCCCATTGTTTCTAGTTCTAACCTGGCAACCACACTGAATAAGCCTAATTTATCCTTTTCATGACAGCCCTTTCAGATGGTAGCTATGACTATAGTTACCATCTCTCCCCACCCTTTATTCCCCACTCCAAGTTTTCTCTTATCCAATACAAAAACTCAGCTCTTTTAGTTTTTCCTCAAGTCCATCCCTATTCTTGTTTCCTCTAAGTATTCTTGAATATTTCAATTTTTCATTATCTTCTTAAAACAAAGTCTCCCAAATAGAGCATGGTACTGGTAGGAGGAAGTACCAAACCAGGGCAGATGGCAGGAAATTCTCACCTGCCTCTGTTAAGATCCTTTACTCCCACTAATGTCCTAGCTGAAGTGAGCTTTGGGGGCATTTACTGTTGACTCATACTCAGCTTGCAATGAACTAAGACAACTGTGATCCATCACTAATTGCTGCCTTCAGGATAACTGGCCAATGAGAGAGCAAGCTGAACACTGTTTAGAGAACAAAGGTTTCAAAACTGCACTTGGGCCAAAAGAAATAGTTTGAGACCCAAGAAGGTATTACTAGGGTTGCAGAAGGCTGTGAGAGTTTGTGTGTCAAGTGCCTTGGGGTTCAAGTCAACAAATAGCTATTGAGCTGATACATATAGTACTAGAGGAAAAGGGAGTAGTGATATAAAGATGAAAATGAAAGATATTTCATCCCTGAAACATATTACAGCTAGGTGGAGAAATTGACAATACATGGAGAATAATATGGCCAAATATAGCAAATATAACGAAGTGCTATGGGAATTCAGAAGAGGGAAAGATGAGTTTTAGTTTGAGGCATCTGGAAAGGCTTTGTGAATAAAAAGACTTTTACCATGGACCATAAAAAAAGTCAGGATGTTTATAAGAATTATTTCTGCCCATTCTACCTCCAAACCTTAGGAAATTCAATTGGCTTTCTAGGGCATTGTAATCAGGATCATCTTGAGTCCTACTTTTATCTCCCAAGAAGATATTTCAGAGGGTAGGTATGGGAAATGGCCAATATTGCTGGTAGACACGTTCAGCTCCTGTATCCCACTTTCAGGGAAAAATCAGGGCTGGCAGTGGAAAAGTAGGGGACCAAATTTATGATCTCCACTCCCTGTAATTATGTAAATGATGAGTGTATGTATTTGTTATTTATTGCTGTGTAACAAATTACCCTCAAATTTTAGCAGCCTAAAACAATAAACACACAATTTCTGAGGGTCATGGATTCAGGAGAAGCTTAGCTGGATGACTCTGACCCAGGGACTCTTACAAAATTACAGTCAATATGCCAGCCAGGGCTTTAATCATCTGAAGACTTTACTAAGTCTAGCAAATCTGCTTCCAGGAAGGCTCACTCACATGGCCATAGACTGGAAGCCTCAGTTTCTCACATGTGGGCTTATCCACAAGGCTATTAAGGTGTCCTCAAGACACAACACTTAGTCCTGGCTGGTGTGGCTCAGTGGATTGAGTGCTGGCCTGTGAACCACAGGGTCACCAGTTCAATCCCCAGTCAGGGCACATACCTGGGTTGTGGGCAAGGTCCCCAATAGCGGGTGTGTGAGGCGTCTACACATTGATGTTTCTCTCTCTGTCTTTCTTCCTCCTTTCCCCCCTCTAAAAATGAATAAATAAAATCTTAAAAAAAGACACAACACTTGGATTCCTTCGAAGTGAGTGATGAGAGGAGTGGGGAGAGAGAGGTCTTTTATTACCTAATTTTGGAAGTGATGTACCATTACTTCTACCATGTCCTCCAGAGGAAACTATATGAGGATATGAATGCCAGGATGTTGAGATCATTGAGAGCCATCTTGGGGGCTAGCTATCAATGTAGACCTGATCTCTCAAGCTCTAAGAAGGACATCAGCCCAAGGGTTGACATGAAATCTTGATACAGATCATCTTGCCATCACTGCCTTTGGCAGGGAGGCTAGGAAGATGAGATCAGAAAGCCAATAATGGCCATGGGATTTTTTAGAAGGTGTGTCTATGGTGAGAAGAGTAGACCTGAATCTAGGCATTGGTGACAGCTAGTAAAAAAAGCTGAAAAAGACTAACCTTCTTCTGTTATAGGATTCCTCATTTTTGTGTTCCACTGTGTGATGAAGGAGTGTGTGCGGGAGCAGTGGCAGGTATACTTCTGTTCTGGGTGGTTGCAATTGGACAACTCTTCAGGTAAGATGCCAGTTTGGGTAAGGTTTTGAAAATTGCAGGTTTTATAAAGCTAATCAGATTAACTTGTCCCCTTACTTGAGCCCATACAGCATCAACATCAAAATGGAGCTGTTTCCATGTCATGGAAATGATTTGTACTTCTGTGCTGAGACTAATGAAGTCAGGGGAAGGATGTGACTTGGGCCATATTTTAAGTTAGTGAAGCTTCTCTTTTGGCCCAGGTTCCTTGGATTGCTTGTCCTCACTGTCACCTGAGTCTTGATTCAATTAAAAGAACATTGATTGAGTGCCTACTGTGTTCTAGACACTGTGTCACAGGGGCTTTCTGGCCCATAGCCAACAGTGGGTTGAGTGAATGTGGGAACTAAAAAGGGATGGTGTAGGTGGGGAACTTGTCAGCATCCTTAACATGCCTGGCTAGAGGGCTCCATGGATGGACCAGTGTCCCTTCCAGCACAGTGGGAGTTATAGCAGAGTCTGATTAAGCCTCTGAGAATATCTCCAGTCCAGGCAAACTAATTCTATGTTTATAAAAAGCCTCTTCCATCCAATTCAGGCAGCTTCTCTGAATCTTGATGCAAAACTCCTTTAGGTAAGGCAGTGCTTGAATTCAAAGATTCTGTAAGTGATACAGGAATTTTACTCCTTTATGCTGGGCATGTCAGTAAAACCTGCTGGTCCCTGTTCCAGGCTCTAGGGAAAGCAGGCATCCTTGGTAGGGGAATTGGCTCTGCTTATATCACTTCATAGAAAATCTGACTCCTTCCAGAGAAAATACTCTGTACATTGGACTTTATATTTTTTAAACAGGATTATGAGGTATAATTTACCCATATGAAGTATACAGTTTGATGAGTTTTATGTTTTTAACTTTTTTGGTGTCATTTCAGATTGGAGTTGCAGGTATGAGCTAAATGTTGGGTGTAAGCAGAAACGAGTGAAGAAAACCTTTGAGCACAAATTGTTGGCACCATCCCTCAAGTCAACTGCAACTAGTTCCACTTTCAAATCTTTAGGCTCTACACAAGGCACACCTTCAGAAATAAGCTTTCCAAATGGTGAGAGAAACAGCTGTGTTGTCTACACTTATATTTCAGAGATTCTGAATTAATGTGAGGCCACATATGTGGTCTTGGGAAATTCTTCTTTCTGAAACCTAAAAGCACATGTACATACATGAGCTCATTCTTTGCTGAGAAAAAATGTGTATAAAAGCACTTAGTATGTACAGATCTGGGGGATTATTAGACTAATGGAGGAGAAAAGAGACTGAAGGTTAAAAAAATGGGTAATTAAAAGCAACTATATATATTACTAAAACCAGAAGAAACCTTAGGCATTGTCTAGCGCAATCCCCTCATTTTATAGGTGAGCAAGCAACCTTATGCAGAAAAAGCAAAATGCCTTGTGGACAGTCACTCAGCCCATCAGCAGAGAACTGGAGCCAGGGCTCGAGCCTCCTGACTCTCAGGCTAGTGCTCACTACACTCTACCAAGAATACCCCCTGAGCTGTACAATACTCATAGATGCTCACCTTCTTCCATAGGAAGCCAAATTTCTAGGTACAGAAACAGGTGTTGAAGTGAAGATGGGTATTGGGAGGGAAATATGGGGAAATAATTGGCCTAAAGGCCTTAAGTGAAGAGAAAGGTAAAGAGAGGAAGAACTTAAGTATTCAAGTCGATGTGATGACTCTGTGTTCTGTGCTTTCAGCTGGATGATGGTGAAGTGGCCTTTGGTTGCTTTCTTAAAGACCAAAGTAGACCCTAGTTCACACACACAGAACTCATTTGGTGGCCTGGCTATAATCATTCTCCCACCTTCTCAGCACTGGCTGTAAAACTTCCTTGTCTGCTTATATTTTTCATTATGTTGGTTCCATATGAAAGTTCTATTTCCAAGGGCTGCAGCCAATTTGGAATCAGCATGGTGGTTTTTTTTTAAAGCATCAAACTTGGAGTCAGAAGGCTTTGAATCAAGTCCCAGCTCTGTCACTAATCTTGACCTTGGGGATATTATTTTTCTATTCAGAGCTGCATTCTCTCTATCTTCAATTCAGTACTGTTTAAGGCAACACTATTTTCCAGTTTAGGCTAATTGGACTAGTGTACAAATGGAGTCTCAGTCTACATTTCTGCATGGAAAAGTTGGTGCATATGAAAAAAATTTTTCCTTGGCCACAAGTGTCCATCAAACTCTGGCCAACTAGCAGATATGTTCTGGTGTTCCTATGGAGGCACTGGGGAGCCACGGCATATAGACAAGTAGGGGCTATGGAAGTTCCTTAATACATAATAATTGGGACTGATTGGGTAAAGTCATTTTTTAAAGAGTAGATGTTTTTTTTTAAATACAGAGTAAAATCATTTTTGCAAAGGGATTGATTAGTATCAGTTCCCCTGCTGTCCCTGTGAGATAGTTTCATTAGCAAATATATGAATAAAATGTACACATTTTGCTTATGAGGAACAGCAACAAATTCCACATCCAGGATATTAATGTTGTACCAAGCAATAGATCCAGAGAACTAAGGTGCCTGGATTTGTAAAGTAACTCAGCCAGTGGGGCAGGTAGTCTAGCCTTTTAGGCCCAGATTCTAAAACTGCAATCTGGATGTTGCCATCAGACCTGTGGCAGCCAGAAGCTCAATTCTATTAGTGCAGAGTGAAAACTTGTGCGTTCTGTACCACTAGGCCCTCTAAGGCTGAGAAACAGCTAAGCTTCCAGAGCAAGAACATTAAATTCACAGATGATCTAGATTTCTGTGTTACCATTTTATGTTGTCTCTCCTGGAGGCCCCCTAGGTTTGTCCATGCATATCATCCCCTACGTTAAGGTTGCTGTGAATGACACAGTTTATTATTTACAATGCAGGAAGAACATATGTACTTGTAATTGTCTAAACGGTGCTGTCAAGATAAATTAATTCACCCTGAATTTATATTAAACTATCTATGGAAAGCACCACACTTTTACTTCCTTCCAAATTCCTTTATTCATTTCTTCATTAGATAAAATATTCTTATGCTTGTGCTATATACAAAGTCCCCAATGATATGGCTGAAAATGTTCTTTTTGTTTGTTTGTTTGTTAATACAGGTGACTTTGATGAAGATCCCTACTTTTCTCCCTTGAGTTGTGATGGTGTGCCTTATTGTGTGGAAAGAATATTACCTGAGGAAATCAAAATGAATTCTATTCATAAACAAAGATTTCTTCAATAAATTCCAAAAGAGGCATCCACCTCCCCCTACCCCCAGGTTGAGGAAAATGTTGATTTGTGAAGCCATCTCCTCCAGCTTCATTTTCTAAATATTATTTTGGAAGGGAAAGAATGAGATAGCACTTAGTGAATATTAAATTCAGAATATTTCTCCTATTATTGTTATAGTTATTTCTTTTTTAGATAAGATTTAAGGTTTTAGTTATATTAGGGGAGAAATGTCTACAGCTTTTGAGATTTAGTTTAAAAAATCTAATTGTCTACATACTGTTGAAAGAAAAAAAAAATCAAGATAAGGGTTCTTACTGCCTTGAGAGTCAAACAATTTCAGGTGGCCAAAGTTACTGGATACCAAGTTGACCTGACACCCACAGAGTAAGCAGATAGGAAGAGCCACAAGGTGATACCTTGTAGGGGGAAAAACACACAAAAAAACCCCCCTCACTATCCTGTTGGTCTGTCGTGACAAATCACCTGCAATCCTCATTATCTAAGTCATTCTTTTGATTGCAGCCCCTTGTTAAAATATAAACATGTTTTGTGAAAAGGGTGGCTCATCAATCCACAGATACCCAAGAATTCTCTAGTGGGGATACATTTCTCAGCCAAGACAGCATGTGAGGCAACAGTAAGCAGGGTTCAGAGGAATGTAACAGAATAGGAACTATCTGAAGCTGGACTTTCTCTTTAGGGAGGAAAGGAGAAGTCAGGGTAAGCAGGACAGTAGGAGATAGAGACAAGAAGAGTCATCCAAAGGCAAAACAATGAGCATTGAAGATGAATTTTGCCTGCTTTACATTAGCATGATGGGTGGCCTTCTTAATCCCATTCCAAATACTGCCACCGAGGCTTCTCAGCCAGGCAGGCTGCTTGCATTTGGCCTTGGGTAAAAATGAGTAAAGAGATGAACATTCTAGAAGGATACACAAACAACTGATATCATGAATTGCCTTTAGGAAGTGTAACAGGGTATATTTATATCTTTCAAATCTTGTACTGAGAGAATATATTACCCCTTCAAACAATAAATAAATGTATACATAAATAAATAAAATACCATTGGACTCTTCCAATTAGAAAGAAAGATAAACTCTTTGTTTTTAGTACCATACATCTAATATCCCATTACCATTGTGAGTATGTATGATGTGGTGGGCTGCAAAGACAACAGACATAGGTTCAAATCCCAGCTCTTGACAGAGATGTGACAGATTCCTACATGTGACACTTGGGGAAGTAATAATAATAGTATATTCAACCTTGAGCTGAACTGATGTTTAAATGATGTGATGTCTACAAGTTTTCTAGCATAGTGAAACACAATATTTTAACCATTATCTCTATCCCCCACCCACTTACCTCTCACCCCTTTATGGCCTCACCCCCATGTCTGCTCTATGAATGGTACCACATCGAATCCTTTAAGTAAACTTTAACACTAACTACTACATAGACTGGAGAACTGGTGTCTGTCACTGGTATAAAATTCTTAAACTCTTCTTTCCCCCCCTTTGCCATCCCACATAATATAAAAAGATAGGTACACCCTCAGGCCCCTAGTTTTCTACCTCAGAATCAATCTCCTTGCTTATGAAATTTTGCTCTTAGGAAACTCCACATCCTTTGTTCCCCATAAGGCTTTGTGTACTTTTTTGTTGTAGAGGAAGGTGAGCCAGTCAGTGAGTGAATAAGGATTAACATAAATGATGAGCAAAGTATCTCAAATGTTAGAAAATACCTTTGAACTGACAATATTGTCAGCTTCATTCAAAAACATTTAGGGATAAGACTTGAGTGCAGGTAGCAAATGTACTAATACTTACCTCTGAAAATGCTTTGATTTGGGGGATCATTTTTGGCTGTGAAAATGCCCATGATTGTATTTATTTTCAGAGAGTAATAGAATTCTGATTGTTCTGCTGTTGCTGGATTAATGAATGTACAGCCTGTCTATAATGACCTGACATGCTGTCAAGAACAGAAATACTATTTTATAGAAAAGTTCATGATTCTTATCATAACTTCCCCTGCTAATTAGTAAAACATGGGTTTACCATAAATTAGATGGCAGTTTGAAATTACAGGAAAACACTGATTAAATATCCTTCAAGCATCCTTTGGTTTTCTCTTCCTAGGCCCACAAAATAGCTGAAACTTCTGTGAAGACAGATCTAAGTGACTGTGGAAAAAGGTTCTTAGAATCTTTGAGCTGCTTTCAATCAACAATCAATTACCAAGCATTCATTGAGTCCTGACATGAAGAGAGAGATTCGGACATATCATAATTATGCCATTACCTCCAGCTACTTACTATTTACCTGGGGAGACCAAATATACACACTGGAATAGTGAATGATTAAAACAGGAATATGGTAGAAGAGAGGTGTTTCACCAGCAGGAAATGTTGCAGTATTTGAGTCAGGGCTCAAAGTATCATACTCGAGTTTTTCTTGGGGGACAGCTTGGGTAAGGCAGGACTCCATTTGTCAATACCAAGAGCAAATCTTCATTACTAAGTCAACAAATTTACAAAGCCCCTTAGAGCTTTCAGGGTACTGGCTCTGGGTACCCTGAAAATGACTGTGCTTTGGGTACTCTGTGGACAAGCTGGAAAACACTGGCTAGTACTGAACTTTCTCTGGAGCAAGTTTGTAGAGGCTCTTGCCCAGGACCCTAATCCTTTTTTTTTTTTCAGAAGTCCCAAAGGTGGCAGTGACAATCTGTGATGGCCTACCTCCCCTATATCCAGGGATATGGAAAGGTTGGGAAATGGAGGGGTTAAAGGAGGTAGGGCTTGCATCTTCAACAGTTCAGTCTTATGGTTAATTGATGTTTCTAGTCCTGACCTTCAGAGACACAAGGAGTTTGGAGTAATGGGGAAAGGACCTAGTTATAAATCTGTTGATTAGGCAAAACAAATGATATGGATTAAATTCATATTTACAATGTCTGGCACCTTATAGACATGTCATAAACATTTGTTGTATGAATGAATGAGTGAATGAATGAATGAATGGTGTAAAGTACATGTGTATATGAAAGCAATGACTGACTTTTCCTACTTAGGATTTTTTATCTTAGTGTTCAGTAAACCTACGTTTTCCACTAATTTTTAGGCTTCATAAGGGCATGAACCTTGCCTGTCTTGTTGACTAATGTACTGTCAGTGCCTACCACAATGTTTCAGCCAAAGTTCTTTGGCTGCCAACAACAGAAAGCAAATGTCTTTGAACTGATAATATTGTCCATTCTGACTACTCAAAGAAAAGGACATTGGTTGAAAGGGTTTTGACAACTCAAGAAATTTATGGGAAAGTTAAAGAACAGGGCTCGAAAAAAGATAGAGGTTTGCAAATCAGAAACCACAGAGGTAGTCTCCTAGCAGGGAATCTTCTTGTGAGGGTACTACTACTAGGAAGAATAAACTGTAATTTCTTGTAGTCTCATGTTACCAGATTAAGATTCAGCATCTCATGAGATACTTCAGATACAACTTCTGATACTCATGAGATTGAGCAGTGAGATAAGGATGTGACAGAAGAAAGCCACATCTTCAGGGACCCCTTTGTTTTTGACAGTTGTAAGACAGAAGCTTAGATTTACCATTCCACCAAGAATACCCATACTGTGGGATAAATCATCTTGCAAAAAGAAATTAAGGTGCTGTTAGGAATGGATGAGTAGGTGAGGAAAACCCACATATGTCCACTACATACAATATAGACTGATGGTACTTTGCTTGAATGAATGGCTAACTCAATAACATACATCTTCAATAAGGGTACAATAATGTTTAAAATAGGTGGTCTCTCTCCCATACCACATGCCTCACATATGCATTCATTTATTTTTTAAAGGCTTAAGGTATACCAGGATGTTTTGAGTAAGCTTAAGAGCTCAATATAAGAATGATAGAGAAATGTTATTAGAAATGTGATTTTTAGAGACCTTGGGTACACAGGTTGACCTCATTCTAAGAAAAATCAATATATGAAATGAGTTTGTCTATGGTGTTGTCACATCTCTCCAGAGGAATTGACAACTGATTACATTCTTTCATGAAGATGCTTCAAACTACAGCTTTCTAAGAGTTTCCACAAATATTTGAAAATATATTTTGATACACACTTCCAGGACTCTTTAGCTCTGTTGAAAGATCACATTTGTCTAAAAAGAAAATGAGAAGGAATGCTGCTTGTATTCTTGCTCTTACCATGCTAAAAGCATAATATTCACAAGTGAGTTCCACAGAAAAGGGGAAGACATATGACATTCAAGGCCCTGCATTGGAGGACTCTGGTGTGACTATTTAAAAAATCCAAAAGATCCCTGGCTGGTGTGGCTCAGTAGATTGAGCACCAGCCTGCGAACCAAAGGGTCGACTGTTCGATTCCCAGCCAGGGCACATGCCTGGGTTGTGGGCCAGGTCCCCAGTAGGGGGTGCACAAGAGGCAAGTACACATTGATGTTTCTCTCTCTCTCTCTCCCTTTCCATCTCTGTAAAAATAAATAAATAAAATCTTTTTAAAAAAGAAAAACTACAGATGTTTCCTTAATATATGCAGTCTTAGGAGAACAATTATGTAAATTAAACAAAGTTGGAACTGGCAAATTCCCAAGTTTCCAAGATTTTCTTATGTTAACCTAGTATTCATCATGGGAACAAGGCTGTAGATTTTTGCTTACACCCCATGTCACTTAGATGTGAGAGGAGGCAAGAATGAAGGATATGCTACATTAATAAAGGCATTCAAATCAGGGGATATGCTAAATAGGTGGTAGATAGATAGATGATAGATAGATAGATGATAGATAGATATTACCTTCAAAATGTTAGCCAGCTCATCCATCATGCTAGTTGTGGGCAGCAATGGAAGTAGAAATTAAAATGAATCTTAGTGAATTTTGATTAAGGCCTAGTTCATGCAAGAAAGATTTTTGAAAAAAAAATCATGAGCCAAAAATTCCCCTAGAAATGGAAAGCTTTAGAGGGAGTTATGGGGGAAGAATAAAGACCTAGTGTAACTGGCTCCATAAATCTTCAGACATGGACCTTTTCAGGGGTTGAGACATAGGGTTGTACTTTATGGTGGAGCAGACTTCATCAGCTAGCATCATCTGGGTCTTTTAGTGAACCTCAGAAATCAGGTTGTGAAGGCGGACAGTGAATTAGATTAGACGCTAACTATCTTCCACTCAGAACATAGTCTTCCTAGTCTCTCTCCCCTTCCTTTATTATATTCAAATGGTAGTATAATGTACATACTCTTCTGCATCTTGACTTTTAAAATTTCTGCTGTTTAATATTTAGCAATGTATCAGGACATAAAGAAGTTCTTTTTCTAAGAGACTATACTGTATTCCATTGCATGGCTCTACTATAACTTTTTAAACATGTTTCCTAATGATGGTTTCCAAACTTTTGCTATTTTGAGTAAATGATGCAATAAATAGTCTTGTATAAATTTTAAAAGAAAGGTTGTGGGTTTGAGGTTAGGGGAATATTTCCTAATATTGGAGCTAGTGGCTGTGAAGGTAATGAGTGCTTTTCTCTCTGCTTCCCTTTAATCTGAATCCATAAATGTGAGCAACTAAATGTTTCAGGAAGATTTAACATTCTTTTAATCTGTTATATACTCAAATATAACATGCTGGTCATTACAGGTACTTCTTCTGTGTCTGTCCTATGCCATAGAGGATGGAGCAATGAATAAGCTAAAGTTCTGCCCCTAACAAACTAGGACTGTCTTTGGGGTCCATATCTATAACAATTTGTCCTTGGTAACATATGTTAACCTTTCATGTGTGGTTGAGACTTTTAGACATAATAAACAGTGGCTACTTAATTATGAATCTAATTACAGAAATATTTATTGAGTATCCAGTGTATTTGACATACTGAACAAGACACAGTTCCTACAATTGTCTGAGGAGACAAAAAATTAAATGAGCAATAACAATACAGTGTGTGATATTTTCATGTATTATTATTGGTGGTTCCAATTTACACAACTGGTGGGAAGACAAACAGGAACAGCCTCTTTGGAAAACTGTTTCGTAGTTTCTAATAAAAAACTAACCCTGGTCAGGGCACGTATGGAATCAATCTCTCTCTCTCCCTCCCTCCCTCCCTTCCCTTCTTCTCTTCTTTCCTTCCTCTGTCTCTAAAAAATCAATAAAGCATATCCTTGGTGAGAATTAAAAAATAAAAAAATTAAACATACTTCACTAACCAGCAATTACATTCCTACTCATATACCTTAGAAAGATGCAAACATGTGTCCACAAAATACTTGTACACAGATGTTCATAGCCACTTTATTCCTAACAGCCAGCCAAAAAAAGTGGAAAAAACCCAGATACTCACCAAGAAGTGAATGGATAAACGAATTATGGGATGCTTATACAATGGAACTCTATATAATGGTAAAAAAAGATGAACTATGGATGCACATAACAACATTGATAAATATGAAAAATATGTTGAGCCAAATAATACACAAAAGAGTATATAATATATGAGTTCATTTACATGAACAGACAGAAATAATTGATGATTATAGAAGTCAGAATAATGGTTATCTCTGGGAGAGAGGTATATACTGGGAAAGTGCATGGGGAAAGCTTCCTGGGGGCTGGAAATGGCATATACTTTGATCTAGATGGTGGTTATACAGGGTACATATACACATATAAAAGTTCATCCTTGCTGCATACTTAAAATGCTGCACTTTATTATATGTATGCTGTCTTTCAATTGAAAAGTAGAAGGAAAAAAGCCATACAAGTTTTTTTTTGTTTCTTTTTTTCTTGGTGGCTCCCTTGTGTGGCCCCATCCCATACATGTCTTACAACTGAATGTGACTATTTATGGGTTTGAATCTCCCACAGAATGGATTCACTTCTTTTTAAAAAAATATTTTAATCATTGTTCAAGTACAGTTTTCTGTCCTTTACTCCCATCCCAGCCCACCCACCCATCCCTCCCCACCTTCCTCCCATTTCCACCCACATATGTGTCCTTGTGTCCTTTATACTTGTCCATGTGTCCTTTATACTTGTTCCTGCAAACCCTTTCTATTGTCCCCTGAAAGTCTCCTGAAATTCCCTCCCCTCTCTCCTCTGGTCACTGTCAGCCCATTCTCTATTTCAGTGTCTTTGGTTATATTTTGCTTGTTTGTTTGTTTTGTTGTTTAGGTTCCTGTTAAAGGTGAGATCATATGGTATTTGTCTTTCACTGCCTGGCTTATTTCACTTAGCATAATGCTTTCCAGTTCCATCCATGTTGTTGCAAAGGGTAGGAGCTCCTTCTTTCTTTTTGCTGCATAGAATTCCATTTTGTAAATGTAACATAGATTTTTGATCCATTCATTTACTGATGGGCACCTAGGTTGCTTCCAACACTTCGCTATTGTAAATTGTGCTGCAATGAACATTGGGGTGCATAGGTTCTTTTGGATTGGTGTTTCAGGGTTTTTAGGATATAATCCCAGCAGTGGAATTGCTGGGTCAAAAGACAGATCCATTTTTAGTTTTCTGAGAAAGTTCCATACTGTTTTCCATGGTGGTTGTACCAGTCTGCAATTCCACCAACAGTGCACTAGGGTTCCCTTTTTTTCACAACCTCTCCAACATTTGTTGTTTGTTGCTATGTTTATGATGGCCATTCTGACCAGTGTGAAGTGGTATCTCATTGTGGTTTTAATTTGCATCTCTCTGATAGCTAGTGATATTGAGCATTTTTTCATGTGTCTCTGGATCTTCTGTGTGTCCTCCTTGGAGAAGTGTCTGTTCACCACACAAGTTTTTTGAGGTCGCATTTGCATTATCCATCCAAACTTAAATGTACATATACTTATCCCAGAAATACCATTTCTAGCCTGTTATCCTAGCAAACAAATGCAAAGATTTATGGGCAGAGTTATTTACTGCAATCCTGGAATAGCAAAAACTGGAAATAAAGTCTAACAATATTATAATAGTTAAATAAATGTAGGCTATACATAATATGTGATGGTATGCACCTAATACAAAAAATAAGTTATATCAATATGATTAATAATATAAAGATATTCACAATATATTTTATGCTAAAATGCAAGTTGCAAAACAGTACATATAGTATGATAAAATATATGTTAAAAACAAAACTTTCATGTGTATGCATGTGTGTATATAAGCACCCAAAGAAGGGTATAAGGATACACATCTCCTTGTTAGTAGTGGTTTACCTCTGACTGGATGGGGCTTTCACATTTTATTTTATGTACTAATGCATTGTTTTTATAAAGATGTAATTTATTTTTAGAGAAATGGAGCGAGAAAGAGAGGGACAGAATCATCAATGTGTGGTTGCCTCTTGCATGCTCCCAGCTGGAGACCTGGCCCCACAGCCCAGGGATGTGCCCTGACTGGGAACCAAATCTGCAACCCTTTGGTTCCCAGGATGCCGTTGAATCCACTGAGCCACACCAGCCAGGGCCTAATTCCCTGTTTTAACTTGTTTAACAAGCATCTATGCATTGTAGTTTAAAATTTTAGTGATGATAAAAATATATACAGTGTTATGAGTTTCTCTGACTTGGTAAATCAAATGGCTGATGATGACATTCATTCACAGAAACTAACAGTGGAGGTGATCAGGGGAGATTGTTGAGAAAGATGATAAATTCAGCCTTGGACATCTGATTTTGAGATTCCTGTGGGACATTCATGTGAAGATGCCTAGAAGGGAGTTGGATATGTCCATGTGCAGCAGATAGGTGTGGTTAGGAATGGAGATAGAGATTTTAAGATACACATAGCAATGAAAGAATGGGGTTATAGAGGGATAGCATAGTGGAATCATGGAGGCAAGTAGGTCCAGAAATGCAGAACACCAAGGGTCAGATACAAATGGATCATCCTGCAAAGGACACCTTGCAGGAGTTACTAGAGAGGTAGGAATAAAACTAGGAGTATGAAGCATCATTCAAGCCAGGAAAGAAAGGTTCACAATGGACAAAGTACTCAATAGTGACAAATATTGGTGAAGACAGAAGTATAAGGAGAGGAATTGGTCTTCTGGATTTAGTTACAAGGAAATTTTGGTGATATTTAAGAGGCTGAGTATGTATGGGGGCCAATGTAGCTCTTTCAATAAATTTAGTTGCTAAATTGCTGGAGTTGGTGGTGGAGGTAAAGGTCACTGGAAAGGATTAAGGTTGAGAGATATTTTAAAAACATAGTATTAAAATCAGCAAGAGTTGAACACACATGGTGATGGGAAGTAACTAATAGAAGTATGGAGGTTGAAATGTTAAGGGGGAGAAGGTATAATTCAGCCAATAGAGCAAGGAAGGAGGGGATGGGACCAACAGCACAGATGTAAGGATTCCTCTTATGCAGGAGTCAGGGCACTTCATTGTAACAGAAAGGAAGGAGAAGAGGGTGGGTATGGATGCAGGCAAATTTCTAGATTTGGTAATAGGAATTTAAGGAAGCTCTCATTTGATAGCTTCCATTTTCTCTATGAAGTAGGAAGTGATGTAGCCTGCTGAGAGTGAGAGGACAAGTGATAGGATGAGAAGGTTTAAAATAGCTGCTATGGAGAATGGGAGGAAGCTCTGAGCAGGGAAACAGAAACATTTGTAAGCTTGAGGTAGAAGACCATGGTGTGCATCACTTGGGGGATTGTGTGAAGTCATCACCTGGAGGTGAGAGTGGAGGGTCTACACAATGTCAAAATCTCTGACCAAATGGGTTTATTGATTCAAACAAGTCAATTCAGTGAAGAAAACCCACTAACATAATTACTTTGCACTAAAGCAACCCAAATCATGAATACTAATCCAGTTGTAGCATTTGGATTTAGTTCCATCACCTGAGATTCCACAGCACACTGGAGAAAAGGAGACCCTAACAGTGGCTATTCATCATTCTAGTCACAGCTCAGAAGCAGCTCTCTTTCTTATTTGCACCCTCACCAACAATTCTTTTCTAAATTGGAATGCTTCTTATCTTAGTGTTATTTATGGTGACAAGGAGTTGAAGGCAATCTGGCATTCATCACTGAGAGACTGGAGAAGCAAAATGAAGTGGACGAACATTCTGGACTAGTTTTCAGCAATTAGAGGCAAGGGATTAGATGTACATAGAGCAACAATGCTGGGTGAAAATATCAAGAAAAATAATAATATATATTATATTATAATATATATGTATATATGTATATGTTATACATATAATAACACCAGTTAGAGAAATCATTCACTGAAGGACATTCACTGAAAATGATACTATACATTCTGTAAAAACACATACAAACAAAAATATAGACATTAAAGAGAAGAGAATGGTTGCTAATGAGGGAGGGAGGAGAATGTGAATAAGATGTGGGGATGACCAGTAATAAAGAAATCAACAAGATACCAACAATAATAAATGCAGCAGGACCTGGGTTTGATTAATTCAACTCTCTGCATCCAAGGCACCAACTAAATCCAGACATACTGGGTTGACTAAAACGTTTGTTTAATTTTTCTGTATGATGGCTCTAATAGTGCTTAGTTGTCTTTAACTTTATTTGAAACTATTTTTAATTTTGTTAATTTGTATTGTGACAGCTGTCATATCAGCATGCATTTAAAAAAGCTGAACAAAATTGATGAATTTTGGTGCAGACATTTTATATTGAAGATGGAAGAAAATATGCAACATTTTTGGCATATTAGGCTTTATTGTTTCAAAAAAGGTAAAAACACAACTGAAAACAAACAAACAAAAAAAAGATTTGTGCAGTATATGGAGAAGGTGCTGTGACTGATCAAACACATGAAAAGTGGTTTGCGAAGTTTCTTGGTACTATTGACATTTTGGCCAAATAATTCTTTGCTGTGGGGCTGTCTTATGCATTGGAAGATGTTTAGCGGCACCCCTGGCCTCTACCCACTAGAAGCCAATAGCGGGAGATAGTCAACATACTCAAAATATCCAGATCAATAAACTTATTGGTAAAAATGAAAAATGTGTCTTTTATTTTATGGAAAAAACTAAATGGACTTTTTGCCAACTCAATAAATGAATCAAAACACGTCTTAACCTTTGAAGACTTTGTTTCAAGCAACACATTTATCTCCAATCCAGAATAATGGGTTTACACAGGATCACAGATGGAGAAGACGATCCAGGTCATCTGGGGTTGCCATTCACTTCACCACTTATTTTATGGATGAAAAAATTGAGGCAATGAGAGAGAAAATGACTTGGCTAACAATACACACTTAGTTGCAAAGTTTAGAACAGACCCAGGTCTCCCAAGTCCAGTACTCCTTTTGAGAATATCTCTTGTTTTGTTGTTACTGTTGTTTGCCTCATAAATGAATTCAGCTTAATTCTATGGTTTTATCTACCTTCATATTTTTTTAATTTAAAAATATAAGCAGGAATAAGGTGTACTTCCCTGTGCTGCCTACATAGG
The DNA here is from genome assembly GCF_004126475.2 of Phyllostomus discolor. Lineage (NCBI taxonomy): Eukaryota > Metazoa > Chordata > Mammalia > Chiroptera > Phyllostomidae > Phyllostomus > Phyllostomus discolor. The sequence goes on from NC_050198.1 coordinate 85,620,365, forward strand.
GGAAGAATGGTTAAAAGCAGTGAAACCTGCCTGGCAGCAAGGGTTCTCAAAGTTTTCTTACATCTATGACACAGATTTGAATACTAGAATTTTTAGCAGCATGCTTGATGGTATTTGAAAAGTATACTGAACAAGTCAGTAATAGTAATAATGCAGTCCCTTCTTCATTGTAACAATGCCTCACAGGTGCCTGGAAGAGCATAGCGATATTTATCAGCATGCTTATTACCACATGTCAACACAATTTGAGTAAAACAGTTCCTCATCCTGACCACCCTCACTTATATACCCATGAGCCAAGTGAACATGTAATTTCTCTGGGTACTTGGTGATATTTTTCTGTGACAACTGTTTGATATTGTTTGGTGTTGCTGTATGCCTCTTCCCCCTACCATAAGTTGAACTCCAGTCTACTCTACAATACATTGCATGGCCTATTCAAATCAATATTACTTATGCCAGTCATCACCATAACATTTTGCATCCTGAGTTGTAACAAAATTACATTGCTTTCTTGGCTTTCAGGAAGGGTTCAGGGCATACCTACTGAGAACCACTGCTCCAGGCTACAATGGGAGGCTGTAGAATGAAGTGGTTAAGGGCATGGGCTTTAGTATCAGAGAGATCTGATTTGGAATGCTAGACTTGTTGCTGTGTAACCAACCTTTAGAAAGATACTTAAGCTTCCTAATTCAATCCAACAAACATTTATGGGCACACTATATGCAACATACTGCTCTAGGTGGCTTGGGAGCTTAGTAGCAAACAAAACAGATGAAAATCCCTGTCTTCGTGGAGCTGACATTCTAGTAGGGGAGATAGAAACCATACAATTAACATAATAAGTACACAAATTATGTGATATTAGAAGGTGATAGGTATCATGGATTAAAGAAAAAGTTGAGAAGGGTACTGGGCATTGGGTTGCTGTGGAGAGGGTGCAGGCTGCAATATTAAACGGGGTAGTCAGGGTAGGTCTTATTGAAAAGGTGACATTTGGGCAAAGAAGAAAGGCAATTAGCCACATGGCTACCTGTGGTAAGCAGACATATTCCTATTGAGATTAAGGAACAGGGATGCAGCAGTGAAGGGAGTGAGGAATGATTGAATAGTGAATATATCATATTCTGATATATTTTGAAGGTGGATCCATGGTCCATCATGATTTCATGAAAGACTGGATATGGTGATTAAGAAAAAGAAAGATTATCAAGAATGACCCCAAGATTTTTGGCCTGAACAACCAGGATAGAGATACTGCCTACATCTGATGAAGGGTATAGTTTGAAGCAGGTTTTACTTCTCATTATTGTGAGGAAAGATCAGAATCAGTGTTTTGGACATATTGAGATGCCTATTAGAAACCCTAGTAGATTAATATTGAACATCAACTGTAATTGAAAAATAAAAAAAAAATAAAAAGAAATCCTACCACAGATGAAATTGGATATGCTAGTCTGAAATTCAAGATAGAAATCTGGGCTGTAAGTAGGAATATGGGAGTTGTAGGTTTAGAGATGACCATGAGACTAGATAAGACCACCTGAGGAAATAGAGAAGAGCACTAAGGACAGAGTCCTGACACCTCATAGCATTAAAAAGTCAGAGATGGGACACAACCAGCAAAGGAGACTAAATAGTGATCAGTGAAGTTTGAAGAAAACCAAGACAGTGTGGTGTCCTGAAAGCTAAGTGAAGGAAGTGAATTAAGGGGGAGGGACTGATCCATTTAAATGTTGCTGACAGGTCAAGGAAGATTATGACTGGAAATTAAGCCATATATTAAAAATGTGGAGGTTATTGGGGACTTAACTGGAGCAGGTTTCTTTTAAGTGGTGGAGGCAAGAAACTGATTGGAGTGGCTCTAATTTTAAAATTGGAGACAGGGAGTGGAGACATCTCTTTAATGATGTTTGGTGTGAATGGGAACAAAGAAATGGGTGGTAGCTGGCAGATAAAGCCTTAGCTCCCTTTGTAAAAAGGGATCTCTCAGCATTATTTGAAAAAATTAAAAAGTGAAAAATGTTTGAGTATTGAGGTAGTACATGAAAGGTGTCTATCACAGACTAGGCACTCAATAAATGGTAGTTATTATTTTATAATGTGAACACCAGAATCAAAAGCATATTCTGATATCTTTTAAAAATAATGGGATTATACCCTAAGAATCCTGAAATACCAATCCAAAAAAACGTATGCACCCCAATGTTCATAGCAGCACAATTTACAATAGCCAAGTGCTGTAAGCAACCTAAGTGCCCATTGGTGAATGAGTGGATCAAAAAACTGTGGTACATTTACACAGTGGAATACTATGCAGCCCAAAGAAAGAAGGAGCTCCTACCCTTTGCAAAAACATGGATAGAACTGGAGAGCATTATGCTAAGTAAAATAAGCCAGGTGGTGAAAGACAAATACCATATGATCTCACCTTTAACAGCAACCTAATCAATAAAAGAAACACACAAGCAAAATAGAACCAGAGACATGAAAATTAAGAACAAACTGACAGTAACCAGCAGGGAGATGGGAGGGGATAATGGGGGTAAAGCAGGGAAGGATTTTCAGGAACATGTATAAAGGACACATAGACAAAACCAAAGGGGAGTAGGATCAAGGGTGTGAAGTGGGGATGGCTGGGGTGGAGCATGGGGGGGAATGGGGAAAACTGAATTTGAACAAAAAAAAGTTAAAAAAGAATAATATTCCCTTATTTATTGTAATACCAATGTGTGTAGAATGATTATGTAAACATATGAGGTTTGGCATGTAAAAAATAATACAGGTTTTAATGTCTTAGACAAACATATGAGTCATTGTGTGAGGGAACAAAAACATCTCAGAATAAGTTTTGCTGTAGTGCACATCAAACCACATTTCACAAGATGACCTCCAAAGAACACATCTGCTGAGGTTTCATCACACTAGTGTTCCCTAGGATATAATAATTGTATGTAACTACCAGAGGCCTAGGAAAAAACCCTTCTTTTAAAAACACAATCTTCCCTCTAAATGAGACAAGCATTTCCATTATTGAGAATGCCTCTTGAGTGTGACAAGGCCATAAAGTCACCCTCTTTTTTCCAGCATATGCATTATATTTTTCTCTTTCATCCCCTAATTGCCAACTAAATGCCACAGAAGTAAACTGACATCTGAAAATTTTCTCCTGTGCAAGACCAAAGCTCCTTCTAAAGTCTTTTTAAGATGGTGAACAAACAATATTACATAAGCTACAAGCTAAAGCCTGAGCAGACCTAAAGGGAGTTTAGTTGTGAAATAAAATAAAACTTAAAGTAAGGTTAACCTGACCAGTATGTATTGACAAGTGCTATGTGATAATTAGGCATAAATGGTGAGCAGTTAACATGAGTGATGCAAATTAGTTATTCTTTTACACAACCAAGCCTGATTGTTTCTTTCTCCTTTGTTAATTTTCTAGGCAGTAACATTTCTATTAATGATGATGTTTTCCAAAACACCAGATTATATTGTGTTTATTTGTTAATTCCTTCATGTATCAAAGAAAAGGTCTTCTTTTGTTCTTTATTTTAGATTTCCTTCATTTTCTTTATTTTTATCCATTTTTAGTATATTTTATTGATTACGTAATTACAGTTGTTGCAATTTCCCCCACTTTCTTCCTCCACTTGGTACCTCCAGTCAGTCCAGCAATCCCCACTTAGTTCATACCCATGGGTTGTACATGTAAGTTCTTTGGATTCTCCATTTCCTATACTATTCTTAACCTCTCCCTGTCTATCTTGTACCTACCAATTATGCTTCTTAATCCCTGCACTTTTCCCCGCATTCTCTCCCTTCCCCTCACTGGCTGATAACCCTCCAAATGATCTTCATTCATATCTATTATTCTGTTTCTGTTTCTGTTACAGGGTGCAGCCAAGAGGGGGGCCCCAAATAGGCATTTGAAATGGGGTCCAGAACTTAAGGTGTCCAGGGGATTTTGGGATGTCTCCATCCCCCCCCCTGGGGTGTGGGTGGGAAGGGACAAATGGAGCAGGGCCAGTGAGAGCTGTTTAGCATAGCAACAGTCTTGCAGCTAAGCTCTGGTGTGGTCGTTTAGCATATCTATAACATTTGACTGGTTGCATAGATATGTTAAGTAGCTGTGATCAGCTCTAAGCCAGGGGAATGGAAGTAACTTCCCCACCCAAATGTAACTGGGGGGGCGGGTCCCCTGAGTTACAGCACTTGGGTGGGAGCTCAGAGAGGATTGGCTCCAGGACACGGGGCCACGCCTGCCCAAACTCATGATGGCAGCCCAGTAAAGCTGGAAGGACACGAGTTCTGGCATGTGAAGCCGAGTGTGGGAGGAGTCGGAAATGAGGCTGCAGAGGAAGATTGGCCGCGGGGATTTAAAACCCAGATTTGGCGGCCATTGAGAAGGAGAACCACATGGACTTGACGGAGTGGAGACTCCTGCAGCCCTGAGAGAGGGAGAACCACGCGGCAGCCCTGGAGGAGAGAACCATGCAGTTTTGGCAGAGTGGGGACTCTCCCTTCCTGCAGCCCTGAGAGAGAGAACTACGTGCCTGTGGCAGAGTGGGGACCCCCACAGCTTTAGAAGGGGGAACCACCACCTGGTTTTAGCAGAGATCCCGGCGACTCAGCCGAGGGTGCCGGGAATCCAGGGAGGTCTCCCAGTCGAGATGGAGTTCTAACTGGGAAGAACCAGAAGACTACCTGAGCCATGGACTTCTATTTCCTTTCCTGAGATACGGTACTCTGGACTGGGCAAAGGGGGAAGGAAGGAAGGACTGTGTCTGTTTGTGGGTGTTTTAAGGGACTTTGGGATTTTGGTGAAGACATTAGGTCACTACTTTAAGTTTGTATAGCATTAAATAAACATTTCCTTTTCACAAATCTCTGGCATTGAGAGACGTCTTTCCTCTGGCGGCGGACATAACAGACCCGGGGCCTTCTTTCAATAATAGTATATTGTCCTAGGCCCCCCTTGTGTGTTTCTGTAACATTTCTGCTTGTTTGCTTACTTTGTTTTTGTTTTTTTAGATTCAGTTGTTGATAGTTGTAAGGTTCTTGTCATTTTACTGTTCATAGTTTTGATCTTTTTCTTACATAAATCCCCTTAACATTTCATGTAATAATGGCTTGGTGATAATGAATTCCTTTAGCTTTACCTTGTCTGGGAAGCACTTTTTCTGACCTTTAATTCTAAATGATACCTTTGCTGAATAGAGTACTCTAGGTAGTAGGTTATTGGTTTTCATCACTTTGAATATTTCTTTCAAGTCCTTTCTTGCCCACAAAGTTTCTTTTGTTTATTTAACACATCAATATTTTATTGATTATGCTATTACAGTGGTCCCAATTTTTTTCTCCCCTTTATCCACCCTCCACCATGCACTGCTGCAACCTCCAGTATCCCCTCCCTTAGCTCATGTTCATGGGTTGTACATATAAGTTCTTTGGCTTCTGTTTCCTATACTATTCTTAACCTCTCCCTGTCTATCTTATGCCTACCAGTTATGCTTCTTATTACATGTACCTTTCTGCTCCATTCTTCCTCTCCCCCTCCCCACTGAAAATCCTCCATGTAATCTCCATTTCTCTGGTTTTGTTCCTATTCTTGTTGTTGCTTAGTTTTTGTTTTTGTTTTTGTTTTTAGGTTCAGTTGCTGATACTTATGAGTTTGTTGTCATTTTACTGTTCATAGTTTTGATTTTCTTCTTTTTCTTAGATAAGTCCCTTGAACATTTCATATAATAAGGGCTTGGTAATAATGAACTCCTTTAACTTGATCTTATCTGAGAAGCACTTTATCTGCCCTTCCATTCTACATGATAGCTTTGCTGGATGGAGTAATATTGGATGTAGGTCCTTGCCTTTCATGACTTGGACTACTTCTTTCTAGCACCTTCTTGCCTGTAAGGTTTCTTTTGAGAAATCAGCTGACAGTCTTCTGGGAAGTCCTTTGTAGGTAACTCTCTCCATTTCTCTTGTTGCTTTGAAGATTCTCTCCTTATCTTTAATCTTTTTTATTAAAATATTTTATTTATTTATTTTTAGAGAGAGAGGAAGGGAGGGAGAAAGAGAGGGAGAGAAACATCAATGTGTGCTTGCTTTGCACGTGGCCCCTACTGGGGACTTGGCAACCCAGACATGTGCCCTGATTGGAAATCGAACTTATGACCCTTTGGTTTGCAGCCTGTACTCAATCCACTGAGCTACACTAGCCAGGGCCTAATCTTGAGTAACTTAATGATGATGTGCTTTGGTGTGTGCTTCCTTGGGTCCAACTTGTTTGGGACTCTCTGGGCTCCCTGGACTTCCTGGAAGTCTATTTCCTTTGCCAGATTGGGGAAGTCCTCCTTTATTATTGATTCAAGTAAGTTTTCAATTTCTTGCTCTTCCTCTTTCCCTTCTGGACCCCTATGATTTGGATGTTGGAACATTTAAAGCTGTCTCAGAGGTTCCTAAGCCTCTTCTCATTTCTTTGAATTTTATTTCTTCATTCTGTTCTGATTGAATGTTTGCTTCTTCCTTCTGCTCCAAATCATTGACTTGAGTCCTGGTTTCTTTCCCTTCACTGTTGGTTCCCTGTTTATTTTTCTTTATTTTACTTCACATAGCTCTCACTTTCTCCTCTAGTTTGGGACCATACTCAATCATTTCTGTAAGCATACTGAGTACCAGTGTTTTGAACTCTGCATCTGATAGGTTGGCTGTCTCTTCATCACTTAGCTCTATGTTGTTCCATTTGGTGCTGTATGTGGGGGAGGGGTCTTAGAGGGAACAGTGCCACTTGCTCGGCTCTTGCCCGCTTTCAGTCACTTCCCCTGCTACCCACAAACAAATTGGGCCCTTCTGATGCTGATTCCTGGGTGGGTGGGCTTGTGTATGTATTAGGGCCTTGTGGGTCTCTCCAATGAACTCTCCTTTGAGGCTGGTAGTTTCTTCTTCTGCTGAAACCCCCACAGGTTTTTACAGCTAGAGGTTTTGAGGCTTTCTTTTTCCATGCTGGAACCCTGGGTTGCTTGGTATGTTTCGCTCCCTAGTTGTTCCTTCCTGTTTATCTGCACAAAAATGTGGGACCACCAGGTTCACCAGCCACTGCCTTGCCCTGCATCCTCTCCACCCTGGCTACCTGTCTCTTCCTCTCCTACAAGTCTGAATGATGTTTCTTCCTTAACTCCTTGGTTGTCAGACTTCCATACATTTTGATTTTCTGGCAGTTCTGGCTGTTTTCTGTTTTTAAATTTGTTGTTGTCCTTCTTTTGGTCGTGTGAGGAGGCAAAGTATATCTATCTACCTATGCCTCCATGTTGGCTAGAAGTCTCCCTTTCAATTTTTATCTACCACCTGTGAATATGGGACCGTCCATTCTGCTACCACTGCCACAGCCACCTCTCCATGCCACACCACCTCTCTGCCCCATTTCTATGACTCCACCCCTCCTACCCATCTGGATGAATGTGGCTTCTTTAAATCCTTGGTTGTCAGACTTCCATGCAGATTGATTTTCTGATGGCTTTGGGTATTGTTTGTTTGTAAGAACTGGTTGTAATTCTTTTCTATGGTTGTACAAGGAGGTGAGGCATATCTACCTATGCCTCCATCTTTACCAGAAGTCCTGTCTTCCTTTCTAAGACACATCCTTTGATCACCTTTTTAGGGACCTATTTCCATTAATGCCCTTTCTGCCATTATCCAAATCTGTCTCTCTCTACTTATAATGCTCAAACCTCTGGCATACTAACATTCCTCCCCAGAACCTGTCTTCTCCTCCAGGCACTATTCTATCCTTGTTTTTTTCAACATCTAACCTTTTATGGTCCCTAGTTTCTCATTTTTCAGTCATTCTTCCTCCCTCTGCAACCTAGCTCCTTCCTTTGCTGTACCACTGAAACTGCTATGGTAAAAATCACCAATTACCTATTAATTGACCAATCTGATAATTTCCTTCCAGCCTTTATCCTCTTCAACCTCATATAGCAGTCCAAACTATTAACAATCCTTCCATGGTGAAACTCCCCCCACACCCTCAGCATCATTGACACCATTCTGTCCTGGCTCTTGTTGGCTTCTCTTAGAATTATCTTCTTGCTTTCTGTATTCTCCCTGAGACAGATACTTCACTTCTCTGGCATTTGTTACTAATAATATGCTCATAACTTTCAGATCTCTAGTCCAAACCTCTCTACTGAACTCAAGCCCTATATTTCCAACTTTTATCATACATCTGCACCAAAATGACTCAAACATGTGTTCACATCCAAGCTCATTATCTTAAGCCTCTCTGCCCCAGCCTATTCCATTGCTTAAACTAGAAATTTGTAAGTTGTTTTCAATTCTCTCTGATATCTATCCACCCACATTCAATTCGTTTTCCAGTTCTGAAATGCCTCTGGAATACTTACACTTCTCTTCTTCCCCAGGTACCATGGACTTGATTCAGGGTCTCTGTATATTTTACATGAAGTCTCTCTTCCCTCTTCTGGCCCCCACCAACTCTGTTTATTTCAACCAGTAGAGCTGAACAATACAGCATTCTCTGAATGTCCAATAATCTTTTATACTAAGGAACAGAATCTAAATTACTTACATTTTTAAATGTATTTATGATATTGCAGGAAATGCCATCTGTGTTCAACCTACGGTATATGCAAGCTGAGCCAATTATGCTACATAACTGAATATTCAGTACAAGAAAGCTCTAGTGCTGTTGGGGTGCAATGTACTTTGTTGCATTAACAAGGGCCAGATCATCCCCTTCGGGCTCCTGGCTCACCAGCCTGTGACCCCCTCCCTCTGCTCCTCTCTGGAAGTATTATGCAGATGATAAAAGACAGACTAATGACTGGGTTTCATTCAGGGGACTCCTGCCTTATTCTGTGCAATGGAGAGCTGTAAAAGAAAAACGTACAGTCTCTCACACAGAGTGAAATTGAACACCATGGGGAGCTGGAAAAAAAGCAGGCCTAATTCCTGTCAGCAGCCTTTCCCAGTGGCCTTCACTCAGCCCATTTGGAGAGAATGGATCTGATTGCAGTTCACTCAGGTCATTGTTAAGGAGTATTCAGATTTTAAAAAAGTATATTTTTAAAATATCTATGTCTCATTGTTACATTTTTCTTTCAGACAAAAAGTCCTAGCATAGTACAGTATTTCTTAGATCTTTCCCTCATTTTTTCCAGTCATAGCCCAAATGCACATCTTAATCACATCATTCCTGAGCAATTATATGATTTCTTCACCTCCCATGTTAGTCTGCATGACTCTTCTTTGCAAAGCCATTCACTTATTTATTCAGTAAGCCTGTTAGTTTGTCAGCCAGTAAGCATTAATTAACAGTTGTGCATTGACCACTGTGCTATATGCCCTGACATAGGGGAAGGGGAGGGAAATAAAAATTAAACCAGACCCCCACAAAAGGTCCATAATTTAGTTTGGGAGACAGACATCTCTGCCTGCAGAGACACCATTCTCTGTGTGAATGTGACATAGTTGTTTAAATGTGACATAGCTTTTTATTTCAGTTGGATAAATACGTAGGAGTGCAATTAATAGAATGATTTTTTCCTTTTTATTGAATTTATTGGGGTGACATTGGTTAACAAAATTATACAGATTTCAAGTGCACTATTCCACAACACATCATCTGTATACCGTATTGTGTGTTCATCACCCTAAGTCAAGTCTCCATCCATTACCATTTATCCCCCCCATACCTTCCTCCACCTCCCCTCATGCCACCTCCCTATGGAAATCACCACATAGTTGTCCATGTGCATTACTTTTTTTCTTTTTTGATTAATCCCTCCACACCCCCTACCCAGCCCCTGATTCCCCCTGCCCCAACAGCTGTCAACCAGCTATTTATGAGCCTGTCTGCTTTGCTTGTTAGTTCAGTTTATTCATTAGATTCCACATATGAGTGAAATCGTATAGTATTGGTGTTTCGCTGACTGGCTTATTTCACTTAGCATAATGTTCTCTAAGCCCACCCATGCTGTCATAATGTATAAGATTTCCTTCTTCTTTACAGCCGAGTAGTATTCCATTATGTAAATGTCCCACAGTTGTTTTATCCACTCATCTACTGATGTATACTTGGGCTGCTTCCAAATCTTGACTATTGTAAATAACACTGCAATGAACATAGGGGTGCATATATTTATTCAAATTACTGTTTTGGGTTTCTTCAGATATATACCAGAAGTGGAATCACTGGGTCATGAGGCAGTTCCATTTTTAATTTTTTGAGTTTGGAATACTGTATGCCACAGTGGCCGCACTAGTCTGTGTTCTAATCAACACAGACTAGGGTTCCCTTTTCTCCACATCCTCACCCGTATTTATTGTTTGTTGATTTATTGATAGCTATTCTGACAAGTGTGAGGTGATATAACTTTGTGGTTTAAATTTGCATTTCTCTAATGATTAGTGATATTGAGCATCTTTTCATGGCTATTGTCCTTCTCTATGTCCTCTTTGAAGATGTGTCTATTCAGGTCCTTTGCCTATTTTTAAATTGGATTGTTTGTTTGTTTTGGTGTTGAGTTTTATATGTGGTTTATAAATTTTGGATACTGAGCCCTTATCAGATGTTTTGGCAAATATGTTCTCCCATTTAGCATGTAGTCTTTTCATTTTGTTGATGATTTCCTTGTACAAAAACTTTTTAATTTTATGTAGTCCCATTTGTTTATTTTTCTTTTGTTTTCCTTGCCTGAGGAGATATATCAGAAAAAAATGTTGCTATGAGAAATGTCTGAGATGTTACTGCCCATGTTTTCTTCTAGGATTTTTATGGTTTAGGGTCTAACATTTAAGCATTTAATTCATTTTGAGTTCATTATTGTACATGGTGTAAGAACATAGTCTAGTTTCATTTTTTCCCACATATTGGTCCAATTTTCCTAACACTATTTATTGAATAGGTTATGTTTACCCCATTCTATGTTTTTGCTTCCTTTGTCAAATATTAATTGACTATAAAGGTATAGGTTTATTTTTGCATTCTCTATTCTATTCTATTGGTGTATATGTATGTATTTATGATAGTACTATGCTGTTTTGGTTACTATGGCCTTGTAGTATAGTTTGATATCAGGTAGCATGATTCCTCTAACTTTGTTCTTCTTTCTTAAGATTGCTGTGGCTATTCACAATTCTTCATGTTTAATCACCGAAACCAATGATCACAGGCAAAGGTGCTTGCTGTTCCTCCATGCTCCCCCACTGCTCTATTTACATCTTCACTGGGCTACCTGTTGCACTGGATTGATCATTTTCTCTTCTTTTGAAATAGTGATGTCCTGTAGAATAGGGACTAAGAGCCCTGTACATGCAGGACTTAGTGTATCAGAGACGGCTTAAACCACATTACATGCAGTAATACAACAAGAGTAAAACCTAATGCTAAATTGAGTTCCAAAAAGAATACCATTTGTTGGAGGGCAGGGACTTCTTTATTCTGAGTGACTCTTCTTCAGCCAGACAAACCTGCTTGCCACTCCATGAATAATCATTGATTCACCTGTCTCCAACTCCCAGAAATCCTGTTCTGAGCCTCCCTCCTGCTATAGCCCAATGCTTCTCAAACTTGATGTGCACACAAATCAATTGAGAATCTTATTACAAGGCAAATTCTCAGTCAGTAGGTCTGAATGTGACACCAGAGATCCTGCACGTATAACAAGCTCCCAGGTGAAGCCCATGCTGCTGGTCCAAGGACCAAACTTGGAGTAGTGAAGACTCTAGCTAGTTTCACCTAGTCTCAGGCCTTCTAGTCACTTAAGTCAGGACCACCAAGGCACCCAAATGAGGAGGATAATGAGGGCTGAAATCTAAACCATGCTCACCAGGTCCTTCACCATTGTATGGTACTAGCCACATATGCTGGGAGGAAGAGGCACATTTTCTCTTTTTTTTTTCTACTTCTCACCAAGGCTCTTTAAGCTCTGTGTACCCCCACAACTGCCTCCATAAGAAGCCAGCACCTTTTTCCTAATTCACACAAAGGTGCTATATGGTCTCATAGCCTCTTCCATGAGTGACACCCCAGCCTACCTCACCCCTGTATTGTTTGCTCCTTCCTGACTGATCACTCAGGTTGATGATTCTGTATACAATTTTTTAAAATGTAAGACTGAAAAACTGGTTATTAATTTTGATTGGCTAAACAGTGGCTTAGGAATAACTTATCTCCATTTAGCCCATTTTATCACTTTTGCTGCCTCACCCCCACCCCCACTCTGAGCCTTGATTTACTCATTTATCAAATGAGTATGGCTAAGACCTGCTGGACTGGCTCTTCTTGGTTATTGTGAGGATCAAAAGTGATAACCTAGGGGAAAGCCCTTTGTAAATTGTAAAGTTCTATGCAAATGTTAAGAATTATTAGGAATAGGTTAGGTGGCATATCTTTTAAATCCTTTTGTAATTTTCCCCAGCTTGGAAGAACAGTGCCCTGCATGTGGTGGTCTCAAAGCCTACTTACTACTGGTTGATAGACTGCAGGAGACAACAGTGTCCAAATCTTTCTAACAAAGCCTTACCTTGATGAATAGCACTGTGTGCCAGCTTTGGAAGGAACTGCTCCCCAACTTCATTAGCTTGCAGAGTCAGTAATAAGATAACAGTAATACGATAATCCAATCACAATGTTTTAATGGGAATGGTGAAGTAGAGAAACACCAAAGTAAAGACACATAGTTCCAAATAGATAGTTCCAAGGGTAATCTTCAACTGAGAACTTTTTTCAGATGTAGAGGGTTGACTCACCTGTTTATACGCTAAAAAGAACCCCCTTATTTTGATTTCTGAATACTTTCTCTCCTAGTAGTCAAACTTATTATGGAATAAAACATTTTGATAATTGCTTTTTAATATGATGAAAGGTTGGAACCTTTTCCAATGACAAGGAAATGAAAGAATATAATGGAATGATGTCTTATAATTTTTATAACTCCAAATAGCAAATGAGAGAATCGTTCATTTATTCACTGAAGTTTCCTTCCAGAATCACAGAATTACTCCTACACAGCAATTAGAAGGGGGAGATGAATGTTTAAAGATTAGCTGTAACTTGTCTTTCTGGGGAGGAGGGGACTAGGTTTAAGCTGTTGGCAATGAGAAAAGTTAGTTAACTAATAGAAAAATTTACTTATTACTTGCCTGTGTTCTGAAAAGATTTTCCAATTTCAAAAGTTAAATAAACCATCACTGTAATTATCAAGGTTTTTTTTTTTTTTAAAGGAAGTCAATGTAAATAATCTAAATTATTTCAAGTGTTAGTCTTTACTTTAAAAATATGCCTCTTTTACCCCAGCCAGCTGGTTCAGTTGACTGGAGTGTCAACCTGTACAACAAAAGGTTGAGGGTTTGATTCCTGGTCAGGGCACATACCTAAGTTTTCAGTTCAATCCTTGGTCAGGACATGTATGGGAGGCAACCAATTGATGTTTCTCTCTCATACTCTCCCTTCCTGTCTCTGTAAAATTAGTAAATATATCCTCAGGTAGGGATTTTTAAAAATATGCTTCTTTGAGTGGGAGGTTTCTTATCTATCATTTGTCAAAGTACAAGGCTGGGCTGCTCAGTGGGTAGGAGCATAAAGCTAATGATTTCACATATTCATTCCCTTGTAGGCCTCTCAGCTTCTCTCTATCTCAAAGTCACAGCCAAGCCTGCCACCTCACAAAGAGTGCTGGCCAAGGTGGGTGGGGCAGGTAAAAGAGAGCCATCTTCACTCCTGGAGAAATAGTTCAGAGTTGATGACTTACTCTCAGTGCCACATTTTCTTTAGACAAGGAGAGATTTGTAACTTCTCACAAATTATTTTCTTGATTGTGAGAAAGGGCAGAACAATTGCAACATTCAGTTGCAGTAACTTTTCTACCTTCAGTTCCTAGTCCATTCCTGTTTCTCCTCCTTTCCTGATGGAGTTGCTGATTTTTCTTTTATGTTTCCTTTAACTAATCTAGCTATATGTTCCCCCCCCCTCTGTGTGTGTGTGTGTGTGTGTCTCCCTCCCTCCCTCTCTCTCTCTTTCTTTCTGTAGGCCCCTTCAAATCTTTAGAACTTAGTGACTGTTAGATTTAAGGACAAGTGACTCATTTAATAGCATATCCCGGTGGGCAAAGGTTATTTAATCTTTTACCTTGAAACTTTGTTTCTTTTTTGACACTTCTTCACCTCTACTTGACATTTGTTTTCTCACATGGATACTTTACCAGTTAGGTCTGAAAAAAGAATAACAAAACATTAATGAAAAAGGACATTTGTGTTAGTATTTAAGCTCTTCCAAGAGAGCATTATTGTTTTGCTGAGAATTGTGTTTCTGCCAAGAGTGAAAAGGCAGAAAATAGGATTTTGAAGATGTATTTTTATTTCTTACTGCTTTAAATCAAGAGATTAGTTGTTACAACAAATCACTCACTTGCTGTCCACTTTAGCAATGTCTTAATTTTATATTTGTCCTACTGTAAACATATATGACTTTCAGGCCATGTCAAATCCTTTTGGGAAAAGATGGTATGTGAATAAAACACCTTTTGTACTTTGTCTGCTGTTTTACTCTTTTATGTACCATGGTTTGTCCCATCATTAATTCATTAGTACATCATTCAACAGTCATTCGCTCATTCAATAAACATTTAGTAAGCATATTTCTTGAGTGTGACAAGACCATAAAATTGTCCTATTTATCCTTTGTCCCAAAAAACTTTAGGATATTCACAAAATTTGGCTCTGAATCTTTGCAGTTCTGTTACTGAAAGTAAAAACTTCCCAGATCCCTCCTTTGCAGTACTCTCTGTTGAGTAACAAGTTTTTCTAGAATCTGAGCTACAGAGCATTTGATTGAAACCCTTCTGGGTCACAAATATATTTTTTGACCACTTTGAACTCAAGATGAAAAGCACAAATATTCATCCTTCTGCCCTCCATCTCTCTCTTTCCCTCCCACCCTCCACCCTCCCTCTCTCTCTCTCCCCTCTTCGCTTTTTTTTAAAGATTTTATTTATTTATTTTTAGACAGGGAAGGGAGGGAGAAAGAGAAAGAGAGAGAGAAACATCAATGTGCGGTTGCTGGGGGTCATGGCCTGCAACCCAGGCATGTACCCTGACTGGGAATCGAACCTGCGACACTTTGGTTCACAGCCCATGCTCAATCCACTGAGCTACGCCAGCCAGGTCCTCTTTGCTTTCTTCTTCCTTAGAGTGAGTCCTCTGTCATCTGGGGTATGTCCCCACTTCCTAGCCAAAGGTTAGGTCACTTACTCTCTTTCTTCCTACTTTAACCCAGACTTTTATTCTTTGTATGAAAGACTCTTGATCTCTAAATCCCTTTTGGAATTATGCTCAAGAGGCACAAAGGTCATTATATAGATTGGAATCCTTATTTTCTGGACTGTCAGCTCAGTCTCTGATGTGAATTTGCACATTAGGTTCCTACCATTACTCTTGCTTCATTAAAAAAATTATCAAAATACCAAGTTAATCAGTTATAAAGTCTTTATAAGGAAGGTAGTGTACCACAAGTCAGCATATGAACTCTGTCAGTAGACAGATACAGGTTCTGCCACTTACTAGCTGTGACCTTTGGTAAGTACCAAACTTTTCAAGTCTCAGTTTTGTCACCTATACAATAGGGCTAATGACTGTTATGAATATTAAGAGACAATCCAAATCAATCATATAGCACACTTTAAGACACATTGTAATTACTCTACAAATGTTTGTTATTATTGTTATTGCACTCCACATTGCATGCAAGCACTACAAGAGTGGGAATTTTTTAAAAAGATTTTATTTATTTTTTTAGAGAGGGAAGAGAAGGAGTGAGAGAGAGAGAGAGAGAGAGAGAGAGAGAGAGAGAGAAACATCAATGTGCAGTTGCTGGAGGTCATGGCCTGCAACCCAGGCATGTGCCCTGACTGGGAATCGAACCTGCGACACTTTGGTTCACAGCCCATGCTCAATCCACTGAGCTACACCAGCCAGGGCTAAGAGTGGGAATTTTTATCTTTTTGTTCACTGCTGCTTCTTCAGTACCTGGAACAAAATTTGGTACATAGTACATACTAATCAATTACTTGTTGAATGAGTAATGTATTTTATATATATTTTTGGTAATTCCCACAGTGTTAGGAGTTTCCCTACTTTCAGTTCAAGATGATTCTAAGTACTTTGGTTGGTTGAGTTATGTATTTCTAAGCTGGAATGAGTAACATCATCCAGGTTTCTAGAGAGTATATCATGGCTTCTGTGAATGGCAGAGTAAATGAGTTTGCCTGAGATGTCATCCTATGTCTGGTGGCTATTCACTGGAACATATAGATTTCAAATGCAACATTGTTTACCTTGTCATCTGAAATGAACATATGTACTTTTCTTGGTGATGAAAGTACAAACATTATTCAGGGTCTTTGTTATCTTTTAATTCCTACTTTTTGGCACACACTTGAATTTAGTTAAATATTAGTTTTTAGCCCTGGCTGGCATAGCTCAGTGGACCGAGCGTTGGCTGTGAACCAAAGTATCACAGGTTCAATTCCCAGTCAGGGCACATACCTGGGTTGCAGGCCACGGCCCCCCAGCAACCGCACATTGATGTTTCTCTCTCTCTTTCTCCCTCCCTTCCCTCTCTAAAAATAAATAAATAAATAATGTTTTAAAAATATGCTTTTAAAAAATATTAGTTTTTGTTTAGTAAATGTGCCCTCTTTTAGATCCTTTGTTATATGATCAGGTAGAAATAGCAGGAGTCAACCAAGGTTTTCTGTAAAGAGCCAGATAGTAAATATTTTAGGCTTGTGAGCCACACAGTTTGTGTCATGACTACCCAACTTCACTGAAAAAGTGGCCACAGACATAAACAAATGGGTGTGTCTGTGTTCTTATAAAACTTAATTTGCAGTCCATGTATGGGTCATAGTTTGCCAACTCCTGGCTTATAGAGTGGCAAGAGGGTTAGAGACAAAAATGAATAAAAACAATACATCTAGTTTGGAACATGTGTGCAAATGGATTTTAAGTATTTAATATCCATTAAACTAACAAGCAGAAGTTTAAGCCATAAACAAATTCATCTGAATTCTAAGCTTTTGTATTGAATGTTGCCTGGATCTGTTTTATCCACGTTAGTAAATGAATCAAGCAGCAAAGACCCAAACAAAATTAACAAAGCACAAATTAGCATGGAGGCCAAGAATGCAGTGGTTGAAACTTGATGCTTATTTATTCTTTTGGGTGCTTATCCTTAATTCTCTTTGAATGCTTATAGTTGTTGACCATATGGCTTAGGGTGTAGCTGGTCAGTGGCTCATGAGGACATTAAAGTGCTACTGTGGTATCTTGTTTGCCCTCTGCCTATTATTTCTACCCCAAAACCCATATAATAAAGTCTTTGCTATTGCTTTTTAAAATGTGTCAGGAAACAGCAAAGAGGAGGTAGTTATTCATTTTATCTGACAACCAACTGAACATCTATTCTATAACAATAATTATGGGAACCTAGAGGAGGAAGTTGAAAGGATGAAAAAATGCACCATCTCTATTTTTATAAAGCTCATAAGCTAGTGGGGGTGACAGATCAACAAACAGGCAATAACACATACAACAATGTGTGATATCATTAGTGTCATTGGAAAGCATTGGCTAGTCCTAGAGTTTTAAAATCATACAGCATATTATTGGATACTGGAGACTTAAATTGGATCTTGAGGAAGTTAAGACCTAGTAGTTAGTGTAAGTGAAATTAATTTCTATTATGAAAGTTAATTTATATGCATATGGATGTGCTTTAAACCAACTCTCATCCTTAAAAAATACACGTGGAAAATAAGGAATTATTCCCATTTGGTTAGCTTATGAAATAACCATTAATGATCCCAATGTTTGACATTTGTGTCAAAGGATAACAGTAAAACAGACCTGGGAAGAAGCAAGGGCTTTCATCCTCTCATAATCAACACTAGGCTGCAGAGAACATGGTGCAAAAATAAGGGAGAAATATCACTTGTTATAAATATAAGTCATGACTAAGCCTTATCTGATGCATTTGCCATGGGAGAATAAGTAGAAATTCTGTTTATGGTCTTATTTACATTGCTATTGTCAAAATGAATGATTTACTATAAGTAAGAGGTTTTTCCTATATTTGTCACTATCATGCCAGTGACTAAATTAATATATGTTTATATTTCCAAAACCCCAGACACATTTTTTGTGCTAACATTTATGACCAGTAGCTTACATTCTTCCCTAAATTAACAAAAACTTACCCTTCAAAATTGACATTTATTTGTTAATATGCTTTATTAACTGTTGAATAAAAAGACATATATAGCATAGGTAGGAGGAATGAAAAGATAACAAACACCAAAATATCCATTACCAAGAAATAAAAAATAAACACATATTTAAACAATTAAATTTATTCTTGTGTATTGTATAAGTTGGTGGTTGAGTTTCATTTTTTTGCATGTAGTTGTCCAGATCTCCCAACACCATTTATTGAAGAGGCAATTTTTACTCCATTTTATGCTTCTGCCCCCTTTTTTAAATATTAATTAACCATAGAGACTTAGGTTTATTTCTAGGTTCTCTATTTGGTTCCATTGATCTATGTGTTCTTATGCCAGTACCAGACTGCTTTGGTTACTATGGCCTTGTAATATAGTTTGATGTCATCTATTGTGATCCCTCCTACTTTGTTCTTCTCTCTCAAATTGCTGAGGCTATTTGGGGTCATATATGGTTCCATATAAATTTTTAAAATGTTTGTTCTATATCTATAAAATATGTCATTGGTATTTTAATAAGGATTGCATTAAATCTATAAATTGCTTTGGGTGCTATGGACATTTTGATGCTGTCAATTCTTCCAATCCATGAACCAGTATATGCTTCCATTTATTTGTGTCTTCCTTAATTTCTTTCTTCAGTGTTGTGTAGTTTTTTGAGTACAGGTCTTCTACTTCCTTGGTTAGGTTTTTTGTTAGGGACTTTATTTTTCTTACTGCCATATCAAATGGGATTTTTCCCCTTGATTTCCGTTTCTGGTATTTCATTGTTGGTGTACAAAAATACCTTCAATTTCTGAATATTGACTTTGTATCCTGCTGTTTTTCCAAATTCACTTATTAGGTCAAGTAGTTTTTTGGTGAAGTCTATGGGATTTTCTATGTATACTATCATGTCATCTGCAAACAATGACATTTTTGCTTCCTCCTTTCCAATTTGGATGCCTTTTATTTCTGTTTCTTGTCTGATCACTGTGGCCAGGACTTCTAATACTACGTTGAATAAAAGTGGTGAAAGTAGACATCCTTGTCTTGTTCCTGATCTTAGTGGGAAAGCTTTTAGTTTTTGCCTGTTGAGTATGGTGTTGGCTGTAGGTTTCTTGTGTATGGCCACCATACACAAAAATAAAAAGATGGAAAAAGATTTGAATATAAGTTGCGACACCATAAAATTCCTAGAGGAAAACATAGGCAGGAAAATCTCAGATATTCCATGCAGCAATATTTTCACTGATATGTTCTCTAGAACAAGGGATATAAAGGAAAGAATAAACAAATGGGGCTTGCTCAAAAGTAAAAAGTTTCTGCACAGCTAAAGAAAACATCAGGAAAATAAAAAGGGAACCATTGAGCGCGGGCTGGGAACCAAAGTGTCCCAGGTTCGATTCCCAGCCAGGGTACATTCCTGGGTTGCAGGCCATAACCCCCAGCAACCGCACATTGATGTCTCTCTCTCTCTCTCTCTCTCTCTCTCTCTCTCTCTCTCTCCCCCCCTTCCCTCCCTCCCTAAAAATAAATAAATAAAATCTTAAAAAAAAAAAAGGGAACCAACTATATGGGAAAATATATTTGCAAATGGTACCTTGGACAAGGGTTTGACCTCCAAAATATATAAAGAATTCACACAACTCCCTGGCTGGTGTAGCTCAGTGGACTGAGCGTGGGCCTGTGAATCAAACAGTCACCGGTTCAATTCCCAGTCAGGGCACATACCTGGGTTCTCGGCCAAGTCCCCACTGGGGGGTACATGAGAGGCAACCACATCTGATGTTTCTTTCTCTCTCTCTCTCTCTCTCTCTCTCTCCTTTCCTTCCCCTCTCTCTAAAAATAAATAAATAAAATATTAAAAAAAAGAACTCACACAACTCAATGCCAGAAAGACAAATAACCCAATTGAAAAATGGGTAAGTGACCTGAACAGACACTTCTCCAAGGAGGACATACAGAGGGCCCAGAGTCATATGAAAGGGTGCTCAGCATCACTACCAGTCAGAGAGATGCAAATTAAAACCACAAAGAGATACTACTTCACACTGGTCAAAATGGCCATTATTAACAAGTCAATGAACAACAAGTGTTGGAGAGGATGTGGAGAAAAGGGAACCCTAATACATGGTTGGTGGGAATGCAGACTGATGCAGCCACCATAGAAAACAGTATAGGATTTCCTAAAAAAAAAATGAAAAATGGAACTGCTTTTTGAATTGACAATTCAACTGCCGGGATTATACCCTAAGAATCCTGAAATACCAATTCAAAAGAACCTATGTACTCTAATGTTCATAGCAGCACAATTACAATAGCCAAGTGTTGGAAGCAACATAAGTGCCCATCAGTGAATGAGTAGATAAGAAAATTATGGTACATTTACACAATGGAATACTATGTAGCAGAAAGGGTAGAAGGAGCTGCTACCCTTTGTGACAGCATGTATGGATCTGGAGAGCATTATGCTAAGTGAAATAAGCCAGGTGGGGAAAGACAAATACCATATGATCTTACCTATAAGTGGAACCTAATTAACAAAGCAAACAAGCAAGCAAAAAATAATCAGAGACATTGAAATAAAGAACAAACTGACAGTAACCAGAGGGGTGGGGAGAGGGGACAATGGGGGCAAAAAGGAAAGGGTCATCAAGGAACATATATAAAGGACACATGGACAAAGCCAAAGGGGGTAGGATTGAGGGTGGGAGGTGGGAGCAAAATGGACACAAGTGTACCTGAACAACAATAAATAAAATAAAAACAATAAAATAATAAAAACAATAAAATAATTTAGTTTTGTAGAAGTAATGCATCATAAGGTACAAATTCAAAATTTACAAGAGAATACATTTGGAAAATTCTACCATTTTTCCCGTGCTTCGTATGTAAAACACATTCTTATTATTTCTCATAGCTGTGTAATATTCTGTTGTATAGATTTAACATCATTTATTTAACCAGTAATATACTGATCTATATGTTGGTTATTGCTAATATTTCGCTGTTACAAAAAAGCTGCAATAACAAACCTTCTATGCAAGCCATTTAACACATATACAAGTGTATCTGCAGAATAAAGTCCTTATAAATGAACTGTTTAGTTTAAAGCCATGCATTTTTAAGATGTGTATTTTTTAAATTGCTGCAATATGTTTTAATGTGAAAAGACTGGAAACAACCCAAACGTCAATCAAGAGTCATTGGATAAACAATGGTATGTTCTCACAACAGAGCACTTTATAGGAGAATGTTCTGTCTGGTTCTATGGAGTGATGTCCAATATATTGTTAAAGTAAAAAAGCAAGATCAAGGAAAGTATAAAATAGCATGCTATAATTTTCCATTTACTTATATTTTTAAATGGAAGGGTGAAATGGAAAAAATAGATTCTTATGGCAGAAATTAGTAATAAAATACAAGGGATATAGAATATAGACTTCTTTAAGTATAGCTCATTTTGTGGATTGACTTTGGAACCATGTAAATAGTTTTTACCTAGTTACAAAAAATTAAATAAAACTGCAGTTTCTAAAAATGTAGGAAAACCAAGTAAATAATCATAAGTTGAATTCGTGTTTGGGACATAACCACCAAGAGACACTGTTCTAAGTTATTTAAAACAGCAATTGGATTGTACATTCCTAATGGCATAAACCCTAAGGACAAAAAGAATAGCAAAAGAAAATTTGAATTGTTTTTTCAGTAATTTAAAAAATAATTTTGGCATTGTTATTCTGAGGATTTAAGACAATGTGTAATTATTTTAGTGATTTTGAGAAGGAAGTTTTCAGAATGAAAGAAGAGCATGTGAAAAGTCAATGAGGTTACACTCAAAACCCTGCAGTCTTGAGTTGAATTGGAGGTATCAGTATAAACTCATGTAGTGTTTTCTCTTAAAAGAAAAAAAAGAAGGAAACTAAGAGTATATATTTCCTAGCTCTGTCTACTAAAATCAAGAAACAAGGACCATTATGCTAAGTGAAATAAGCCAGGCAGTGAGGGACAAATACCATATGATCTCACCTTTAACTGGAACAAAATCAACAAAAGAAAAAAGCAAACAAAATGTAACCAGAGTCATTGAAATTAAGAACAATCTAACAATAGCTGGGGGTGGGGGGGGCAGTGGGGAGAAGGGTTTTCAGGAACTACTATAAAGGACACAAGGACAAAACCAAGGGGGAGGGTGGAAGCAAGGGAGGGAGGTGGGTTTGGAGGGGGTGAGGGGGAGGGGTGGGAAGAAAATACAGACAACTGTAATTGAACAACCATAAAATAATTTAAATAAAAAAAAAGAAAGAAACAACGACCAAACCTCTACCATTGAGCACACCTAGCACCAAGATTTTGATCTCCGGTTATCATTCTGCATTGAAGGGAACCATGCATCCCTGTGGAAATGGATGACTTCAGGGCTCAGGCACAGAATATACAAAATGAACTTGAACTGTCTTCTTAAAAATAACTGAAACTATTAAGCCCTGGCTGGTGTAGCTCAGTGGATGGAGCACGGGCTGGGAGCCAAAGTGTCCCAGGTTCGATTCCCAGCCAGGGTACATGCCTGGGTTGCAGGCCATAACCCCCAGCAACCGCACATTGATATTTCTCTCTCTCTCTCTCTCTCTCTCCCTCCCTCTCTCTCTCTCTCTCTCTCTCTCTCTCTCTCTCTCTCTCTCTCTCTCTCTCTCTCTCTCCCTTCCCTCTCTAAAAATAAATAAATAACATCTTTAAAAAAAATAACTGAAACTATCAAAGATCACCAGGGTTAGGTCAAAAGGAATCAGTGAACTTGAAGCAGTTACAAAGAGCCAAAAATAGCACGATTTGAGCAACAGCAAGGATAGTAACTACATTGGATTGAAACATGTATCAACTATGTACTCAGCGAACAAAACAGCTCTCACTATACCCACTCTGGAAACTAAGAAAGGAAAGAAAGTCAACAATTTATCTTGCTTTTCTTATACAGACCAATATTTTGGCTGTTACCCTATACAGACCCTCAGGGTAACCAAATACTTGATGAAAGGACTTTTCTCTTCACAAAATATGTCAGCTAATAAGTAAAAAAGAAACAACAGCTTTGGAATACTGTTTGCAATCCCTAAAGGAGACATGGGTCTATCAATAAACATCAATGACTGCTAACATCACAAAAGTCATTGGGGGAATGGTGGGGGGGGGATGGAGACAACTGTACATGAACAACAATAAAAAATGTGGGGGAAAAAGGTTTTTAATTTTCTTTCCAAAAAATGAGAGAAATAAAGAAGGGAAGGGAAGGGAAGGGAAGGGGAGGGGAGGGGAGGGGAGGGGAGGGGAGGGGGAGGGAAGGGAAGGGAAGGGAAGGGAAGGGAAGGGAAGGGAAGGGAAGGGAAGGGAAGGGAAGGGAAGGGAAGGCAGTTAACAAGAGATTACCTTCCACTGGAATTTCCTATTAACACCAAAAAAGTAGTCCTACAAAAGTAAACCTAACTAGACCCTGATTAAATCTGCAGATATAGCCCTGGCTGGTGTAGCTCAGTGAACTGAACACGGGCCTGTGAACCCTAAGGATTACCGGTTCAACTTCCAGTCAGAGCACATGCCTGGGTTGTGGGCCAGATCCTCAGTAGGGGGTGCACAAGAGGCAACCACACATTGATGTTTCTCTTCCTCCCTTTCCCTCTGTGTAAAAAATAAATAAATAAAATGAGACTAAAGAGGCATATCAACACATTACAGACCATAGGCCAAATTCAAACAGCCAGAAAATCATGAACCACTCAGAAATATTTGAAGGTATTAAGGAATTACTGGTAATTATGATTGGTATTGTAGTTTTGCTTTCTAAAAAAGTCCTTATGGTTAGAGATACATGCTGAAATATTTACGGATGGAATGATATGATCGATGTCCAGGATCTGCTTCAAAATCATCATAGGTGGGGTGAAAATAGAGATGGAACAAGAGTGGCCATGTGTTAATCACTAAAGCTGGGGATTTGGACATGGGCTCATTATACTAGTCTCTCTACTTTGTTTGTGTTTGCAACTGTGCATGATAAAACATTTTAAAATCTCCCTGCCAAGTACTATGAAACTGTCTCCTAGAAAGGGGTGCAAATTAATAGTTACAACTACTAACTACTCTGACCTGGCACAGACTGAAGCTGTGAAAGGACAAAGGACAGTTGGTTTCCACAAGGAAAGTAAGGTGAGAGAGAAGAGAAAATTTAAGATATTACCCAAAGAGAAGGCCCAGGCATAATCCATAGGAAGGGCACAAAGCAGCCCAGCATTCTATGTGGTGCTGTGATGACAAATCTCAGTGATGCAAACCACTGTTTTAGACTGGGCCTCTGTGGCATACAAGTCATCATACACCAGTGTAGGTGGGACACTTGTTCTGGAGAGCCCCTTTGAGCCTCGCCTGGGAGGTGACAGGCTTGTCCTTGGGAGCCACGCATGTCACCAGCAAGGAGGATGAGCATACTGCTGTGATATCTTAATTTTCCAGAATGTGGCCAGGCCCTCATACCTTGTGTCTTGCATAGGGGACTGGGTGGCCTGCAGGCTTCTGACTCGTCACATCATTTGGAAACACAACACTGCGATTAACAATTATTTTAATACAACATTGTAACAAACCAGAAAAGCAGATTTGCCTGCCTTGGTTCTGTTGTTGAAGAGATGGCAGCTGAGCCAATGGGAGGAAGAGAAAAACATCAAAGGCAACTCTTGATCACATTTCACTCTTTGACAAAATAAGACAAGGATAGTGTGCTAGAAACATCTTGATGGGCTTGACCACTAACCTGGCAACACACTTTCTCTGGCTTCATTTCATACTAAGGCAAATACAAAGAGTTTTTAAATAACATGTCTGTAATGAAATCTCACTTAGATTAACATATATTTGGACATTGAAACCTCTTCACAGCTCAGCCAACATCTAAATTCTATCCTGCATGGTCTCTCCTACCCTAGCCCACACCACACCCAGCCCTAGCTAGTCATTGGAAGGCATCTCTCCCAGGCTCTTCCATCTAAAGTAGAATATCAATCCAAGCATTTTCTTAAACTCCCTATGGCCAGGTGTTGCCTTACCAGTCTCCCTTGGCCAGGCCAGATTTCCACTGGGGGAGCAATTCCATATTTATCTGTGTGTTCTTTCTCAGTTATTTATCCTAGTGGGTCCAGTCTAGAAAGGAAGAGAGCTAGGTGTGCCCTCCCACAAGGAATAGGGTCAGCTCATATTTAGGGGCAGGTCAGATGGGAGGGAAAGGCAATAAGCTTTATTTATTCAGTTAGAATATCAGGTTATGTTTTGAAGTACAATTTCTCAAAAGGAATTAATTCAGGCAGAATCTATTCCTTAATGTTGGTCTTTTGGTGTAGAAGAATTTGTGTGGAATTCCCAGGTCTGTGTCTCTCTCTGGTGAGAAGGCTGGCAGGCCAGTGACAGAGGGGATGTGGGCAACAGCAGAATGCTGGGAAATAGCCAAGGACTAACACTTGTGCCACACGCAGGGCACGATTTTACCCTCAGCATGACTGTAACAATATAGGACTAACAACTACCTCAGACATACAGCATAAGTTTTCCCTCCCAGCTAGTTCAGTCTTGCAGTGCCATTCACACTGCAATTTCAAAAGCTGCCCATTCCCCTGGAAAAGAGATTTCAGAAAGTTAGTACATAATTGAAGGGAAGGGCCTTAAAGCAGGAAACAAAAGTGATGGCAGCAGTTTGCTTTGTGGCTTCCCTTCTGTGCAACTCTATGAGCCATAGTGTAGTCCTTCCCTGGACACCTGGGTAAACGGGCAGGTGGGCAGGGAGGGGAGATGTCTGTTGCAGTCATTGCTCATACCTTAGTCTAGATCTCCACACTGTATGCCCCATGCATCCTTAGAAGTTGCACAGAGACCTTGGACATGTGATAGAAATGAATATTTTTATACAAAGAAAATTTATACTTCTTTGAACAATGCATGAGAGTGCTTGTTTGCCCATACTTTTGTCAATGAAATGTGTCATTAAGCTTTGTCAATGTTATAAGTAAAAAAATGGTATCATGATGAAATTTAAATATGTTTCCTTTTTTAATCATGTGCATTGTTATTCTATTATAGTTGTGCCAATTTTTCCCACTTTGTCCTCCTCTACCCATCCCATCCCCTGCTCCCACAGTGAATACCCACACCATCTAGTCTTTTCCCCTTCTTTCCTCCATTGTCCCCCTACCCACCTCTGGTCACTGTCAGTCTGTTCCATGTTTCCATGTCTCTGGTTATGTTTTTATTATTACTGAAGCTGAACATCTTTTCATATGTCAATAGTAATTTGTATTTGTTCTTCTGTGAACTGCCTGTCGATCTTCTTCACCTATTTTTCTATAAGACTTATTGGTTCTTTTCCTATTGATTTGTAAAAGCTATTTGTTTAAGGAAATTTGCTCTTTATGTGATATTAACCCCACTTCTCAGTTCATTTTTCTTTTTACTTTGTTTTGGAGGGTTTTGCCACACAGAAATTCTTTTAAAAATTTTTATTAAAGTATAGTTTGAACAAAATAGAAACAGAACTATGAACACATGGAACAGACTTATAAGTGTCAGAGGAGAGGGTGGAGATGGGACTGGATAAAAGAAGGTGAAGGGATTAGCCAAAGAACATTGTGCATAACACGTGGATACCAAAACCAGTGTGGTGATGGCCAGAGAGGGAAGGGAAGGGGACTGGATGTAAGCAGGCAGAGGGGGAGAAAATGGGAACATCTGCATAGTATCAGCAATAAAAATCAAGAAAAAAGTATACCTTGACTTGGGGTTGGGCAACGTGTTCTTTTACATGACACTGAAAGTCACCACAAACATAATCTATTATAGAAAAAAGAAGATGATAAGTTGGAGTAATTTATTACAATTAAAATATTTGCCCTGAGAAAGACACTTTTAAAGAGAACGAAAAGACAAACTACCGACTGAAGATCACATATTCCACAAATGACTTGTATCCACAGTACATCCAGAGTTCTCATGTAAGCCCTGGCTGGCATAGCTCAGTGGATTGAGTGCGGGCTGCGAACCAAAGTGTTGCAGGTTCGATTCCCAGTCAGGGCACATGCCTGGGTTGCAGGCCACGGCCCCCAGCAACTGCACATTGATGTTTCTCTCTCTCTTTCTCCCTCCCTTTCCTCCCTAAAAATAAATAAATAAAATCTTTAAAAAAAGAAAAAAGTATAGTTGGGCCCTGGCTGGTGTGGCTCAGTGGACTGAGTGCCAGCCTGCAAACTAAAGGATTCCCAGTCAGGGCACATGCCTGGGTTGTGGGCCAGGTCCCCAGTAGGGGGCACATGAGAGGCAACCACTCATTGATGTCTCTCTCCCTCTCTTTCTCCCTCCCTTCCCCTCTGTCTGAAAATTAATAAAAAATCTTTTTAAAAAAGTATAGTTGGCATACAGTACTATATTAGTTTCAGGTGTACAACATAGTCATTTGACATGTATAAATCTTACGATGTGATCACCACATTAGGTCTAGTAACCATTTGCCACTGTGCTAGGCCCTTTGTGAAATACAAAGATGAAAGAGGGGAAAAAAAGAATTCTTTCCTCCAAAGAGCTTGCAATACAGTGGGGGAGATAGATATGTTTAAAAATTTGGGGATGAAGGGAGTGAAGAGGAGAGTGGTGTATAGGAGTGAGTGGTGGGGCTAAATGTAGGTGGAGTGCAGGTCTAGCTAGCTTTTATTGGCCTCCATGTTGGGTCATTGATGGTCTTATGTAGAGCAGGGTTCAGCAAGCTTTATCTGTAAAGGGCCAAGTAGTATTTTCAGCTTTAGAACTACTCTATTCTGCCTGAACAGTGAGAGTGTCTATGTTCCAATGAAACTTTATTTTATGGAAACTGAAGTGTGAATTTCATGTAATATTCATGTGTTGTGAAATATTCTCTCCCCCCTTTTTCAAGCATTAATAAATGGAAACAAACCCACTTAGACTGAGGGCCATACAAAAACCAATGGCAGGCCAGATTTGGCCCACAATCATAGTTTTCCAACCCCTGGTGTAAAGAAATGACTGTGAAATTCTATCCCAGGAGCAAAAGTGATTTTAGAGAAACCTATCAATTATTGAAAGTCTCAAAAATTACTCTAAGTTCATCATTTTATTTAAGTTTTGCAAAAGGAATCTGGAAGCAATGAATATGTGACCTGCTGCTGATCAGCTAAACATTGCTTTGAGGTGGAGAGGATGCAGTTCTTTGAATCAAATGCAATGATTCTTTCTGTTAAGCTGCCTTTCACCTAATATTTCTGCCAGAGAATCTAGAAACTATGGTGATTGATGCCATAGAAACACACAGCAAATGAGCAGGGTGATGAGCTTGTAGATGGTGATATGGCTCAGAGACAAAAGCTTTTTAGCTGCTAATCTAGAGGTAATGTAATAGAATAAAATGCAACACAGCTAGCATCCATGGACCTTTCCTGTTTACAATGCATTTTCCAAATACATTATTACCTTTAATTTTACTCAAAACTCACAATAACCCTGTATGGTAGGTATTTTTATGATTTTATAGATAAGGATCTGACTCATTTTTTTCTGGCACTATTCACATTGCTCTAGGTATAAGAACAAGCTGCCCCTCAATGCTAAGGCTACGGCCACAATTAGTAAATAATGATAAAGATGATGGCAGTAAAAGACATCCAGTGTTAGTCACTGGATGTTCGTTGTATTCCAGACCTGAGCTAGGCAATTGACATATAATGCCTCATTGGGCCTCAAAACTCCCCAAATATGGAGTCATTATGACATTGTGGTTTTGATCACAAGCTTTGGAATCAGATGGACCTAGATTCAAGCCTTAGTTTGGCCACTTACCGCTCTGCAATCTGGGCAAGTTACTAAATTCTCTGATTTTCAGTTTAGTAATCTATAAAAGGCAGGTGATAATACTACCTAGTTCTTGTAGCTATAGCATGGATCAAATGGGATAATGAATGTAAAGTGCTTAGCACAGTGGCTCATACATCCTAAGTGCTCAATAGATCTTTGTTATTACTACAAAGAGCTTATAATACCTTTGATAACTCTGCCAAAGATGATTAAGATAATTTAGTAGAATCCAAACACCTGGCATTTAGACCTTTAAAATATATTTTTACTTTGAAATAATTATAGATTTGCATGAACTTGCAAAAATAATGGAAAGATCCACACACCCTGCACCCACCTTTCCCCCATGGTGACATCATATATAGTTGCACTACAATATCAAAATCAGAAAATTGGCATTAGTGTAATACCATTAACTAGATGAAATATCTTATTAAGTTTTCACAGTTTTTAAACCTGCATTCACTTATATGTGTATGCAATTTTACCCCAAGTATAGATTCATGTAATCGCCACCACAATCAAGATGCAGAAGTATTTCCATTGCCACAAATAATTCCCTGGTGCTCCCTCTTTAAATTTACATCTAACTACCATCCCTGTCTGATGGCAATCACTAATCTGTTCAATATCTTGGAAATTTTGTCATTTCAAAATATATAAATGTGATCATACAGTATATAATATTTTGAGATTGACTTTTCATTCAGCATAATGTCACTGAAGTCTAGCCATGTTGTTGTGTATATCAATAGCTCATTTCTTTTTATTGCAGTATTGCACTGTATGGATATACCAGAGTTTATGCAACCATTACTCATTGAAGAACATTTCAATATTTTCTATTACAAATGAAGCTGCTATGAGTAATAGTGTACACTTTTTTGTGTGGACATAAATTTCCACTTCTTTATGCTCAGGAATGTGATTGCTGAGTCATATAATAAGTGTATGTTTAAATTTCAGAGAAATTTTCAAATTGTTTTTCAGGGTGTCTGTAGCATTTTCTATTCCTACCAACAGTGCATGATTGATCCAATTTCTCACATCCTCACCAGCATTTACTATTATCACTTTTTAAAATTTTACCTGTTCTAGCCCTGGCTGGCGTAGCTCAGTGGATTGAGCACAGGCTGCGAACCAAAGCATCACAGGTTTGATTCCCAGTCAGGGCACATACCTGGGTTGCAGGCCATAACCCCCAGCAACCGCACATTGATGTTTCTCTCTCTCTCCCTCTCTCTCTCTCTCTCTCTCTCTCTCTCTCTCTCTCTCTCTCTCTCTCTCTCTCTCCCTCCCTCCCTTCCCTCTCCAAAATAAATAAATAAAATCTTTAAAAAATTTACCTGTTTTAATAGGTGTGTAGGGAAAACTCCTTGTGGTTTTAATCTGCATTTCCCTAGTGGCTAATGATATTGAACATTTTTTCCTATGCTTATTTGCCACACGTGTTTCCTCTTTGACAAAATATCTGCTGGTGCCTTTCACCCATTTTATAACTGGATAGATTGTGTTTTTACTGTTGAGTTTGAGAGTTCTTTATGTATTATGGCTATCAGGCCTTTGTTGAATATGTGGCTGATATTGTGGGCTTGTGTTCCCCTAAAATATGTGTTGAAGTCTTAAATTCTGATACCCATGAATGTGATCTTATCTGGAAATAAGTTCTTTGCAGTTATAATTAGTTAAGATTAGTTAATATTGGGTTAGGGTGGGCCCTAATCCAATGACTTGTGTCCTTATAAGTCATTGAAAACAGAGTTATGGACACAAAAGTGAGCATGCCATGTGATGCCAGAGGTATAAATTGGGGTTATGCAGCTACAAGCTAAGGAACACCAAGGATTGTTCAACAACTACTAAAAGCTAGGAAGAGGCAAAGAAGAATCCTTTGATTACAGCCTTCACAGAATGCTATGGCACCTTGATATTTGACTTCTGGCTTCCAGAACTGTGAGAGAATAACATTCTATTGTTTTAAACCACCAAGTTTATAGTAATTTGTTATGGCAGCCCTTAGGAAACTAATCATTTGTAAATGTTTTCTCCCAGTCTCTACCTTGTCTTTTCACTCTCTGAACAGCACCTTTTCAGAGAAAGATTTTACTTTTGATGAAGTTCAAATGATTAATTTTTTACTTTATGGATCATGCTTTTAGCATCCTGTCTGAAAACACTTTGCTTACCCTTAGATAACAAAAATTTACTCCCATCTTTTCTTCTAAAATTAAAAAAAGTTATATTTTTACTTAAATCTATTATCCATTTGAATTAATTTTTGTGTATGGTGTAAGGTTTAGATTGAGTGTCATTTAGTTTTTGTGTGTGAATGTCCAATTATTCTAACACTGTTTGTTGAAAACACTATTCTTTCTCCATTGGATTGCTTTGGCATCTTCATAAAAAATCAATTGAACATATTGTGTTTATCTGTTTTAGGATTCTTCCTTATTCTGTCCCATTGATTTTGTGTCTATTTCTCTGTCAATACCACACTGCCTTGGTTACTGTGGCAATATAGTAAGTCTTAACATTAGGTAGAGTGATTCTTTCCACTACATTCATTTTCAGAACTGATTTAACTATGCTAGTTCTTTTGTCTTTTCATATACATTCTGGAATAATCTTGTCTATAGTTACAACTCATCTTTCTGGGATTTTGAGAGAAAACTAATTAAATCTATAGGTCAATTTGGGCAGAACTTACATCTTTACTAAGTTGAGTCTTGCAATCCATGAACAAAATATGTCTCCCCATTTATTTAGATTTTTGACTTCTTGCATCAGCATTTTATAATTTTCAGCATAGAAATACTATACATATTTTGTTACATTTATACCTAAATATTACATTTCCTTTGGAATGATTAAAATGAGTATTGTATTTTTATTTTCCTATTTTTTTTGTTTGTTGCTACTATACAGGAATGTGATGGAGTCTTGCATGTTGATCTTGCACCCTGTAATCTTGCTAATTCGATACTTTTACAAACTCTTTTGTTGATTTCTTGGTATGTATACACACAGTAACAACTATTTTAATAATCATGATGCAAGCTTGCACAAATCTAGTGGCATATATTCAAGGGGGAAGTATCAGAACTACTGGTAGATCAGCTCAGAGTCATAATTCTACCTCCTATTCACTCACTTAAGTCTTCTGAGGGTGGCTGCACACATGAGAAATTTTAGAATCTTTTGCTTTCAATTTTGCCAGGGTAGCTAGAGTGTGAGATCTCATCTTAGATTTAACCAAAGCCCCAGTATGATGGAATGCTTAATAATACCCAAGCTCCTTGGCAGTCAGTTTTGCTTTGCAAAAGGAGTGCGTTGATGTCCTCTGACCCCTTTGTGGGTGAGGGATTTAACTGTATGCCATCAAAGATTTTGCCATGGATCACCATGGGTGGGTCTCGCTAGACCTTGAGGTTCTGTGTGTTTGTGACAGAGGCACAAACAGCAACCACAGCATAAGCCCTTAGGGCTTTGAAATGCCTTCTGTAGCCAACCCCATTAAGGAAATATGGACGTCAGCATATCATAGTCCAGTAGGTTTTTTCAAGGGTGGTTTACCTGGGGGGAGACCCCTCTGGAAACAACAACTGGCTGTTAGGAGAGGACCAGCTTAGGTGTTACAATGCTACTTCACCCTAAACAGGAGTGACTATCAGATTGACTATGCATTCATGTTCTGCATTTGTTCTACAATTTGCACTAGGTAAAACCCTATGCAAGCCACAGAATGTGGTACAAATAGGAGCAAGGTTTTGCCAGTAGTCAAGGGAGCTCTTCTAATCTTTTTGGGTCATTGTGTTTATCCACCTAGTAAGCCAAGAGCAAGAATTAAACTGTAACCAGCCTGCACTCTGTATTATGGTTGGGACATCCTGTTTATGATGTCATGACACTGGCCTTGCTCTTGCTGGCCTTTGTTCTAGGGACCATAAGCTGAGTTCCAGGCTTTGATACCTACTAAGTTTTCTGCCAGTCTATCTAGATTTCTCTTGTGTCTAACTAGATTCTTTGTTGATGCGGTACACCCCTCCCCTATCTGCCAGAGTCTTCCATTTCTTTTGGCACAGATACTGACTCCATTGCCTACATTGCCTGTCATGGTTATTTTTTGCCTGCTAGTCTGGTCTTTCTGCCAGGCCAGAAGTAAAGAAAAGCACAGGTATTTGCACCACACACTTCTAAGTATCACCTATTCTTGATTGTCTTTGGCTCTACCTTGATTGTATCTCTCTTGTGGTTCTCCTTAGACCCTCACAGCTCAGAGCAGCTAAAGCACACCCATGAAGCCAGCACATAGCAATACCCTCCACCCCCACTTTTGCACCAAGTCTGGGAACAGAATGTTCCAGAATAACCCAGTCAGGGATGGTACCTGTTAAAGTACAGAGGTCTAACCTACCTGCAGGAGGTCCGGCTCTGGGTGATCTGACCAGATTACCAGTCACAGACAACAAGAGCTAAGGCTGACTGCATATACCTCTCCTACCAGGCAAAGCAGGTTTCTCTCCTGGAGGCATTTTGTTTGTCCCCTGGCAAGGTGTCAGAACACCTATTCCTGAGCTACAATGTGTTGTTCTAGGAGAGTCAACCTCACACACCTGAAGGGAGGGGGAGGAAGGCAGAGAAGGAAGGAGAGTAGCAGGGAGGGAGGAGGGAGGGAGTAGGGGAAGGAAGGAAGGGAGGAAGGGAGAGAGGGAGGGAGGGAGGGAGGGAAGACTAACGGAGAGAGGGAAGGAGGAGCTTTAGTAGCAAGGAGAGGGAGAGATCAGCCAGTGGGGTGAGGGGCTGCTCCATGAGAAGAAGAGGCTGAATACCTCTCGAAGACAGTGGGGCTGTGAAGCAAACCTGGGGGCAGGAGGGCTGCAACCAAAGGCTAGTCCTGAAGCCTAATCATGTGGTGTCCCTGTGAATGTTCCCCTTCCTGCTTCGCAATGCTGTAGCATGAAATTAGAGAGGAGTGAGTATGAGGTAAGGTTATGGAAAGAAGCTTTGCCCTTAGCCCCCAGGCCACACCTCTTCCAGTAGGAGGGGCAAAATAGCAAAACCCACCAAGCAGAAAGGGCAGTGGTGGGGCATTGAAGAGGATGGCAGTGGGAGGAGAATTCAGGCTAAGCCAGAGGCTTTCCCTAGCAACTAGAGACTATGTTGCTTATAAGTACTGGCTCACCCACTTTTGACTGGCTTTAGTTTTAGAGGCTTATAAAATGGGACAGGGATGAAAGTCAAGGACAATAGGATGAACACGGTCATTAAACATGCCTAGTATCAGAAATAGTTGCAGTCTATGCTGTCTGATTGGAAGTACACTTTGAAAACACTTCTGTGTACCACAAATTAAACGTTCTCTACCTGTCCTTACTTAAATTCCACCACTACTGATTCAGTCCTCAGGTAAATACTCAATTATCCCTTGGCTCTTTCTTCCTTTGGGACCTTTTAAAAGCCCTTAAAGAAGTCACTACTAACTGATCCATTTGCCCTATGAACCAATGCACACTTTTCCCTTCAACAAAGATAAAGCAGACAAATGAAAGAGGCACTAGGCACCCCAGGCCTCTGCCTCCATAAGGCAAAAACCTAGAATTGTTGGCAAAAGAAGAAAAGCAGGCAGGTGGAGAGTGATTGGGTCTATTGGTATATTAAAGAAGTCTCACAAAGGAGGTGCTAGTGAGATCAAAGCAACAACTTCTCCATTCCTGTTCCTACCATTCCACAAAATACTCCCAGATGTCCCTACACAGGGCTGGCTTCTAATAAATCAGCCTCTGAGCTATTTTCCAGCCTACCACACAAGGTAATGATCACTATTGATGCAAATCGTTCTACCATAAATCACCACCCACACTTATCCCTTCCACATAGTTAAAGTTCAAAGATGATAGAAATGCTATGAGTAATTCCAGACACCTGCCTCTGTACAGGAAGGAACACAGCTGCTGTATCTCAGAAAAAAAAAAAAAGATCTTTCATATCCATCAGTCCAAAGCCAAAATGTATTCTCCACTGTTTCAACCATACTTTGGAGGAACTATATCAGAGTTCCCTGGCTCAGTCTTCAAACTAAAGCCCCTCCCATGGGGTAACACCTATCAAGGGGTAGTTAATGCAGACAGAGCAGCAAATGTGTCTCTGCTTTCCCCACCATTTTCTTGACTAACAGCAAATCTTGCCAGGGCAATCCAAACAAGTGTCCCCCTGGGCTTCTTGCCCATCTAGCAAGAAGAGGGTGTCTCTTGATCTATCCCACTTGATTAGTGCACCATTGCTTCTACTGGAAATAAGTCAGGCTCTGGGAAAACAGAGTAGCTGATGGTATCTCCAGTCCCAGCCTCTGTAGAGAACTTAGACAACTGTTCAATCTCAGTCAGTCTGTCTGAGAAGAAGAGTCTGCAGAGGCTTGTGGATGAGGTTCTGGACCTCACAGGAGAGAAACATTTCCTCCACTGCTACTTACTTTCTCTGAGCAATGGGAGGGTGACTCTCAACTCATCTGCATAGTAATCAGTGCTCCAACTGCTTCTATTAGAAATAGATCAGGCTCTAGTAAAATGGAAATATTGATGGTGTTTTCTGCCCCCAGACTCTGTAAAGGTGCAAATGTAACTGTTCAATCTCAGGCTATCCAAGAGATGGTTAAGGGCTGGGAAGTCTGCAGTCGAGACTTAACAGGGAAGAGAGAAGAAAATAGACTGGAAGAGAGTGTGTAGAAAGTGTATTGATCCTTGGGTAAAGAGGATCATTCAGTTTAGGAAAAGTTTGAATCCTTGTTTTCTTGTTTCTGTTTTTTCTTATTTTGTTTTTGGTTTTTGTTCTTGAAAGCCATGATCACAAATCTTTCCTCTTTTTATTGTATTGAGTCATTGCCAAAGATTCAAGGATTAGTCTTGGCTTATTCATTTTAGAAACCCAAAGAGATTGTGTCCTTTTGTCCATAGTGATTCAGCAGAAACAGTAAAACATTATCTAAATCCCTAACTTTAGCCTGTAAAGGTCCTAATACAGTTGCTTTTATTTATGAGAGAGCTAAAGAATGGAGCAAGGCAGACAGCTCCAAGTGCCTAGACCTGTTTAGAAATAGAATCTTGACTCTAAAGGACTCTAGAATGGCTATGATAGCAAATTGTTGTTCCATGCCCAATTCATCCCCCTTCTGTATTAATGATTGTTGTAATCACATAATCTTTTCAAAATCTTCTAAAAGACAATCTTTGAGGTTATGTAAGTCTTTGCATATTGATGTGCACTCAGACATGTGGGGTGTGTGTGTGAGAGAGAACTATAAACCAGTTCATTTCATTACCCTTGTACAAAAATTACCAAGGCAGGCTTGTTATATACTCTAAAAGACAGGAAAATTGGAGGTGGGGAAGTCTTGATTTGGCAGCCTTTTTCCTCATCTTGCCTCTGTTAACCAATGTCAGTTTAATTTGGGGGTGTTTTTTCTACAGCCTCATGCCTACCATGGACCTCTAGTTAGCTAAGGGCTGTGAGACTGAGACTGGCATCTAAGTCCACATAATCATCCCATTAAATAACCTGGAACACAGAACTTTCTCCCTAGCCTTAAAGCCCTTCAAAGAACAACAGACCCATCCAGTTCCTTTGAGGGTCTATCAGGCTTGAATCCTAAATGAGAAGAAAGAGTGAAAACTTTTGGTTTACCTAACAAACTGCCCTAGGAAACCACCTCCTGGGTGAGGTCAGCTTGGGGGAAGGAAAGGCCAGTTGTGAGGGGGAATCCCAGCTGAGTCCTAGTTCTTTCTACCCCCCCCCCAATAGGGGACCATTCCACGTGGCGTGGAAAAAGTAGCTAGCCCTCACTCAGAAAGGCCAGTGGGGAGTGAGGTCTAGCACACAGGACCCACGCCCACGGATTGGTTCTCCTGGGGAGAATCAGGCCTGCATTGTACTTAGGCTGCTTTGAGACTTGCTTTTGCTAAAACTCCCTCACCCTGAATTGAGGCAGCAAGTGTTTACTACATATCTTTAAAATAACTTCCTAAAATCTATGCTAAACCTCCCAAGGACAAATGTATCCACTTTCCCCTTTGCATTTGCAAATATCCTTCTTCTGTGATGTAATTAGCAACATCCTCTCCTTTGTTTTCTATAAAAGGTAACCACCTAAAGCGAATCTGTGCATAGTAAATGAGGACCATGCTCGATGTAATGTGCTCGGAAAAGCAATAAAAGCCTGTCCAGGCAAGGGTCAAGGCCTTCTCTCTCACTCAGAGAGTGGCCATGCTGTCCCTTTTTCTCCATAGGACTTTTACAGTCCGTGTGAATTTGTTTGTCACAGCCACAACACACAGGCCCCATGGGCCAGGGTCTGTATCACACACACCCCTCACTGGTGCTGAGGCACTGTGCCTTCCCCTAGGGATGGAAAGGGGCCGACCTCCTTGCTTTCATCAGCTATGTAATGCAGAAAGCTATTTACTCCTCCACTCCGCTGGAAAGAAAATGCATAGTGTGAAAGTTAAGGGACTAAGCATCTCAGAGTAACAAAAGGAAGACAATGTGAATTGAAGCATAATTACCAATTCACAGTGCCATGGCAATTTGTTTTGCTTGTCAGGAGTCCACAGTCCACTTATTGTGTGCACCTCTGAAACTTCAAACTATTTTTATTACTCACAAATATTATCTCAACTCATCTACATGTTTATTTTCCTAGCATTGATATTTAGATTGTGTCATGGTACATGATATTTTATTGTTCAGGTACTCTGCATATTTATTAGAAATGTGTTTAAGACATCCAAATAACATTCAGTAGTAAATATGTCACAGGCAAGGTCCCTAGAGCCTGGAAGTTTGCCTTCTGAGGGAAGGATGTTCTGGGAGGAGTAATGCCAGGAGAGTCACTCTTCTCTTGCATCAGACTCTAACGTACTTTACATGACCTGTAACAGGTGCAGTGCAGATCCTGTTATATTCTCAGACTCACATCCTCCTGTCCCCATTCCTGGGACAGTGGGATGCTTACCTGTACATTCAGTCCCAGTGCCCAGTCCCTAAGACCAATCTTGACTTTGGGATATATTAAGAATTCTGGGCTTAGCTTCAAGCTACCTTTCGTACTTTTTTGGCTCTGCCTTTGCATTTTTAAAAAAGATTTTATTTATTTATTTATTAGCAGAGGCAAAGGGAGGGAGGAAGAGAGGGAGAGAAACATCCATGTGTAGTTGCCTCTCATGCACCCCCTACTGGAGGACCTGGCCTGCAACCCAGGCATGTACCCTGACTAAGAGTCGAACTGGTGATCCCTTGGCTTACAGTCTGGCACTCAATCCACTGAGCCACACCAGCCAGGGCCCTTTGCATTTAATTTAAATGACTCCAACCCTACCCTTTTCCTACATTTTGTGAACTTGGACCTACCTAAGTCCTTTTCTTGATAATTTACAAAATACTGTGGGGGAAGCATTTTCTTCACTAGATGGGGAGTCCGCTTGCTTTTTGGTGGAAGGTATAGGTGGGTAATTCCTAGGTTTGAATTTTACTGTAAGATTCTGGAAGAATCCCTGAAATAGCTCGGAATCATCAGTCCTTGTCCTTCCCATTCTCTGTATCCCATCTTCTCTGATTTACACAATTTACCTTCCTCCTAGAGTCTAGTTGCTTAACTTTATTATACATACCTCCCTCTCCTGTATAGGGCAGTCTAGCTAGTCATAACTGCTCACAAGGGCTTGGGGGTCCAAAAGTAGTGCCAAAGGAAACTACATTGAAGATCATCCAGGTCATTAACTGGAAAAGCCAGGCTCCTAGAGAGGAGATTTTTTAAATAGCCACACTAGCCCCTATACTGTGCACCAGGGACCTGCTCAGCTGTTAACAGCCTGCACTCCTTGTATGTGATTTTGTTCTTCTGTAATCTCATTTTATGCTTCTTCCTTTTCTGTCTGGGCTTGCAAATAAAAAAAAAAAGTAGACCTTGGTACTACAAAGCTCTGGATTTGAATCCTGGCTCTTTTACTGACAAATATTTGTAAACGTAAGCAAATTTGTTTACCTTCTAAGGTTTTCTTCACCTTTAAAATGCAAAAGTATATCATCTATCTCTCAGATCTGTATTTGAATTAAATGGGATAACACCTGTGCAGATACATTATAGCACCCAACACACAATAGGTGCTCAGTGCATTGTGGCTGTTAGTCCACCTCAAATCAAAATGCTGAGGGAGGACCTATTCCACTTAATGTAAGCTTAGTTGTGGTCAAATAAGAGCACAAAGGAAATGAACATTCTGCAATTAATATTTAAACCTAGCAACTATATTCATTTTAGCCAGAGCACTACCCTCCACAACCATGTGGGTTCTCTTCACCAGAGAAGCTCCAACAAACAGGCTTTTTAAAAGTTGTCATGGCCCTAGAAACCCTTTGTGAAGCCCCATCTTCATTTCCAACTGCTCACTGTAATCCAACAAGCAGTGGTTATACTGGGTAGATTCAGAAAATGGGAACTGGAAAAACAAAATAAGACCAGATCTTAAAATCAAGTAAGACTTGAAAACAATGTAGTCAAAGATAAGATGAGGTATGGGCAGGCCAAAATGATGTTCAGAAATGATTCCAGGAACACAGCTCATTTGCCATGGTATACCTGTTAGGTATGGTTCAGTGTACTTCTTGAAAAACAAAATGTGCCTTGTATGCTTTTAAAGGAGCCAAATTAATTCAGACACCAACTTGAATTCAGCCAAGTGCATAGCACAATCATAAGTGTAGTGTGGCTGCTGTATCCCCAAACTGTCAACCAAAATATATGGTAATGTTCCTGGGTTTCTGGTCTGAGATTGTGGAGAGGGCATCTGCACATATCACTCTCTTGCTCAAAAATTTGAAATAACTTCTTATTGCCTATTGAATTAAGTGTAATCTCAGCCCACAACATTCAAATGTTTTCTACAAGTTAACCTAAACCCACCTTGCCAGGTTTATTTCAACTTACTTCCCTATTCACACCCACACTTCAGCCAAACGGGACTGTTTGTACCCTGAACATAGCCCCAAACATTTCCACCCCTGTGTTTTTGCTGTTTATGACTTCGTCCCTATTCCTCCTCTCTACCTACTGAAATCCTTCAGAATTCCTCGGAAAAAAATGGAATCTCTCCCATTAGTCCTTTCCTCATCCTGCAACCCTTCTCCAATTTAGTTATGATCTCTCTTCCCTCTGAAACATGCTATAATTTACTTTCTATCTTGCTTGTGGCATGATTCTAGCTTGAATCTAGGTTTTGGCCCTTGCTGGGGTTCAGGTACACTATTCAGTCTGGTAAATTGGGGGAATGGTGGTGGAGCTGATAGCCTTTGTGAAAATAAGTCCTCCTGATGGGAGGAAATAACAGTGTGACAGTGCTGACTCAGGCACAAATTTTAAGTCTGCAGTAGGAAGCAGTAAATTAAGAGTACTATACGATGGCTGAATCTGCTACAGCCCAGCCTACCTGGATGCATGCTTCTATACTATCCAAGGACTTATTTGCATCCAGGAATGATTATCCTGGAAGAAAAGTGAATGAGATTCAGAGTCCCTCTTCCTGACACAGCCCATTAGGTTCAAAAGCATAAATGGTGTTTAGTGGCCTGGGATGGCCCGAAATGAGGCCAGAATGCAAACAAAGAACAAGAAAGATATACTCTGAGAGACTCCAGGGAAAGAGAAAGTGGATTGGTGATCCACACTGAGAATGAGTCCAACTCACTTGAAGGGGTCTTGTTCAGGACCTTCAGTCATCTTGAACATCCCATGGATGCACCTCACAAGAAAGGCTTGCATTTAAGCCACTAAAGAATTAGAACCTTTAAGCACCCAGGTGGTCTTTTCTTTAGGACACTTCGGATGTGAGTCTGACAGAGTAAAATGACACCTTGAGAAGCCATCTTGATGAGGGTGGATTTAGTCAGCATTTTATGCTGGAATCAGTTAAGCTGGTGGCTTGATTAGAGCTACCTCTGTTTGATAGGGATTGTGGGTAGGAGCATGGACTCTGGGCACAGCATCCTGGGTTCAACAGCTTCCTTATTTGTAAGTGAGAGTAATTAAATTAGTTAACAGAGGGCAGCAAATGGGACCACATTGATGTTAGCAGTTCAGAAGTCCATTCAAGAGGCACATTTAACTTGTCAGTAACCCAGCAGACAGGGTTGAAAAAACAGAGGACTTATTCATACATAGTTGGAAGTAACTCTTAAAAATCTTGGGACTACTTAAGGTGGAGACCAGTAGAATTCTTTCAAGAAAAAAAAAAGAGTGTATATAGGACCTCAATACCATTGTAATTTGAATATTGAAAAATAAGAGTCCTATTTTACCCTTAAAATATAAGGGCTCTTATTTTTTTTAAAATTTTAATCATTGTTCAAGTACAGTTTTCTCCCTTTTACTTCCAATCCAGCCCACCCACCCAACCCTCCCCACTTCCCTCCCATTACCACCCTCCCCCTAATTTTTGTCCATGTGTCCTTTAAATTTGTTCCTGTAAACCCTTCCCATTCTCCCCTGAAATTCCCTCTTCTCTCCCCTCTGGTCACTGTCAGCCTGTAGGGCTCTTATTTTTTAACTGAGGTATAACTGACATACAACATTATATTAGTTTCAGATGTACAACATAATGATTTGATATTTGTATAGATTATCAAATAATCACCACAATAAGTTTAGTTAACATTGTTGTAACATTATTACAATTTTTTCCTTGGGATGAGAATTTTCAAGATTTAAGGAGACATTTTTAATTTGCAGGTTTATCATATCCTATCATACTAGCAGCTCTCAGAAGACCAGTGGTGATCAATGGAGAGTGAGCACTCTGCTTGGTGGAATAGTGGAGAAGACTATGAGGCCCAGCAGAGTGGCAAGGACACTGTAGGGCAGAATGCAAGGCACCCAGTGGAGCAGCAACAGTGCTGGTGGGAATATGAGGTCTGTCCAGAATGTATTGAGTCATGTAATATGAAAAATAGAGACATTTATTGAAGAAGATACAAGATACAAGAAATATTGGACATAGGACAATGACACCTCAGTCCCCTTCAAAGTAGGCACCTTGGGACCTCACACAGTTCCAATTGCCATAAGCCGCCCTGTCATATTTTCCTGAATCTCATTGACAGTTTGAAATCTCTTACCTTTCAAAGGTGATTTTAGTTTTGGGAAAATCCAGAAGGTACAGGGTACCAAATCTGAGCTGGAGGGGGCTGAGTCCCCTGGGTGATCTGATGTTTTGCCAAAAAACTGCTGCATGAGACATGATGCATGAGTGGGCACACTGTCATGATGAAGCTGCCAATCACCAGTTGCCCATAGCTGTGTCCTTCTGAATCATCCAAATAGTTTCCACAGAGGAATGTTCAAGCTTAATGCAAAATTGGATGCAGATACATTGCTCTACTCACTCAGTCATTTTGTATGTGACGGCCACACAGTACACATGTTCACTCAACAGTGTTTACCACCCCCACTGACTAGTACAGTGAAGTTGTCATTGTTCACATATGTGCATTCCAGTCCACTCTCCTTGGCTGCCAGGTTACATTGATGTTGTGCAAACTGTTCTTGTTATATTAACAATAACTAGACTTTTCCTGGACAGACTGCCTCCAAGAGGCCCACCTCAGATCAAAAGATGCACACAGACTAAAAGTAAAGGGATAGAAAAAGATATCTCATGCAAATGGAAAGGAAAAACATTTGGGGTAGCAATATTTATATCTAACAAAATAAGCTTTAAAACCAATCATATAGTAAGAGACAAAAAGGACACTACATAATGACAAAGGGAACAATCCAACAAGAGGATATAACCCCAGTAAACATTTACAAACCAAACATAGAAGCACCTAACTATGTAAAGCAAATATTGATGAACATAAAGGGAGAGATTGACAGAATCAATACAGTCGTAGTCAGGGATTTTACACCCCTTTGACTCCAGTGGGTAGATCTTCCAGACAGAAAATCAACAAGGAGACAGTGGCCTTAAATGACACACTAAATCAAATGGATTTAATTGATATCTTCAGAGCATTTTACCCCAAAAGAACAGAAATTACATACTTTTCAAATGTACATGGAATATTTTCTAGGATAGACCACATATTAGCACACAAAACAAGTCTT
This sequence comes from Phyllostomus discolor, assembly GCF_004126475.2. Lineage (NCBI taxonomy): Eukaryota > Metazoa > Chordata > Mammalia > Chiroptera > Phyllostomidae > Phyllostomus > Phyllostomus discolor. The sequence continues at coordinate 85,663,682 of NC_050198.1, forward strand.
AATAAATTTAAGAAAAATCATATCAGGCTCTGGTCACAGTGCTATGAAACTAGAAATCAATCACAAGAAGAACATTGAAAAATACACAAAAACATGGAAGCTAAATAACATGCTATTAAACAATGAATGTGCCAACAAAGAGATCAAGGCAAAAATCAAAACATACCTTCAAGCAACTGAATATTAAAACACAGCAACCTAAAATAGATTTGACAGAGGGAAAACAATTCTAAGAGGGAAATTCATAGCATTACAGGCCTATCTCAAAAAAAAAAGACCAGAGGGGAGAGAAGAGGGAATTTCAGGGGAGAATGGGTAGGGTTTACAGGAACAAATTTAAAAGACACATGGACAAAAACTAGGGGGAGGGTGGTAATGGGAGGAAGTGGGGAGGGTTGGGTGGGTGGGCTGTAATGGGAGTGAAAGGGAGAAAACTGTACTTGAAGAAAGATTAAAATAAAGTAAAATAAAATAAAAAAGAAAAAGAAAAAGCTCAAATAAACCATCTAACTTTATCCTTAAAGGAGCTGGAAGGAGAACAACAAATAAAACCCAAAGTGAGTAGAGGGAAGAAAATAATAAAGATCAGACAGAAATAAATGATATAGAATCTAAATAAATGACATAAAAGATAAATGAAACCAAGAGCTGGTTCTTTCAAAAGATAAACAAGGTTAAAAAACCTTTAACCAGACTCATCAAGGAAAACAGAGAGAGAAACCAAATAAATAAAATCTGAAATGAAAGAGGATAAATAACAACTGACACCAAAGAAATACAAAGGATTGTAAGAAAAATATTATGAACAAATATATGCTAAACTGGTCAATCTGGATGAGTTGCGTAAATTCCTAGAAACATACAACCCTACAAAACTACATCAGGAAGAATCAGAGAATCTGAATAGACAGATGACACCTAGTGAAATTGAAGCAGTAATCAAAAAACTCCCAACAAATAAAAGTCCTGGAGCAGATGGCTTCACAGGTAAATTTTACCAAACATTCTGAGAAGAACTAACACCTCTCCTTCTCAAACTATTTCAAAAAATTCAAGAGGAGGGAAGGTTTATGAGCTCATTTTATGAGGTCAGCATTATCCTAATTCTAAAACCAGATTAAGGCACAACAAAATTATAGGCCAATATGGCTGATGAACATAGACACTAAAATCCTCAACAAAATATTTGCAAACCAAATACAGAAATGCGTCAAAAAGATTATACATCATGACCAAGTGGGATTTATTCTGGGAATGCAGAGTTGCTACAACATTTGCAAATCAATAAATGTGATTCACCACATACAACAAAATGAAGGATAAAAACCACATGATCATATCATATGATGCAGAAAAAGCATTTGATGAAATCCAACAGCCATTTATGACAAAAACTTTCAGCAAAGTGGTAATAGAGGGAACATACCTAAACATAATAAATGCCATGTATGAGAAACCCACCATCAGCATCATACTTGACAGGTGAAAACTACAAGCATTCCCATTAAGATCCTGAACAAGACAGGAATGTCTGCTTTCACCTCTCTTATTTAACATAGTTCTGAAAGCCCTAGCCACAGTAGTCAGACAAAAAGAAAAAATAAAGTGCATCTAAATGGAAAAGGAAGAAATAAAACTGTCTTTATTTGCAGATGACATGATACTGTATATAAAGAATTCCAAAGATTCCACAAATAAACTATTAAAACTAGTAAGTGAGTTCAGCAAAGTAGCAGGATAGAAAAATAATCCAGAAGTCAGTTGCATTTTATATGCCAATAATGAACTAAGAGAAAGGGAAATTAAGAAAACAATCCCATTCACAACTGCTTCAGAAAGAACAAAATACCTAGCAATAAACCTAACCAGGTATGTAAAAGACCTGTATTCAGCCAATTATAAGACCCTGAAGAAAGAGGCTGAAGGAGATACAAACAAGTGGAAGCACATACCGTGTTCATGGGTAGGAAGAATTAACATCATTAAAATGTCCATATTACCCAAAGCAATCAATAGATTCAATGCAATTTCTATCAAGATTCCAATAACGTATTTCACAGAACTAGAACAAATTTTTCAAAAAATTATATGGAACCACAAAAGGCCCCACAAAGCAACAACAATCCTGAGAAAGAAGAACAATGTTGGAGGAATCATACTATCTAATATCAAACTATACTATAAAGCTATAGTAATCAAAACAGCATGGTGCTGGCAAACAAACAAACAAACCCAGAAACACAGATCAATGGAACAAAGCAGAGAGCCCAGAAATAAACCCACATCCTTATAGTCAATTAATATTTGTCAGCAAGCACACACAAGGGGCTAAAGATAGTTTATTCAATAAATGGTGTTGGGAGAATTGGACAGATATGTGCAGAAAAATGAAACTAAACCATCTTGTTACATCATGCAGAAGAATAAACTCAAAATGGATCAAAGACTTAAATGTTAAACCTAAAACCATCAAAATTATAGAAGAAAACATAGGCAGCAAAATCACGGATATTGCTTGCAGCAATATTTTATGGGATATATCTACCCAGGCAAGGGAAACAAAAGAAAACAAACAAATGGGACTAAACCAACTAAACAGTTTTTGTACAGCAAAGGAAAACATCAACAAAATAAAAACACAACCCACAGAATGGGAAAACATATTCATCAATATATCTGATAAGGTGTTAATACGCAAATTTTATAAAGAGTTTACAAAACTCAACACCAAAAAAAATCAAACAACCCAATTAAAAAATAGGCAAAGGACCTGAACAGGCACTTCTCCAAAAAGGACATACAGATGGCCAATAGACATATTAAAAGATGCTGAACATCTCCAATCATCAGAGAAATGCAAATTAAAACCACAATGAGATTTAATCTCACACCTGTCAGAAATGGCTATCATCAATAAATTAACAAACTACAACTGCTGGTGTGGATGTGGAGAAACAGAAACACTTTTGTACTGTTAGTGGGAATGCTGACTATGGAAAGCAGTATGGAGAGATACCTCAAAAAATTAAAAATGGCCCTGGCTGGTGTAGTTCAGTGGATTGAGTGCTGGCCTGCAAACCAAAAAGATGCTGGTCAATTCCCAGCCAGTGTACATGCCTGGGTTGCAGGCCAGGTCTCCAGTTGGTGTGTGCTGATGTGTCACTCCCTCTCTTTCTCTTTCTTTTCCCTCTCTCTAAAAATAAATTTAAAATATTTTAAAAATAAAAAATGGATCTGCCTTTTGACCTAGCAATCCCACTTCTGGTAATATATCCAAAGGAACCCAAAACACTAATTCAAAAGAACATAAGCACCTGCAGAAGGCTGAAAGTAAACCCTGTGGGAATGTAACACATGATTAGAGACATGAGAGAATTCTAAGAAAATGGAGATTACTGAGGAGAGAGGTAAAAATGTACTAATAGATAGATTCACCTACTTCATAATTTGTACCCCAATATTCAGGAAGCCTAAACATTTTATCTGCTGCAAAATTGCCTCAATATTATAACTGTAGAGCTTCACATTGACCACAGCATACAATATTAGGCATGTGTGGGTGGACAAATACAGTGATTCATGCATATAAAGGCACCTAAATCTGAACAACCTACATGGTTGTCCACTTTTAGGGAGCCATTAGTTTAATCATGACAAGAATTTGCTTAACAAAAAATTCCACTTAAAAATTCAGTTGGAATTTCTACTGTTTATAGAGCCTACCATTACAGTATGTATTTATTCTAGCTGGTGTCTACAGAGGCCATTCTGAATAGTAGTGTCCCCTTGAAATAGAAAGCTATGCCAATAAAATTTGGGGGCAAGAAATTATGAGGGAGAATAGAAAATTCTGTGACAGCAGGAATCACTATTACATAGATTCAAATATACCCACAAGTCAGATTGTATCTTCATAAAATTGATCTAACTTAATTAATTAATAACAAAGAAATCCATATTGTTTCCCAACAAAAGTGTGTGTGTGTGTGTGTGTGTGTGTGTGTATCTGTCCAGAAAGTATCCAGCCATATAATATGAAAAATGGGGACATTTACTAAAGAAGATACAAGATACAAGAAATATTGTACATAGGACAATGATGCCTCAGTACCCTTCAAGGTAGGTACCTTGGGACCTTACACAGTTCACCCAGTCACTATCAGCTACCCCATTGTATTTTCCTGAATCTCATTGATGTTCTGAAGTTTCTTTCCTTTCAAAGGTGATTTTAGTTTTTGAAAAAGCCAGAAATTACAGGACACAAAATCTGGGCTGGAGTGGGGCTGAATCACCTGGGTGATTTGATGTTTTGCCAAAAACCGGAATGAGATGTGGTGCATGAGCAGGCACATTGTCATTATGAAGCTGCCAATCACCAGTTGCCCATAGCTGTGACTTTCTGAATCATGTGAATAGTTTCCATGGAGGAATACTCAAGCTTCACACAAAATTTGATGAAGATTCATTGCTCAATTCATTCAGTCATTTTGAATGCAACAGCCACACAGGACACATGCTTACTCAGTGGTTTCTACTGCCCCCACTGACTAGTACAGTGAAGTCATCATTGTTCATGCATGCCCATTCCAGCCCACACTCCTTGGCTGCCAGGTTACATCGATGTCGTGCAAACCATTCTCATTATATCAACAATGGCTGGACTTTTTCAAGACAGGCTACATATATATATTGGACCTCTGTAATTAGAGACTTACAGGTTGAGAATTCTGGTTATTCATTTTTTAGTTTCCAAATACACAAACAGAATTAGTGCTTGAGTTATAGGCAAAAAGTTCATCCACTTTATCTCTCTCCCATTGGAAAGATTACCCCAAGCATGGGTTAATCCATTACCCTGGATGATTTGAATGTAGGTATCTGAGTTTAGTAGATCTGGCTTACCAAGTACTGAAAAATATAGGGAACATTTTTGAAGAATGTGTCACATTACAGAACTCCCTTTTCTTTAATGAAGACCAATAGAAATATCTCTTTGATCTCAAATCAGGAAAAGCCATACTTCTTTTAAACTGTTTTTAAAATATATTTTATTGATTATTCTATTGCAGTTGTCCCACTTTTTTCTCCTCTTTATTCCCATCTGCCCTGCACCCCCCTCCTGCCAGCATTCCCCCCCTTAGTTCATGTCCATGGGTCATGCATAAAAGTTCTTTGGCTTCTCCATTTCCCATACTATTCTTAACCTTCCCCTGTCTACTTTGTACCTTCCATTTATGCTTCTTATTCCCTGTACCTTTACCCACATTCTCCTCCTCCCCCTGATAACCCTCTATGTGATTTCCATTTCTGTGATCCTGTTCCTGTTGTAGTTGATTGCTTAGTTTGTTTTTGTTATTTTTTAGGTTCAGTTGTTGATAGTTGTGTTTGTTGTCATTTTACTGTTCATATTTTTGACCTTCTTCTTTTTCTTAGATAAGTACCTTGAACATTTCATATAATAAGGGCTTGGTAATGATGAACGCCTTTAACTTGACCTTATCTGAGAAGCACTTTATCTGCTGTTCCATTCTAAATGATAGCTTTGCTGGATAGAGTAATATTGGATGTAGGTCCTTGCCTTTCATGACTTTTAATACTTCTTTCCAGCTCCTTCTTGCCTGTAAGGTTTCTTTTGAGAAATCAGCTGATAGTCTAATGGGAACTCCTTTGTAGGTAACTGTCTCCCTTTACTTGCTGTTTTTAAGATTCTCTCCTCTTTAATCTTGGGGAATGTAATTATGATGTGCTTTAGTGTGTGCTTCCTTAGGAACAACTTCCTTGGGACTCTCTGAGCTTCCTGGACTTCCTGGAAGTCTATTTCCTTTGCCAGATTAGGGAAGTTCTTCTTCATTATGTTTTCAAATAAGTTTTCCACTCCTTGCTCTTCTTCTTCTCCTTCTGGTATGCTATGATTCAGATGTTGGAATATTTAAAGTTGTCCCGGAGGTTCCCAAGCCTCTCCTTATTTTTTCAAATTCTTGTTTCTTCATTCTGTTCTGGTTGAATGTATATTTCTTTCTTCTGCTCCAAACCATTGATTTGAGTCCCAGTTCCTTCCCATCACTGTTGGTTCCCTCTACATTTTCCTTTATTTCACTTTTCATAGCCTTCACTTTCTCCTCTATTACGTGACCATACTCAATCATTTCTGTAAGCACCCTGATTACCAGTGTTTTGAACTATGCATCTGATAGGTTGGCTATGTCTTCATTGCTTAGTTGTATTTTTTTCTGGAGCTTTGATTTGTTCTTTCATTTGGGCCATTTTTTTTGTCCCAGTGGGCCTGTTATGTAGTATGGGGAAGAACCTTAGGTATTGGGCAGGGAGGGGCTACCCATGTCACTGCATTGTGGTGCTATATATGGGGGAAGGGTCTGAGAAGGAACAATGCCACTTGCTCTGCTCTTGGCTGTCTTTCAGTCACTTCCTTCGCTACCCACAAGCAAATTGGGCCCTTCTGATGCTGATTCCTGAGTGGGTGAGCTTGTGTACTTTCTAGGACCCTGTGGGTCTCTACAACGAACCCTGCTCTGAGGCTGGGAGTTTCTACTGTTGCCTCAACCCCCATAGATTTTTATAGCCAGAGGTTTTGAGGCTTCCTTTTTCCCTGCTGGAACCCTGGGCTGTGTGGTTTATCTCGCTCCCCAGTTGTTCCTCCCAGTTTATCTACACGCAAATGTGGGACTGCCCAGTCCACCAGCCGCCACCTTGCCATGACTCCTCTCCACCCTGGCTGCCATCTCTGCCTGTCCTACCAGTCTGGATGAAGGTTTCTTCTTAACTTCTTGGTTGTCAGACTTCCATATGGTTCAATTTCCTGGCAGTTTTTGTTTTTAAATTTGGTGTTTTCCTTCTTTTGGTTGTGTGAGGAGGCAAAATGTATCTACCTGTGCCCCCATCTTGGCTGAAATTCCTAAACTGGTTTTTTATCCTACATAAGTGGTTCTCAGAGTGTAGGTCCCAAGCAGGAGCATTGGTATCACCTGGGAAATTGTGAGAAATGCAAATTTCAAGCTCCAGCCTAGAACTAACAAATTAGAAATTCTGGAGGTGAAACCCAGCAATCTGTGTTTTGATGAGCCTTCCTGGTGATTCTAATGCAAGCCAAAACTTGAGAGAGCCACTGTCCTGTATAGTTGATGACTGAGAAGCTTGGGGCCAAGTTTACTGTTTCTCTCTGGCAACTGTTTTCTAATCCCTCTGCCCAGCATATTAGAGGCAGAGAGGAGTTCTTCAGCACCATTAGATCCCCAGCTCCTTGGAGATTTAAAAAGGATTTTGCTGACAGTAACTGAATTGGACTGAATCAGGAAACCCAACTTTCGAAAAATGATCATTTACTTGTACAATATCCAATACTTCCTTCAAGTGAAAGGCTACATTAAGATTGTGTTACAGACAACCATCACTCAGAACTGTTGGAAATTGGGCTGGATGGAAGTCCTAGAAGTACAGAATTAAAGAAATAACTACATCAAAACTGGAAGGAAAAGTGGAGATACAGAATAGAGTGGTCCTCCACACACATGTGCTGGATAAAAATTTGGAGAGATATCTCAGGAACCAGGGGTCCCAGCCCAACACCAGGCACCTCATCCCAGGGTTCCTGTACCAGGAAGATAAGTCCCCATAACTTCTGGCTATGAAAACCAGTGGGGATTAAGGCTGTGCAAGACAGAAACTACTGGACTCCCAGGCAGTTCCTCCTAAAGGACCTGCACATGGACTTACTTGGACTCACTTGAACTCATTTCCTCCGAGCTGCAGTGTGGAAGCAGCAGATTGAATGACATCAGAGATGTGTGGGGAGGAAGTGATTTGTCTGGCATCAGGACGATCCCTGGGGAGCAGCTTTCTCCCAGACAGAAATGCTGGCAGAGGCCATTGTCCCTTTTCTGAGCCTTCCTCCCACAGAGCCACAGAGTCAGAAGTGGGGCACCATATCTGAGACTCCATCAACCTGGATTACACTGTTTGCTCCACCCTGGTGATTCCCTGAGGCCATAACCCACTCAATTTCAGGCCCACCTAAGCTGTTTCTGGTGGCATTTCTAGACAAATGTCTTATCTTGGACCATGCTTCAAATTTTCCTAAGTTCTCTCAAACAAGCAGTATCTGGCTTTAGCAAAGCCCTGTACCTCTCCCTAATTTCCCCAGGCTCAGGACAAGCAGAAGCCAGCCTTGTTTCACAGCTTGGCCTCTCTAGGGCACCTCCAAGCCCAATACAAGTAGGAACCATTTGCAAATAACTTTGTAGATAGTGGTGTTTGACCCCAGATAGAACACAGTCAGTGGCTGATTTGGACATGCCAACAGCAATCAAGGCTCAACTACAAAAGGAGGGTATAAACAGCCCACACAGTGGGTTCACCTTGAGTGCCCAGATTTGGTAATAGCGGGTGCTGTCTCACTGGACCCTACAGGACACCTACTGCATTAGGCCATGCTACCAAGCCAGGGAGACATAGCAGCTCTACCTAATACATAGAAACAAACACAGGGAAGCTGGCAAAATGAAAAGACAAAGAAACATGGCCTAAGTGAAAGAACAGAACAAAACTCCAGAAAAAGAGCTAAACAAAATGGAAGAAAGCAATCTATCAGAGGCAGAGTTCAAAACACTGGTTATGAGGATATTCTAGGAATTTAGTGAGGATTTTCAATAGCACAAAAAATATCCAGCCAGAAACAAAGGATACACTAACTGAAATAAAGAACAATTTACAGGGAAACAACAGTAGAGTGGATGAAGCCGAGAATCAAATCTATGTTTTGGAACATAAGGAAGAAAAAAACAACCAATCAGAACAACAAGAAAAAATAATCCAAAAAAAAAATAAGGATAGTATAAGCAGCCTCTGGGAAAACTTCAAGAGGTCCAATATTGTCATCATAGGGGTGCCAGAAGAATAAGAGGAAGAGCAAGACATTGGAAATCTATTTGAAAAAATAATGAAAGAAAACTTCCCTAATTTGATGAAGGAAATAGATATGCAAGTCCAGGAAGCACAGAGAGTCCCAAACAAAATGGATGCAAAGAGGCCCACTCCAAGACACATCATAATAAAATTTCCAAAGGTTAAAGATAAAGAGAAAATCTTAAAAGCAACAAGAGAAAAGGCAGTTAGTTACCTACAGGGAGTTCCTGTAAGACTCTCAGCTAATTTCTCAAAAGAAACTTTGCAGGCTAGAAGTGATTGGCAAGAGATATTCAAAGTGTTGAAAATCAAGGACTTACAACCAAGATTACTCTACCCATCAAAGCTATCGTTTAGAATGGATGGGCAGTTAAAGTGCTTCACAGACAAGGTAAAGCAAAAGGAGTTCATCATCACCAAACCAGTTTTATACAAAATGTTAAAGAGTCTTCTTGAAGAAGAAGAGGAAGATAAAAAACATGAACAATAAAATGGCAATAAATACATATCTATAAACAACTGAATCTAACAAAATAAACAAATAGAACAAAAACAGGATCATAGATACAGAGAATGTTTTGTTGGTTGCCAGATGGGAGGGGGGTCAGGGAGATGGGTATAAAGATGAAAGGATTAAAAAGTACAAATAGGTCACTACAGAATAGTCATGGGGATGTAAAGTATGGCATAGGGAATAGAGTAGCCAAACAACTTACATGTAGGATCCATGGACTCAGACAACAGTTTGGGGATTTCCTGAGGGAATGAGGGGTTAGGTGGTGGGGAACAAAATGGGAAAATTTGGGATAACTGTAATAGCATAATCAATAAAACATAATAAAATGAAAAAGACTGTATTACAATTGCTTAATTTATAGCTAAGTGGTTGGTTTTGAAAACCTTGTATGATTATATTGTCCAATTATGCACTAAAAACAAACAAAAGGATTTCGTCATTTTGTATAAGCTAAGTGCCCTACAGCTTTACCTATAAAAGACATGGTGATGTTTTGTGGTGAATTATAAGGTTAAAAAAGTAGATGTTGGCTATTCTTATTGACAGTCAAATGTCACTAATATTATCAATATCAAGATATAATAAAATATTAATAACATTAAATTTAAATAATTAGAACCATTACATACTGTAATACTAGCAAATGGTGACTGACAAAATATATAATAAGAGCTTTTATAAATTGAAAAGTAAAGCAGATGCATTTAAATAATCTATCATGATTTGCTTGTTAGCCTGGAAATCTCTTATTCTTAGGTTAATAAAACATGCAGAAAAACCAATTCCACAATGCCAAATGAGCGAATATGGCTTACTGTCAGGAACTCTTAACTCTTGTCACTGATTTTTAACCTTTTGGGATTGAGAGAGATCTCATTTCATCTGAACCACAGAGTACTTCTGTGGACTTACATGAGATAATTTCCCCACTCTGAACCGCATTTCTGCCTCTGAAAAAGGAGGATTTGATTTTATCATTTCTAAGGTCACTTCAATCTCTGATATTCTGGGATTCTAGATTTCTAGAGATAAGGCCATCACTGCTCTCTCCTGACTTCTCCTGACCAGAAAGAAGAAAGAGGATAAAAGGCAGACTGGTGGTGGCAGACTGGTGGCTGCAGCCTAATGGAAAGCATGTCTGAGAACTTTGGAATCCAGATGATTTTGGAAATCACATGCAGGATTTGTTTCTTGCTGTGTGGCCATCAGTTGAGGTGTGAATTGAGGGATACTGTTTGTTCTTTCCTAAACTATATGTAGAATCCCAAAAATTTTATCATAAACTTTGTGAGAATAATATATAAACCATGTAAAGCCATTTTCAGTAAAGAACATCTTAAAAGATCTAGTCCAGTGCATGAAATTACTTAAGTGTATATAATAAAAGCTAAGAGACTTGTGTTTGCCTATACATCTCCCTTCCCCATTCCCATCAAAACAGTTATTTAGCTGAATAATTCAAGCTCTGGAGATAGGGTAGGGGATAGGTGTGGTTTAAGAGGCTCAAATTAACCAGATAATTGATTCAATTCATCCAATTCACTTTCCTGTACAACTTATTACACCTATTCTGTCAGTATCAAGAGCAATCTTTGTTTGCCACTACTGTTCATTGGCTACCCAAATACTTTGCTGGTTTTCATTTCACTTCCCAGGCTAATTCTTATATGGATATGTTTTTAACACCTCACTACAAAAAGTTTCTCATAGCTGAGAGATTATCCTTTGAAATTGATCATTTCAGAAAATATTTCTTAACAGGTTATATTATTAAATATCTTCAAAATGCAGGCTTCCAACTCCTAATCAACCTCCCACCTCACATACACACATAAATCACATACTTGCATTTTCTGTAACATGGGGCTTTTCTTGCTGGTACTAAGGTAAATTGTCTTGATTTTTTGCCTCCTGTTGATATCTACATGCCCATCATCTCTGGAGTAACCTATGTCATTCTCTCACTTGAAAAGAATAATTTTAATACTTACAAGTCTTTTTGTGTCAGAACCTTGACTGTGTTCTGTGTTATTTTGTTTTGTAACAAGGCAGGTTCATTTCAACTATTTCTTAAGAGAGAAACCCTAAACTGCATTTAAAAATATATGAAATTAAAACAAACAGTAAAAACTGTTTTATTAGGACATTTAGAGACAAAGCAACTGGTGATTTGCCTGCATTTTTCATCTCTTAAAGGTTGCTTTGCTGTTGTGCAGTGCAGCCTCAGTAATATGCACAAAGTTGGGAATTACCATGTGTCAGAGCAAGATGATATGCCCAGGTCACCTGAATTATCTATCCTTAGATGTGACATCAGCCCTGTAAAAATGTGAATGATCTTTGCTTTAGCACATCACTGATATGAAACTTAGAGAAGTGGATTCAAGTCTGTGCTTCAGGGGACATACATACTTATCATGTAAACGAAAGTGCATTAGACCATGTTCTGATTGCAGAAAAATGAACGAGTTCCAGGACAAAAGTGACAAGATCTATATAGATCTTCGTGGTTAGATAGGGAAACAGAGTGATTCTAATAAACAATGGGTATTATTTTATACTATCTAGTTATTCACAACATTCCCCAACAGGGAAGAACAAGCAACTGCAGAGCATTTCCCAAACCCCCCTCCTTCAGTCACGGAAATGTCAATAAAACTCTTCCACCTCCCACTCTTCAGTGCCAGATTCGTAAGCACTTAGCCAAGCATGCTGGGAGACACAGAATAACGGAAAGAGGCGAATATCTGGATGTCTTGAATTTGCTTGCATTCTGCTCTGTTTCTCTACCATCTCGTTACTAGACATGGGCATTAGATGTGACAATCAACAACATCTGAGCTGAACAGAAGAAACATTAAAGGCATAGTCTTCAGGAGAAATGCCTCGAAGACAGCCTCTGTCACCTAATCAGACTTTAATTTTAATCACAAATGACACAGAATCATCCAGCCCTGTCATTCCTAATGATACCAAGAATAAAGGATGGACCGGAGACAACTCTCCAGGAATAGAAGCTTTGTGTGCCATCTACATAACGTATGCTGTGATCATTTCAGTGGGCATCCTTGGAAATGCTATTCTCATCAAAGTGTTTTTCAAGACCAAATCCATGCAAACAGTTCCAAACATTTTCATCACTAGCCTGGCTTTTGGAGATCTTTTACTTCTACTAACTTGTGTGCCGGTGGATGCAACCCACTACCTTGCAGAAGGATGGCTGTTCGGAAGAATTGGATGTAAGGTGCTCTCTTTCATCCGGCTCACTTCTGTTGGTGTATCAGTGTTCACATTAACAATTCTCAGCGCTGACAGGTGGGTTTCTTTCTTCAATTACATTTGCCAGGATGTGATATGAGGCAAAAAGAAAAGAGAACAAGATATGAAAAGAAATAAAAGCTTGTAGTTAGCATTTACTGGCTCCTATCCTGTTTTTCCTACACTCTGTAACCGAGGTGTAAGATTGAAATATCGGGTAGCATTTTAAATAAAAGTTGGTATAAGAATGTTAAAATTCCTGTGTTAGCATCAGAAGAGAGATTGAAATTGCATGTTTTAGGGATAATATATTCTCTTTGAAATGTAATTGTTTGCTTGAAAGCACATTTGAGCGATGTTCCCCCCCGGCCCCGGTTTATTACGGCAAATTGTTTCAGGTGTAAAAGAAAAACAATTTATGCTTTATACATTAGTGCATCCTAGTGGTGCAATATTGTCAACATTAGAACACCAGCCTAAGTGTGAAATTGACCATATATACATTACTGACTACCAGGAGAGCAGTAAAAAAATTGCATACATCTAATATATTTAAAATTAATCAAATTAATAGCAGAAAAATAGCGAGCTTTTTGGCTTCCTGGTAACTCAGTGTAATGTCATCACTTAATTGTATTTGTTTTTTCTATAGGTGCCCAATGACATTCTTGTTTTCAGAGAAATAAAATAATCTTGTTTAACTTTTAGAGCTCTATGGATAGAGCATGTGAGATCCTCTGGCAGTCAAAGTGTTTGGGCTCAGTTAGGATATTTTCAGTGTAAGCACTGTTTTTCTGTGTTCCTATTGTAGAATGGTGACTGAAAACATGAACAAAATTGAGCCTCCAAATGTTAAAAGTGATGCTTAGGAAAGTCTGCAAGAAGCCTGTAATAAACACGTGGCAATACCAGAAGGATAGCTTCTTCAGATTCTGAAATCTGAGATGAGGAAAAGCTTTCTTGGTGTCTTTTTGGGATCTTTGCTTTGATGGGTTTTATATTATATTATATATTATATTTGAGGACAGATTTACTTAAAGGCTGTAGATTTTAAGGTGGATGTGTTAGAATAAAGACATCCATCTTTGCATGGGCACAGGGCTTCTGATTTCACCCTCTTCTTGACCCCAATCTACCTACCTATGGCTTGGGCAACAAGTTACCACTTTTGAACAAGGAAGAAATTAACCGTCTCCTCTTTACTGCATAAACTCATGGGATTCCTGTATAGGAATAAAGGAGAATTAGGTTTAACATCAGTCACTTATACAAAAAAGAAGTCTTTTAGAATATGTAAGGTAATACACAGGCAATGAATTACTCTCAATGACACATAAAAGCATGCTGGAAAAAACTTATTTGTCCTAAACAGAGGATCTACACATAAAATTATAAACTTGCAAACCTGAATATCCCACACTGGTGAATAAGGGAAGAGGTGATGAACACAAATAAAAAAAAACTGGGATGTCTTATGTGTATTTAAAACCATAACTAATTCCAAGTGGTTAATGTTGACTTGGTTATATACATTTGGACAGGAGGTAGAACTGAATGACCACTTTTAACCCTAAGATTTTGTAATTTTGATATTTATTTGATATTTGCCTTTGCTTATGTATTTCTAGATACAAGGCAGTTGTGAAGCCACTAGAGCGACAGCCCTCCAATGCCATCCTGAAGACCTGTGCCAAGGCTGGGTGCATCTGGATCATGTCAATGATAATTGCTCTACCAGAGGCTATATTTTCAAATGTATATACTTTTCGAGATCCCAACAAAAATACAACATTTGAATCATGTGCTTCTTATCCTGTTTCAGAGAGGCTCCTGCAAGAGATACATTCTCTGCTGTGCTTCTTAGTGTTCTATATTATTCCACTCTCTATTATCTCTGTCTATTATTCTTTGATTGCTAAGACTCTTTACAGAAGCACCTTGAACATGCCTACTGAGGAACAAAGCCATGCTCGTAAGCAGGTATGTACATATCAGGATTCATGAATGAATTTAGAAGTGAAAGGTCCTACTTTAGCACCTGTGAACAATAAATACAACAGGAGTACGGTATTTTTGTTATGATCATGGGCTGTGGAGTCTGCCAGACCCACAATTTAATCCCAGCTCTACCACATACTAGCTGAGCAGTCTTGAGCAAGTTACTTAACCTCCCTGCACCTCAGTTTTCTCATCTGTAAAATGAAAATGGGGACTGGATGATATATATGAAATGCTTAGCATAGTAAGCATTCAATAAACAATAGAACTATTATTATTAGAAAAGGGACAACTGAAGTTTGGGAGCAGTCAAAATTATTCACCTCTGTAATAGTGAGGATCATTGCACAACGTGAGACTATAAAGTGAAGCATCTTTTATTTTATAACATGTAACAGAATGATAGAAAAACACAGGATGATAGAACTGGCAAGAAGCCATAACATTGTTCAATACAAACCACTTACACAGAGATGAGTAAACTGTGGTCTCCAGGATGAAGTGCCAGTGGCAAAAGAACACAGTGACTCACAGAAGCTTATTTAAGACTGTTGCAATAAATTAAAAAAAAATATTGCAAGAGTCAGGTGTGCTGTTCTGTAAATATGAACAGAATAAAAAGAATGTTGCCAAAACACTGTTCCATTTGATTTTTTTAAATGCAACAGGATTTCTATCTTTCTTGAGTGGAGAGGGATGATTCCATTTACCTCTTGATCAGTTTACAGAGAGCTCAGTGCTTTTTTTTGCAGCTGGTCCATTCAGTTGGTTCAACAGCAGTGCTCATAAAGCTAAAGTTGCACATTTAATGCCCATATGACCAGTTATCTTTGCTCTATCTGTGACCATCTTCATTTCATCTGATTAATTTCTCTTATTAATAGGTATAGGATTATTTTTACATATGAAGGAGGCACAATTAGTTTTTATCCTTTTGACTACATAGTCAGAATTCCTATAGGTTAAAAAACGATTTTTGGTACCAACTTGGCAACTTTCCTAAACCTCAGAATAATATTCTAACCTAGTCAGCCTCTGCTGATATGATGAAACCAGTCTTGTATAATACCTCTATTTTTAACTAAAGTAAAATTTCCAGAATTCCACAACACTCCTTGAGAGATAACTGGAGACATCTTAGAGTCCCTCAAAACCAGGGGTGGGAGCCTCTGAAGTAGAGCTAATGAGACCAAGAACATGGACTACCATGCTAATTAACTTGCTGTATTCTATAGTCACAGGCTGCCTTCCCACATGCGTCAGGTAGTTATCTCACACATGTATGTTCAAAAGGACGCCAGCTTGTTGACTGTACATTTCTATGTAAATCTAGAGAATGGTTTTTAAAAGACTCTGCCAGCTAAATGATTTGTTTCTTTTGCCATTTTTATTTCCCCTTATAGATTGAATCCCGGAAGAGAATTGCCAAAACGGTGTTGGTGCTGGTGGTTCTGTTTGCTCTCTGCTGGTTACCAAATCACCTCTTGTATCTCTACCATTCATTCACTTATCAAACTTACATGGATCCCTCTGCCATTCATTTTATTGTCACCATTTTCTCTCGGGTTCTGGCTTTCAGCAATTCTTGTGTAAATCCTTTTGCTCTTTACTGGCTGAGTAAAACCTTCCAGAAGCATTTTAAAGCTCAGTTCTTCTGTTGCAAGGCAGAGCTGCCTGACCCTCCTCCTGCCGATACTCCTCTTGACAACCTGGCTGTAATGGGAAGGGTCCCTGGTGCTGGGAGCATGCAGATGTCTGAAACTAGTATGTCTTTGTTCACTGGGTGGAGTGTGAAGAAAGAAGATGACAGAGTCTAGCTTTTAAATTAAAAATGGTATTTTTCCTCCCAGCGTATGTATCCAATACTGAGCTGTGCATAGGTATATGGTGTCAGGGTTTTTGTTGCTTACGAATTGTGTTAAAATCTTAGGAGTGAAGGTCTTTTAAAAGTAAAAGACAAACCATGATTTTCTTTAAAGTACAAATGCTAATGTTATTGGGCTTTCTAAATAAAGTGAAGCCCCACTAGGTGTAGAAAGAAACATTTATATATGTCAGTGGGTCTTAAGGGAGGTTGCACAGAAGGGAAGGTAAAATGAACAAGATAATTTTTAAAAATCGAATTTGCTTCCATCACATCTATAATGCTTCTAATTACTCATATATTCTTGTGATTTTCATAAAATTGTGTTTGTGTTTATTATATGGTATAAATCTACACATTACACCTTGCATATGAAAAGGGGGCCAAAAACATCTCTTCTGCACTTTCCTTAAAAAACAAAGTCCTAAAAAATAAACCTTCACGGGGTTTTTGACTGCCCTTTTCTGTTAATCTCTATTTCATTATAAGTAAACTGCGCAATTGTAATGAAAATGTTTTGGGGTCAGTGAGTATAAAGCAAGGAGTGAGCATCTGAAGCGAGCTTGCTTTACTGGGTCAACACTTACTGACTTAATGCAGTTCTATTTACAACAACCATCGATTAATAATTGGAAAATGTTCCTTCTCACAAATAATATGGAAAACTTGCCTTATTTACAGGCAAAATAAGTGGCCACATTTATGGTGTCTTTTGAGGTCCGCCTCCCCAAGAAGGATGGACCCCTGTTGAAAAATCTGCAAGCCTGCTGGTGTCTGAAATTCTTCCTTTAAGAAAATTCATTTCTTTTGGTAAGCAGTGCCCTCTTTCTTAAAAATGCAGAAGTACCACATGAAATCCCTAACACCTGGGTATGTAGTTTTTATCAGATCATCTTCATGCTTGATTTTATTAAAATGTTCTTAAGTCCAGTAAGAGTATGACCTGATTAACCTCTACCCTTGGAAGTCAGACATAAGGTTCTGGTTTCCTATCCTCCATTCCTACTTGCTATCACTATAAGCTTGTTAATAATTGCCATTTCAAGCAACATTTGTTAGTAGACATCAGATTTAGATTTGTGATTTCAGAAAATGTTTTCTTGGGGCAATCTGAAGCATATGTTTGGCACTAGAGATAGCTACTTTGCAATTTCAAAAACTTGATTTTGGGATGTGCTTTTGGTAGTTTTGAGCTTTCTTTAATAGCTTATGTAGTTGGAAACTTTTGCTAATGATGTGGTTCAAAAGGGGGATATATATGAACACTAAGCTTTACATTTCTGTAAAACTGTTTTACTTAAGTGTGGGCAGTGCCAATATTGTATTAGTATTGTTTTAAGTTGGATATTGTAATAAGTGGGGCAAAAGAAATAAATACTAAAGTTATAAACAATTTTGTGTAACTTCATATTCTAAAAATAATACTTCTGACAGAATATAACTGAGAATCCGTCTTAACCCTGAAATTTGTTTTCAAGTCACAAAGATTCTGAATATTTTACTATTTTCCTCACTCTGGGTAAAATTATATCTTTACTCTCTTAAGTATAACATTTCAAAGATAACTTGATAAAAGTACCAGATGACAAAAGCCAAGATAACCTTTTAGCAGTTGATAAAACCAGAGCTCAAAGAACTTTCATTTTATTCATTCTAAGTAATCCCAATGTGACTTAGGGATTTGATATAAAATAATCCCATAGTTTTATAGGGCATCAGTCTCCCTTCCAGAGTTAAAGAATTGGGATTAAAACTATGGCTTTGACTTCCAGTCAAGATGGTGGCATAGGTAAACACAGCAGGCCTCTCTGCATAATCACATAAAAATTATAGCTAAAATATAGAACCATCACTCAGAACAGTCAGAAACTGAGTTGAATGGAAGTCTGACAACTACAGAATTAAAGAAAACACATCCATCCAGACTGACAGGAGGCATGCAAATGCAGAATAGGCTAGTCTCACATCCATGTGTGGTGGATAAAAAATTCAGGATATCTTGGGAGGAGTCCCAGCCCCACACCAGGCCCCCCAACCCAAGGTTCCAGTGCCAGGAAGATAAATCCCCACAACTTCTGGCTGCAAAGCCCAGCAGGGATTGAGTCAGTAGAAGAAACTTCTGAAGCCCCATGAAGTTCCTCTGAAAGAACCCACACATGAACTTATACAGACTCACTCCCTCTGAGCTCCAGCACTGGGTTAGCAGCTTGAAAAGCACCAGTGGCATAAAGGGAGGAACTGAGTTATCTGGCAGCAAGATGAGCAGAGGCCATTGTCCCTTTTCTACACCCTACCCGCACAGGGGCAATAGGCTAGTGCCATATCTGAGACTCCATCAACCTGGCTTATGCTGTTTAACCTGCCTTGGAGATCCCCAGAGACTCTGCCCCCAAAACTTATAGGCCTACCCAAGCTGCTTTTCTGTATGAATGGCTGGTCTTGGCTCATGCTTCACAACTTCCTAAATCCTTTCAAACAAGCAACAGCAGGCCTCAGTGAGCCCCAGGCCTGGCACTAGCAGACAGCCTAGATTCAAAGCTTGGCTTCACCTGGGAATCTCCAAGCCCAGCACAAGTAGTAACCATCTCAGATTGGTTTATACCTCAGGCAGGTTGGCCCCAGAAAAACATAGATGGGGGCTGACCTTGACCAGCACCACCTGGGGAAGCTTGGGGCCAACATGCCCAGTGGACAGCTACATACCACGTCAGAACACCACCACCTTGACCCTGCATAGCTGATTATCCAGAGGACAGAGGCTGGTGGTCAGGCTCACAGCTAGTCCTTGCAGTTGACTGGCCTGGGTAAATCCCTCCCATTGATCTGCCAACAGCAACCAAGGCTCAACTACAAGAGGAGGGTGTACTGAGCTCTCACGAAGGGCACACCTCAAGTACCTAGCTTGAGCAATAGGGGAGGCTGTGCCACTGGACCCTATAGGACACCTACTGTATTAGGCCACACTACCACAACACAGAGTCAAAGAAGCTCTACCTAATAGATAGAAACAAACACAGGGAGGCTGCCAAAACAAGGAGACAAAGAAATATGGCCCAAATGAAAAAACAGATAAAACCTCCAGAGAAAGAGCTAAAAGGGAGATAAGCAATCTACTATATGCAGAGGACAAAACACTGGTTATAAAGATGCTCAAGGAACTTAGTGAAGACCTCAACAGCATAAAAAATGATGCAGTCAGAAACAAAGGCTATACCAATTGAAATAAAGAAAAATTTACAGGGAAACAAGAGTAGAGTGGATGAAGCCATGAATCAAATCAATAATTTGGAACACAAGGAAATAAAAAACAACCAATCAGAACCACAAGAAAAAAATCCAAAAAAAAAAATGAGGATAGTATAAGCAGCCTCTGGGAAAACTTCAAGAGGTCCAATATTGGCATCATAGGGGTGTCAGAAGGGGAAGAGGAAGAATAAGAAATTGGAAATCTATTTGAAAAAGTAACAAAAGAAAACTTCCCTAATTTGGTGTAGGAAATAGACATGCAAGTCCAGGAAGAACAGAGAGTCTCAAACAAGATGGATGCAAAGAGGCCCACACCAAGACACATCATAATTAAAATGCCAAAGGTTAAAGGTAAAGAATCTTAAAATCAATAAGAGAAAAGCAGTTAGTTACCTACAGGGAGGTCCCATAAGACCGTCAGCTGATTTCTCTACAGAAACTTTGCAGGCTAGAAGGGACTGGCAAGAAATATTCAAACTCATGAAAAGCAGGGACCTACAGCCAAGATTGCTCTGCCCAGCAAAACTGTTTATGATTTAAAATCAAAGGGCTGGTAAAGAGATTCCCAGATAAGAAAAACCTATACGAGTTCATCATCACCAAACCATTATTATATGAACTGTTAAAGGGACTTATTTAAGAAAAGATCAAAGCTACGAACAATAAAATGGCAAAAAATACATATTGATCAACAACTGAATCTAAAGAAACAACTAAGAAACAAGGAGAACAGAGACAGAATCATGAATACAGAGTGTTTTGATGGTTTCCAGATGGCAGGGAGGTGTGTGGGAGTGGGTGAAGAAGTGAGGGAATTAAGAAGTACAAATAGGTAGTTCCATAATAGCCATGGGGATGTAAAGTACACTTTAGGGAAAGGAGTAGCCAAAGAACTTATATGCATCAGCAATGAACATGAACAATGGTGGGGTTAGTGCCTGAAGGAATGGGGGTGCTGGGTAGAGGGGTACAAAGGAGAAAAACCAGGACAACTGTAATAGCATCATCAATAAAATATAATTTTTAAGAAAACTATGGCTTTGATTTTTTAGAGGGGGTAGTCTTTTTTTTAAACAGATTATCCTTGTTAGGATTACCCTCCCAAGCAGGCTCCAATATCCATAATGTCTTTCATACTCTCTACTGTGGTGCCAGAAATGTTAATATGAAAGACTTCCTTTCTTTGGAGGTGTTTGAAATGGAAGGAGAGGTAGGATACTTGAAAAACAAATTTTGCATACTTCTCAATTTTTCTCAGGGTCTGCCCTGACCCTAGAGTAAGAATAATGGACCATAATCATATGCTATAAAACAGCAAAACAAAGACACAAAACTTAGGTATAACCAAAATGTCCAGTGGGGAAGTATTTGTCACTGAAGTTGAAAGTGCCACAAAACATTGAACACTGGTGTATCTACTGAGAATAGCAAATTTGGGTTTAAGAATTTCTGCAGTTATAACCACTTGAGGTCAGGGATCCATCAATTGTTTGTCAAAAGGAGTTACTTTTATTTTCATGAAGTTTTGAGATTACAGGAAGTGGGGAAAGGAAATTCCCACATAGAGTTAGCTTGAATAAGCCATTAAAAATTTCACTTGGTATAGTTCAGTAATTTTCCAGAAAGTTTCTACTCAAGGTAGGTGACTTCTCTGGCCAAGCAGTTTCTACTTTTGTAGATTAATGTATTTTTATCCACCAAGAGGGCCGTGGCCTATCAGGGCTAGAATACAGCACAGACCACCACTTACAGAGGTCAGAGAGAATGGAGAAGACATTCAGAAATAAGCCAGCAGTCTGGGTTCCAAGACTGTTTCCACTTCCTGTGCCCAGCAGCCCCTCATGCGGCCGTCTACATTCCAATCCTGGAGTTTCGGGAGTTACTCCCTATATTTATAATAATGAGTCCCCTCTTTTTGCTTGTTACCTTGAGTATTTCTGTGCCTTAGAAAAAAGGTTATGAAGACAGAGATTACTTTGGTTACTAGGGAGTTAATTCTACAACTATACCAGGACATAAGAACAAAGAGGAGCCAAGCCTCATAGAGACAATAGCATTGCTTTAAAAATATCTGTCACGCCTCATGGTCAAATAGAATGCCATGTAGGCAGCAGTCACCAACCTTTTTGGCTCCAGGGACCAGTTTCCTGGAAGGAAATTTTTCCATGGCTGGGGTGGGGGTACATGGAGGATGGGGGAGTCAGGAGGCAGAGCTCAGGCAGGGGATGGCATGAGGGACAGGAGGTAGAGCTCAGGTGGTAATGCCAGTGAATGTGGAGGGAGGTTGGGGACCCCTGCATTTAGGCACAAGTGTATTTGGCTCCCCATTCCCCTATTATGTTGACTCAGTGACCCGTGTCACTGTCAGCTTATCTTCTCACTTCTGGGGACCTTCACAGTAGGCCACTGCTCTGCTAATTACTTTTCCTACACAAGCTTCCCTGCTTCTGTTCTACTCTGATCATGTTCTTGTTTCTTCCAGTCATTTCTCTCACTGGGAGAGGCTCTTATGGGCTCAGTTCATCCAACTGTCTAGAATCCAGGGCTATCCTGCCAAGTCACTTCACAGGCCTCTGGGCAGCCTTTGGGCTAGGGTGGCTGGATCACATGGGACACAGGAATAGGACCCTCTTTGAATACCTACTCAGAGCAGTCAGTGGATATAGCAGGCACACAGAGTGTCACATGCAGTAGGGCTGGGTAGCGTATTATCTATCACTTATTTTATGAACTCACTCAGGATTGAAATGGGAGCCCGTAACACAGTGCTGAAAACAGCTGTATGCCATTTTTGGACTCATGAAGAAATAGTGATGCTTAAATGATCCTAACAAAACTCATGTTATCTATACTATAAAAATGCATGCAAGTTCAGTTCTCCCATAGTCTCCAACACAACTTCATAAAATATAAATGTTATTGGAGGAACACACCCAAAACCTAAGATATTATTTAAAAATTGTTGTTATGGTGGGAAGCATCTTCACACAGCTGGTGACTGGGGAGTTAGAATGTTCAGAAACAAAGAAATAGTAGAAATAATTTCTTCTGGGATGCTTTTCCCAATCCTTAACTTTGTTTATGAACTTCATATTTACAAATAATAGGCTTGTTATTTTTGTTATTTTTAAAAGAATTAATACTTTTACCCCTGACTGGTGTGGCTCAGTGGATTGACACCGGCCTGTGAACCTAGGGGTTTCGGATTCAATTTCCAGTAGGGACACATGCCTGTGTTGCAGGCCAGGCCCCCAGTAGGGGTCGCACAAGAGGCAACGATACATTGATGTTCCCCTCTCTCCTTCCCATCCCCTCTCTAACCATAAATATTAAAAAATAATAGAATACTTTTAAACGACTTTTTTTTAATTTTTAAAAAGTATGTGTTTTGATTTGAGAAAGAAAAGAGAGAAACATCAATCGGCTGCCTCCCACACATACCCTGACCAGATTTCAAGTCTTCAATCTAGGTATGTGCCCTGACCTGTAATCAAACTCCCAACTTTTAGGTGCACAGATAACGCTCCAACAGACTGAGCCATACTGACCAAGGCTAAATGGCTAATTTTAGTCTTACAAACATCAGTAAGTACAAACCGCATAAACAAAAGCTCCTTGTGGTCTTCAATACTTTTTTTAGAGTAAAGGTGTCTGAGACCAAAATGACGACTGCTATTCACCAGAATCCAGTACTTCCATCTTACTTCCCAGCCACCATGAGTGTGTCTCCCGAGTGGTACCTGTCTTGTTGACAGCTAAGTCGCCAGAGCCTAGTACAGTGCCTTGCACTTAGCAGGGACTCAGTAACTGCCCAATTAAAATTTATACAGTTCTTCATTTTCAGCGATATGTGTAATTTGTGAGAAAAACAAGTTGTTTAGAGGGAAAATATTCCGTCCTAAAAGAAAGAGTAAAACAACGAAGTTAGCCAGTAAAGCTGGTGTTTACACTTGGATATTTTATATTCCAGGTTTGGAGCTTGTGCACCTCTGAATCATGCAGTACAAGAGACAAGCAACTAACTGCTACCCTCCCCAACCCCCTTTCCACAGACCCAGCCTGAGGAAGGTAGCAGATAAAGCAGAGGGCTGAGGCTTGGAAAAGGGTAATCCTTCCACCCATCGCACCTTCTTCCACTCATTCACGACGTTAGAAGCTCATACTACATTCTAGGACCTTAGGCTATCAAGATGCACTAGAACCGACACCTATCCTAGGGGATCAGAAAGAAGCAAGTAAAATACGTGTTTCCACACGGAGGAGGGGCCTTTGGGCAAAGGAGGTAAGGCTTTTCCTCAGCAAGACAATCCGGTTCCATCAGCCCCAGGAACCTCCCCAAGATGGCGGCGCCCCGACATCCGCCTGCAGGGTAAGAATATTCCCATGCTTTTGGTCTGCCACCCCGGGCCGACTCAACCCTGCCCTCGTCAGGAGGTAGCACCCCGCGCCACTTGCCGCCCCAAGGTGGTCCGCAAAGGCACCTACGCGTGGCAGCAACGCGACCCTAGCTCTCAATCCCGAGTACCCCGCGCCCCGACCTGCGTTAGCGCTTGTTGACGCCAATGTGGGCGTGTCGGCGCGACGCGCGACGTCTTGACGTGCCGACAGGGCGACTGCGTCAGTCTGAGCGGGCTGCCGTTCTCAAGTCATTTCCGGACGTTGCCGCGGGAGTTCGGTTGTCTCAGGCCCGGTAGGCGGCGGCGGCGGCGCGCGTGCGCGCTCCCGCTGTGCTGTGGAGCCAGCGGCTGCGCCAAGGCCCAGCGGAGCGAGCCAGGTGGGCGGCGGCGCAGCCCGGCGGGGAGCTTCAGGGCGGGCACGGCAGGCGGGCGGAGAAGGGGCGGTGCGGCTGCTGTGTGGCCCGCACTCCCGGGGGCTGCTGGGGCGCTGCGGGGAGGCGGGCCGGGGGGCGGCTGGGCGCGGGCCGAGCGAGGCCGACTTCTTTTTCTCTATTCCCCTTTAGCTTTATCTCGGCCTTTTTGCGTGCTTGGTCGCTACCTGTAGGCTAAGTCGGCAAAATGAGCTGCAGCAACTTGGATGGGAACAACGACTTTGATGAGCAGTTGCGAATGCAAGAATTGTATGGAGACACCAAGGACGGAGACACCCAGAAAGATCCCGATAGAGAAACCAGTTCTTTTGGACAGCCGCCAGATGACACCCCCTACGAGTGGGACCTGGACAAGAAGGCTTGGTTCCCCAAGGTAAGAGTGTGTCACCGGTGCCACTGAAGAGCGGGCTCTTGGACCAGACTCATTTTCTTTGCGAGGTTTTGGGATAGAGTCCCCAATGGTAGTGGTGTCTCTTTTTGTTGTGTCTGTTGCAGAACCAATGTGTAAAGGAACGTAAATCTTTAGGGGCATGTCTTAAATGTAATTTAATTATAAAGTTTTTTATGCCTCATTAATTTTATCTGTGAAGGTCACAGTTGGTTATTACATTGGTGGCTGCTTTTTATTGCAAAGAGGGAAAACACCAAGAACAAACTTGGTAGCTATTACTTTTAGGGACCTGACCTCACTTATCCTAGGAATTCATATATTTAGCTTATATGCTATGTGCAAAATGCAGCTTTTTGATTAAAAAAAAAACTAGCCATTTATATAGCATTACTAGTTGAACTTTACACCCGTACTTTTCTATTAAATTTTGTCCCTAGACACATATGCTTGAACCATATAACCACAGGAATATGAGTAGAGGTGCACAAAATATGGATGGACAAGATCTGTGTATATTTGTTTAGAGTATTTGGAAATTGTTAACCATTTTATATCAGCCTAATTTCAGTAAAGTAACTGGTGTTAGACTTAGTTCTGTAAACTTCTCAGTAAATGTATCCTGTTAATCAGAATCTCATGGGTGGAAAAAAGGATACCAATAGCACACTAATTGACTTGCAAGCCTGTAATAACAAATTGTGTTTCTACTGTGGAACTTTAAAATTTATCTATTTCAACTTCTTCCTTTACCATTTTGTGTACGTGTAGGTGCTCCAATCCCTCCAAATTGTTAAATTTACTAAAGTTGATCCTTGAACAACCTGGGTTTGAACTGGGTCCACTTAACATGCACATTTTTTTCATCTTGTAAGCAGATGACATAAACTTATGGTATCAGTAAATGTAGCACAGTACTGTAAATGTATTTTCTCTTACGGCTTTCTTAATAACATTTTCTTTTCTGTAGCTTCATGTAGTACATATAATATACAAAATATGTGTTAATTATCTTTATGTTATCAGTAAGGTTCTAGTCAACAGCTGGCTATTAGTAAAGTTTTTGGGGAGTCAAAAGTTTTACGCACATTTTCAACTGAATGAGGTGTTGGTGTCCCTAACCCCTGTGTTGTTCAAGGGTCAACTGTAGTGCCAGCCCCAGTGCACATTTGGTTTCTTCAGCTTTCTGAGTTCTTTTTAAAATACAACCAGAGACATTGAAATAAAGAACAAACTGACAATAACCAGAGGGGAGGTAGGAGGCAGTAATGGAGAAAAAGAGGGGAAGGGCCATCAAGGAACATGTATAAAGGACTCATGGACAAAGCCAAAGGGGGTAGGTTTGAGGGTAGGAGGTGGGGATGGATGGGGCTGGAGGGGCATGGTGGGGTGAAAATGGAAACAACTCTACTTGAAACAAAAAAAAATACAATTTTTTTGAAAAGTTAAAAAAAATTAAAGGTATAACATAAAACAATCTAATAAATATTTAAATTAAAAAATAGTCTGATAATAGATTAACTCATGACTCTATCTTATGCTGTGGAAACCTGTATCTCTTAAAACTTAGAGTTTAAAATTTTTCCCATTCCTACGTGTGCATAACATTGATTGGTATGAAGATATAACTACACTTCTTGTGTTGCGCAATTGTGCTGTTTTCCCTAAAGGCCAGGAGGATAGATGTAAGTTGAATTGTTCTTAACTTCTTTGTCAGTAAATAATAATGTGATTTAATTCAAGGTAAAGTTAAAACAAGGATTTAGATTTACTGTTGTTAGCCGCATTCTTTATATACCACATCAAAGGTCCATACTGTTCTCTTTGCATACAAATATATAAATATTCAGTGTACATACACTTTTGTGCACCTATATAGTTAAAGGAACTATTGTTAGATTCTGTTGTTAGATTACTGGTTGGCTATTGGCTTATTCTGTTTTATTGTTATCTGATACTCCTTTGTTACATGTTCTTGTTGCCTTAGTCAAGTAGACTATAGACAGGTAGTAATTTATAAATAAAATAACTAGAAAGGTGCCAACATCATTTGAAATATTTTAGTAGTAAAAAAACTTAGTATTATCTCAGACTTTTGTGTGGATAATCCAGGTGCCCATGATTTGTTTTTTATTATTTTATGCACAGTTTTCTATTTGTAGGGTGGGGCAAAAGTAGGTTTGCAGTTGTTAGCATGTGAAACAGTTCATTTTTGTATTGTTTATTAATTATATTATTTTCCATATGAACAATTGTTTATAGGTCAACTGTATAAGGTGACTATTCTTGCATTTATACTTTGTTACTACAGTTATTTGCTGAAACGCTTCTATGTTAGGGTGTATAACTGAATACCCTGTAATTTAATACAGTGTAAACTTTTTACAGGAGAAAATCATTTAAAAATTATTCTAAATGTGTGTGTGGAATTTCTTGTTCAGATCACTGAAGATTTCATTGCTACCTATCAAGCGAATTATGGCTTTTCTAATGATGGTGCATCTAGCTCTACTGCAAATATACAAGATGTTAGTGCTAGCCCCGCAGAGGAACCACCACAAAGAAATGCCCCTGAACCCACTGATCCCAAAAAGAGGGGAGAAAAGAGAAAGGCTGAATCAGGCAAGTGAATTTAGTTTAGAAACATGGGTGTAAAAATTGTGTGTGTGTGTGTGTCTGTGTGTGTAGTTACTTTTTGGAGACTTACAATGGCTTTGAAGGAATCATTGGGATGATTTTTTAAAAAAATATTTTGGTTCATATGTTGACTCTCACTACCTTATTGAGGGCATTGAGTGGGCTGTTTCAATTCTATGCTTCAGTTGCTTGCTTTACGAAATAGAGCTATTATTAAGGGATTATCAAAATTTCTATTAGGTTGTTTTTTTGTACTTTTTGAATTTAAGTGAATTGAACTTAAGTCAAGTTTGCTTCAGCTTGGCCATGTGTAACATAGTAGATTGGAGTCAGAAGCAACTTAATATGAAGGCCTAAAGTCAGTGCAAGGATGAGGTTTTTTTTAAGGTAGTATCAGAATCTTAGCCTACATATAGAAGCAGCCCAAGTGCCCATCAGTAGGTGAGTGGATAAAAAAAGCTGTGGTACAGTTATACAATGGAATACTACTCAGACATAAAAAAGAAGGAACTCTTACCTTTTGTGGCAGCATGGATAGACCTGGAGAATATTATGCTAAGTGACATAAGCTAGTCAGAGAAAGTCAAGTACCATATAATTTCACTTATAAGTGTAATCGAATGAACAAAATAAACTAACAAATAAAATAGAAACAGACTAATTGATAGAGAACATACTGATAGCTGTCAGGGGAGGGGCAGGAGGCCAGATGAAAAAGAAAAAGGGATTAAGCAAAACAAACAAACAAACCTTATAAACACAGACAACAGTACAGTGATTACCAGAGGGAAAGGTAGGTGGGAGAGGTAGAAGAAGGTAAAGAGGAGATAAATGGTGATGGAAGGAAACTTGATTTGGGGTGGTGAACACACAATAGAATATACAGATGATATGTTATAGAATTGTATATCTGAAATCTATATAACTTTATTAAGTAATATCTCAATAAATTTAAAAATTTTAAAAAGATTTTATTTAGTATTTTTAGAGGAGAAGGGAGGGAGAAAAGGGGGGAGAGAAACATCGATGTGTGGTTGCCTCTAGTATGTGCCCCAACCAGGGACTGAACCTGCAACCCAGGCATGTGCCCTGACCAGGAATTGAACTGGTGACCTCTTGCTTTGCAGGATGACTTCCAACCAAATGAGCCCCAATGGTCAGGGCTCCATCATTTTTTTTTTTAATGATGAACTAACTCTCTTAAGACAGTGTTCTGAAACTAATTATATGTCAAAAGATCCAAATACAACTTTGAAAGCCAGACAGTGGTTTGAATTAGTCTATCTTGTTCTAAGGGTAAAAGAGTTCCTGGAAGTTTTAAGACACTTGCCACATTGTCAAGATATTATAATGTGACTTTTACCTTTTGTTGCATGTGTTTTATTTATTCATTTTGATTTTTAGGATGGTTTCATATTGAAGAAGACAGAAATACAAATGTATACGTGTCTGGTGCGTATACCTTTTTAAACAGATTTAGAGTAGAAAATACTTGATTTTGATATTTTTCACAAAGTATTTTGTTTTCAGTTTTTCTAAAGTCTTTATTATTGTGTCATTTTTTGTTGAACTGTTTACATTAGTGAGGAATATGTTTGTTGTTTATTACCAAACTAAGAAAGATTAAGTATGTGTAAATTTGCATGCCATCCTTTTTGTCTGGTTTAGGTAACTTATAGCACTTTGTCCCTTCAGATTCATTGCTACAAGGCTTCAGCAAAGCATAATTTTAATGTATGTTTGAATACATTAAAACATGAAATTTCCTCAATTCTATAGTTGTGAGATTTTGCGTACATTTGGAAAATCAAAATTATGCTCATCTAAGTTGTAGTTTTCTAATTTGTGGAATGCAAAGTAACCTTCGCCTTTATTTAGATGCCTTTGTACATTTAAAAAATTTGTCCTAATGTTAATAGGTTTGCCTCCAGACATTACAGTGGATGAATTTATACAGCTCATGTCCAAGTTTGGCATTATTATGAGAGATCCTCAAACAGAAGAATTTAAGGTCAAGCTTTACAAAGATAATCAAGGAAATCTTAAAGGAGATGGGCTTTGCTGTTATTTGAAGGTTAGTTATATGGTCAGATAAGTGTCTTTGATCTCCATTTTTAAGGAACCATTTTGTATAGATGATTACTAAGATGAAGAACTATTCAAAATATGATGCCTCTAAGAAGAAGAAGTGCAAGGACTACAAGCAGTTTTAGATTGTGCCTGCATGTATCACCTTGATAGGTTTTTCACTTATTCATCTAAGAAAGTAAAGTATCGGGTCAGAGTATTATGTAAGTTATATGACTGAAGTGCTTTTGTCTTCAAAGAATTCTCACTGCAAAGATCTCTTTCAGAGTGTATGCCTATAATCAATTCACAACACATTTTAAAAAAATACAGAAGGAAAGGAAGCCAGTAATATTTTATTTGCCCATTTGAATGAATTCGACCAGGGATCAGCAAACTGCAGCTCACTACTTGTTTTTGTTAGTAAAAGTTTTAGAACATGGCTGCATTCATTCATTTACCCATTTGTCCATGGCTGCTTACATATTTTAACAGCAGAGTTGAGTAGTTGCAGCACAGACCATGTGGCCCACAGAGCCTAAAATATTTATTAACTGGCTCTTTACAAAAGAAGTTTTTTAACCCCTGAGTTACACCATAAAGGAAATGATAGCTTATGCCTACTGTTTCCGAATATCTTTTAATGGGAGAGAATGGAATTAACAGAAATTTGCAGAACTATATTTATGGTATCACAAAAGTTCAGGAAAAGCTCAGTGTTAAAGGCACTCATCATTTCTCTGGAACACCTATCATCTTAGAAATGGGCACTACCCATTTTGCAGGGTATAAAGAGATGGGCACGACGATGACATACACATGTCATAGAACGTGAAAATAATTGTGAAGTAAAATCAAAGTGATAAAACAGCAGTACCAACAGCACAGATGTGTTGTGTGTATACAGCATTTCAATGAAATCAGAAGGGACTAGGATTAAGCTGACAGCCTTTTGAGAGAGAAGGTTTTGACCTAATTTTTGAACATGGTGGGAATGGGACATGGGTGTGAGCATTATAGGAAGGCAGTTATATAATTTTCAAATGGCTAGTTTTACAAGGATTATTAAAAATCTGTGAACAGGTTCTTAGGGGTTTGATTGGATTTTAACATAAAAAGTGGGTTTTGAGACTCTGTGTGTACAGTTTATGATCCATAAAACTGTAAGATTGGCAGACCAGTAAATTGAATCCCAGAAGGATATAGTTAATTGCTCCAGGATCTATATTATATTATGCAGCTGTGTTCAGCTGTCCTTTTGTGTTCTCTTCAGGTTCTCAGATTTTTGACTGTAGAACTGACAACTGCCCCTTTTGTAGAGGACTCAGAATCCTCAATGTGTCTAATGTACAAGCTGTCAGATAACCATTCTCTACTTCCCATTATGTTAAAGACCTACATTTTAATTGGTGAACAAAAAAATTAAGGGCTAGCTGTGCTATTCCCTGTTCCTTGAGCCATCTAGTCTTTTAAGAAGGAATATCTTAGAATTTTAAAACTGGAATGCACCTTAGAAATCATGAAGTTCATTTGCCTTATTCTGGTAGTTGAGAAATGGAGAGTCCAAGAAGCCAAACTACTCCAATAATGGTGTAATTTATTGAACAACTGCCATATGCCAGTCACTATCCTTAATATGTATTCCATTTAATTTTGTTAGGAACCCTGTGATGAAAGCATAGCTATTCCCATTTTAAGATGAAAAAACTGGGGCTCAGGGAGCTTGAATAACTTGCCCAAGGTCACATGGCTGGTTGGGGGCAGCTATGTCTTGAACGCAGGTTTCCTGGTATGCATTCTAGAGTTCCTTATCCCAAAATGGTTAGGTATGTTTAAATCATCATTGCATGTCTAGTCATCATTCATCTAAAATAACTCCTGAAGCTTTATTTCAGTCTGTGTCTTGCTGACTGTGTCTTGTTTTCCCTTTTTAAAGAGGGAATCTGTGGATCTCGCATTAAAACTTTTGGATGAAGATGAAATTCGAGGCTACAAATTGCATGTTGAATTAGCAAAGTTTCAACTGAAGGGGGAATATGATGCCTCGAAGAAGAAGAAGAAGTGCAAGGACTATAAGAAAAAGCTGTCTCAGCAACAAAAGTTTGTGTCATTTCTTTTCCTCTTTGAAAGATTTCATGTAAATATTCTAGCGTATGCTTTTCGTAATAGGCACCTAAGTTTTGTTCTATCAAATATGCCTACAAATTATTTTTAAAGAATTTTATTAGGTCATCAGGAACCTTCAGTAATCTGTACCATAGGATGATTTGGCAGCAGTGGTGTTTTTCATTTTCTGGGGTGTTCATTTATAATACAGTGGGGGCTTAAATGAGATAAGACAGCTATGTCTTTGGAAGATGTTGAACATTAGAATAAATAACATAGTATAAGCTTTTATACTAGAGCCATTAGTTCATTTTCAATGTAAGTTGAAATCAGCTACACCAGGAGCTAAATTTTTACATACAGGTTTGTAGTAGAAATTACAAATTTGAAATGATAGGTTTTTTTCATTGTATTTACTGTGTATCATATGTAGTATATACATAATGCCATCAAGTTTCTGTTAATTTATTTGTTTAATATGTGTTTTGTCATATGCTAGTTTTAAGAAATTAGCCAAAATGCTAGGTACTTTTATCAGAGTGAGTGCTGATAACACTTTTAACACTGCTTAAACTGTTGATAAAATGATCATAAAACATTTAGTTGTGATGTCCTATAGTTCTTACAGGGATAATTAAAATAGATACCTATGATTTTTATAAACATTATCAGTAAAATTTAAGATCGTAACAATAAAGAATGAATAGTTTTATATATTTCAGTGCAGTTTGTCATAATCATAAAATGCCTAAAAACCAGTACAATTACATACTGGAAAATTAGCAGTTATGGAGGAAGCTCATTGGAATATTTGTAACCAGACAGCAGTTCTGAAAAAATATACAGGGCAGTGCATAAGTAGGTTTATAGCTGTTCATATGGAAAATGATATAATAAATAATAATATAAGAATAAACTCTGTGTTTCATGTACTCACAATTGTAAACCTACTTTTGCCCCACCCTGTATATTTCAGGCATCTCAGATACTGGGTCCATCTTTCACCTGCCTGTTATTTTTATTCCAGAAAGTTCTTTGAATGGACTGTGACTAAAATATACATTCTTATTTTGGAATCAAATAATTATCATTATCAAATACTCAATAAAAGATTATTTCTACTATATGACCTTAGGCAGTTGGATTGGAGACCTGAGAGAAGGGATGCGCCATCCCGAATGCGCCATGAGCGAGTCGTCATCATCAAAAATATGTTTCATCCTATGGATTTTGAGGTAGGGTACAGAATTCTTACTGATAGAAGCATTGACATGCCGTCTTTCAAGGAAGCCCAGAGCTTGCCTCCTCCCATCTTTCCTTTGTTGTCTCTTGCACATTCATGTAGTCCTCAAGGTAGGAGAATGTAGTCAAGTATCAAAGCTTTCAGATTTCTCCATGTTTGCCTGTGTTCTTTTAATTGTATTGCAGGTAAGACTGTTTAATATCCATACTGTGGCCCAAAATGGCAACTACTTGGTATAGGAAATTATCAAAAATATAATCATTAAAAGATTTATGGTAGCTGCTTGTGCAGTTCAACAAGTATGAGTTTATTTTGTTGGGAAGGACCAGTTTCACATTTGGAAGTGAAAACTTCACTTTAGAACTAAAAGTTTAGTCTTTTGCCTCCTTAGGTTAGTGAAATATAGCTCATTTTTAAATATCGAAGTTTTTTTTCCAGGATCTAATTTTTACAAAAGTCTTTAGTGGCTATTAGGTGGAGTTTATACTATTAATGTCCATGTAAAAGTCCAAGAACAACAAATGAAAGCAAATAAAGGAAGAAGAGCTACTAAAGGGGTGTAAGGAATGTTACTTGCCATCAGGGTACCTCATGTTGCATTCTGCTTCTTGTTCTTATCTGTCACTTTTGGCATAAACCAATGGGATTATTTGTGGAAGAACAATTCTTTATTATCTTCCTGGATTCTGAAACTAAATAAGTTACATATAAGAAAAAAATGTTCATAATGTAAAATTCCAGGTTTACAAATGATGTAGTTGCAACCAAAGCCTACCCTTGTTCCTTTTGTGCATTTAAACACAGTCAGGATGGCAATATCATTTTAGCCCCCTTACATACTGGCTCCCCAGATTGTCTGTTGAGCTCCACTTGGGTGAATAGTGATATGATCAGGTTTACTGTGCACCTGTGGAGTCTGTATACCTTTTAAGATCATTGGGAAGACATATGTGGTCTATTCATGATTTTTTATGTGTCTTCTGACTAAAGTACTGAAGAACCTTGAACATGTGGCTTAGTGGGTTGAGCATCGTTTCACAAAGTGAAAGGTCACTGGTTCAATTCCTGGCCAAGGCACATGCCTGGGTTGTATGTTCCATCCCTGGTTGGGGGCACGTGCAAGAGGCAACTGAGCAATGTTTCTCTCCCTCTTTGTCTCCTTTCCTTCCCCTCTTTCTGAAAAAAATATTTAAAAAAAAGAAATATTCAATATATCAGAGCTGCTTTAGACTTACAGTGATAATGAGGTATGCTTAAAAACACATGTACACATGCACACTAAATGTATTTTGAAATGCAGTCCTTGCCAGTTGGGCTTTAAAAGGAATTCATAGATGGATCGTGGTATCTAGTCTACTAGGTACAACTCCAGAATTGCCTAAAATTCCTATCATTTGACCCCACTAGTAAATTACTGTTTTTTTTTTAATTATGAGACCTATTAATATTTATGGCTTGAAGTCCTTAATTCACATATTCCATACTCCTAACACTTCAATGTGAACATAAGTGCAAACCTAACTGAGAGTATCTGGAACCTCAGCAAGTAGGAGTCTGTTATGTTAATTACATTGTTTTTTTTCTTTCTGCTTCCACCTCCTGCCTTGCTCATTGAGACACCTTATTTGAGTTTAGCTATCACCCTGGCCAGACATAGCTTTTCTACCTTAACAAATATTCTTTCTTCCAAAAAGCCACATTTATTCTACCTTGACTCCTAGAAATCCCCTCCAGTGAATATTTTTAAGAATAGAAGTTTCAGGCTTGTAAATTCTTGGTTTTGAAACAAAAACATCACCCTTACTGGTTTAGTGTAAATTTTATTTGAGAGTTATACAGCTTTTATATTATCCCACTTTGTTTCCTTCATAGCATTTATTATTGTCTGAAGTAATTAGATCTCCTCTATTAGAATGTGAGCTCACGAGAGCCAGGGCTCTGTCTATCTTGTTTGATGGCTGTTACTATTCTCTATGTTTAGAATTGGGCCTAGCACAGAGTAGGCTCTCATTATATACTTATTAATAGGCCCTTGGCATTTATATGAAGAAAAAGTGAATGAATAATTGAATGAAACCACTGTTATTCACAAGGCAGAGTATTTTTCATTCCTAGATGGATAAAACATTTTCTGTTTAGCATCTTTGCAAATAAAGGAAAGTGTCCTTTTTAGGCACTTATGCCACCAAGGCTGGGAGGGCAGTAGTGGACTTCAGTTTCTTCACATAGAGAAAACCTTGGTGCTGTCCCTGTTTGCCTACCTGTCTTGACCAAGGTCTTATGTGGTCTGCTGAGTTTGATGAGAGCCTGTCAGTCAGAGTGACTGCAGACAATCTTATTTTTTGTTCAGTGTTTCTCTGGATGAACTTCAAAGTGTATCAATGTAGATCTGTCTAAAATAGTAGACTCTAGCTTCATGTGGTTATTTAAATTTAAATAGATTTAAATGACATAAAACTAAAAATTTAATTCCTCAGTTGTACTGGCCACAAGTGGCTAGTAGCTACCATACTGGATAATGCAGATACTCGTTTCTGTCACCACAGGTAGTTTTGCTGGACACTGTTGGCATAGACATCATATAACTCATTGTAGACCTGTTCAACAGGAAAACCTGGTTTCATTGGACGTTTTGAGGGATTGTTTGATTTGACTGGTGATTCTATATTAATTTTAAGAACGGACATCATCACCCTGGCTGGTGTGGCTCACTGGGTTAAGCACTAGCTTGCAAACTGAAGGTTCATGGGTTTGATTCTCATTGAGGGCATGTGCCTGGGTTGTAGGCCAGGCTCCAGTTGCCTCAGTGTTACTGTCACACATCATTGTTTCTCTCCCTTTCGCCCTCCTTTCCCCTCTCTCTAGAAGTAAATAAAATCTTTAAAAAAGAATAAACATCACCACTGCACTTTGTACTGAAAACAAAAACTGAATTTTCAGGTTACCGGGGGTGTGAAAAAGAAGTCAGATTTGGGGAGTGGAATATATTTTTCTTCCAAATAGGTGACCAGTGTTGGAAGCAAAATACCTAAAAATAATCTTTGGTATCAGGATGGACAATGTGAAGGTTAATATTTTTAATGTAACTTCAGAGGGTTTTCAGTATTTAATTCAAAGCCTTATTTTAAATTTTTTGCCTGGCAAATTTGAATACCAAGAAATGAAGAATTAAAACTCAGATGCAAAGGTAGGTTTCTCACTGTCTATACCACTACTGTCCAATGGAAATATAATGTGAGCCACATGTGTAATTTAAACTTTCCTAATCACCACAGTAAAAATGTAACATGAAAGAGGGGAATTTTTTTTAAAAAAAGATTTTATTTATTCATTCTTAGAGAGAAGGGAAGGGAAGGAGAAAGAGAGGGAGAGAAACATCAATGTGTGGTTGTCTCCTGCGCACCCTCTGCCAGGGACCCAGCCCACAACCCAGGCGTGTGCCCTGACTGGGACTCAAACTGCAACCCTTTGGTTCACAGGCCCATGCTCAATCCACTGAGCTACATGAGGGGAAATTTTAGTAATGGATTTTACTTAGCCCAATCTATCCAAAATTATGTAATTTCAGCATTACTCAAGATACTAATGAACTATATTGTATTTTTCCCCCTTTGGTACTAAAGTTTCAGCATACAAAGTTTGTTTCACACCTGTAACACAACTCAATTTGGACTAGTGACATTTCAAGTACTTAACCAGCCACATGTCATTAATGGCCACCATCTTGGACAGTTTAAGTTTAGGTTAGAAAGAAATAAGAAATGTGGCCTATTTTTTGCTAGGAAAACAAAACACTATACCACCCTGGAAAGTTATGATCATTGCACCCTGCAGGAGGGTTCAGTGTATCAGTCCGATTTTAGTCTCTGGTCTGTTGCTTGCAAAGTGTTGTCTTTAGAAAATTTCCATGCTTAGGTATGTTCGGGAGTTTTCCTAGACCAGGGGATTATTAATTATCTTTAAGCTTCAGGATACTATAAAGCAGTGAAGATACATTAATTATTTTCAAACTGGTATAACTGAAAATGGAGGTCTGGGAAGACTGGCAAAAAATTGATATCCTCGTAGGAAAAGCATTAGACTTTGATACAGAAATAAAGGCAGTGTTCCCCTCCTCCCCCAGTGGAATCACACTTAAATTGTTAAGTATTTTGAAACAGGTTTTACTTGTTTTTAATATAATCCTGGTTTCTCTTAGTGAATAAAATAGAAGTGTTAGGAATAATTTATGAAACTTTGACAAAGCTTTTATCAACTTTTCACTATATGTAAAAGACAGTGCTATGTTCTGTGAGGCACAGAAAACTCATGTAAACATGATTCCTGCCTTCAGAAGGCACACAGTCTGCTAGGAGCTAACCACACATGCGCGTACTGAAAAGCCACCACATGACTTTACCAAATGACTTTTATGCTCCATTCCCCATTCCTCTCAGTTCTGATAA
Source organism: Phyllostomus discolor (assembly GCF_004126475.2). Taxonomy (NCBI): domain Eukaryota; kingdom Metazoa; phylum Chordata; class Mammalia; order Chiroptera; family Phyllostomidae; genus Phyllostomus; species Phyllostomus discolor. Next base: position 85,701,198 of record NC_050198.1, read on the forward strand.
TTATATATAAAACTATATAAAACAAATTGGCCTCTTTTCCAAAATTAGAATTTATAAGTGAGGGAAATCCAGAGTCCTCCCAGCTGTAGTTTCAGAAGCCACAGATTTATAGGATATTTTTTTATTTTAAGTTTTATTTTAATGACTGCTTACCAGGGGGTTTTTTTTGTTTGTTTTTGATTTTTTCTTTGTTGTTGTTTTGTTTTGCCTTTTGAGAGAACTGTAGAAGGGGAAAAGCTACCTTTTGGATTTTTTTGCATTTTTTTGTTGTTCATGAGGAATATAAAAACCTCTGAGTTACATTAATTTAAATGTTTTCTAAATGTATGTCTTGTACTTCAGTAGAAATTCCTGGGTGGGCCCTGACTGGTGTGGCTCAGATGACTGGGCATCCTCCCGTGAAGCAAAAGGTCACCAGTTTGATTCCCAGCTTCAGGACACATGCCTGGGTAGTGGGTTTGGTGCCAGATTGAGAGGCAACCAATCTATGTTTCTCTCTTGTGTCCGTGCTTCTCTCCCTCTCTGCCCCGTCTCTAAAAATAAATAAATAAAAATATTTTTAAAAAATCCTAGGTAGGATATACTTGTTTATACTTGCATGTAGTTGCAATTCAAGCTGACAGTGTAACATTTATGAGTCTTTTTCATGCATAGAGACTTGGTGAAAGATTTCTTAATTCCTACAGGAAATCTTAAAACCTTTTATTGGTGGGGGGACATGGAGGCAGGAGGGGGTGTCCACCTGAACTCAAGCAGCAGTGTTTGAATATTTTTAATAGATTTTAGTTTCAAGAAAGCAACAGCTAAGACATGTTTTGTTGTGGGGTTAATATCAGCTCCTTATTTGTGTGGCTCTGGTGCAGTGTGTAGGAGACAAGATGAACAGGAATCTTTATAAAGGAGGTTTACTCTGTGAGTTAAAATAGAATCTTGGAAGCACAACAAACAATCTTAGAATACTTAGCCAGTAAAAGGGATATATCTTTCTCTATTAAAATATTTCTGTAAATAGGAATCGGTGTAAAACACAAAGCAAAGGGCTCTCATTGGCACAGTCATTCATGCCCATGCAGTGCCTGACTTAATATGTGCCACAGGACTCCTCCTGCTTTTAGAACTGTTGTTATTTGGGATTTCCAGTCCACTTCCCTTCTCTGCCATTGTACACTCCTACTGCTGCCTCCTGTAGTTGCCCATTTGCTCTGTCTTAAAAGCAGGGCAGACCTGTGGTAGTACCAGCAGTCATGGAACTTTAAGTTCATTTGATTTTTATTTTCTTTTAAATTTTGTAGACTACAGATAAACATAACTGAGCAAAACCTTTTCTTATTTGTTGGTATTATCAAAGCAAGAAACTCGGTTCTCTGGATTTGTATTTAAAGAAAGGGGCAAACTCGTTTGAACCATGTATTTTTGCAGGATGATCCACTGGTGCTGAATGAGATCAGAGAAGATCTTCGAGTAGAGTGTTCAAAGTTTGGACAAATTAAGAAGCTCCTTCTATTTGATGTAAGTTGATGACTTGGACATTTCTAAAGCAATCATTCTTCCAGTTAAAAGTTATTACCAGAAGTCAGTATGCCCCAAATTTTAGATTGTTTTTATATAGTAGGTCTATTTGGTGGTAGTCATCTGTTAGCAATAATTAGATGGACATGGATTGTAAGTCAAGACTTTGATAGACTTGGAATGCTGTGATTATTTCCCTTTATCATCACTCTAGAGTATCTGATCAGGTTAAGAAAGTATAAGAAAAATGTGTCAGATCTTACATTTTCATGCTTATCCACATTTACCCCCTCTTGAATGATTCTTCTCCTCTATATTTGGAGAAGAACAATTAAGAAAAGTATATTTTCTTGTACATTCCCCTTCTCACCCTTTTTTTTTTACTTCCAAAATTGATGCATAATGAAAAAAGAGTCACTGTTTATTGTGTACTACAAGCTACTTTACATGTTACCTCATTTAATCCTCAATCTTTTGAGGTAGGTGGGTACTATTATACCCATTTTACAGATGAGGATACTGAAAGTTTAGAGATTGAACACCTTGCCCAAGGTCACTCAGCTGTGATCTCTGCTGTGACCTAGCAGAGCCAGGATTGAATCCCAGGGCTGTTCAACTTTAGAGTCTCCATTTAGAGTCTATGCTGTCTTGCCTGTGCTAGACAATGTTGTCAGCAGAAACATTTCCAAGGACATCATGTTTCATTCTTGCTAAAAACAAGCTAAAGAAAAGGCTAGCTGCATGTCACTGGATTGAGTAAAAGGGAAGAAAGTCTTCATATATAGAATCTTAACTCACATTATCAGAAAGAACACTACTATTTAAGTGCTTAGTCAAATGTGTATGTTTTATTTTGAATTTTCTCATTTATTTCTTCTTTTTGTTCCTTATCTTTTTAGAGACATCCAGATGGTGTAGCCTCTGTATCCTTCAGGAATCCAGAGGAAGCTGATCATTGTATTCAAACCCTTGACGGACGGTGGTTTGGTGGCCGCCAAATCACTGCCCAAGCATGGGATGGAACTACAGATTATCAGGTAAATTCTGCAACTGCCAGGGGAATATAATTTGTTCCAACAAATACTGATCTAGCCGTCCTTCAGATAATGTTTGGATTTCATTTAATCTGTGTAATATTATAGTAGCACTTTTAAATAATACTTACCATTCAGAGCATAGAAAGCAAAATGTTCAGCCTTTCAGTTTATAAGTGTAAATTTGAAGCTTATTCAGTATAGTGGTAAGAAAAGAACATGTTAAACCAAAATGTTTCTCTTTTTTGTGTGTGTTGTAAAGTACAGGCAGGGTTTAAATATTAACTTTTTCATTAATGAGACATTTCTGCAGTATTAGAGTGTTGGGCATTTATTTAAATGATCCTAAGATCAACTCTAGTAAATCAAGATATAAAGTTTTTAGAGCATTGTTCTGATATGCCAAGGTTGTGGGTTCAATCTCTGGTCAGGGACAATAATAATAAACCAATAAATGAATAAATAGGTGGAGCAGCAAATCAATGTCTCTCTCTTTCTCTCCTCTTCTCCTCTCTTCTCTTCTCTTCTCTTCTCTTCTCTTCTCTTCTCTTCTCTTCTCTTCTCTTCTCTTCTCTTCTCTTCTCTTCTCTTCTCTTCTCTTCTCTTCTCTCCCTCCCTCCCTCCCTCTCTCTCTCTCTCTCTCTCTCTCTTTCTTTCTCTCTTTCTCTCTCACTTTCCCTCTCTCCCTCTCACTTTCCCTCTCTCCCTGTCCCCCGTCTCCCTCCCTCCCTCCTTTTTACCCCTAAAACTAAAATGATGTAAAATTTTGAAAACCAAAGATAGGAAATTGCTTTGATTTCCTAAGCAGTGCCTTGTAAAATCAGGATACTTTTATCAGTATTAGAAATGCTCAGAGATACAACTTTCATCTTAAAACTTATTTTAATGGTAATTTTCATTTATGCACAGGTGGAGGAGACCACAAGAGAAAGGGAGGAAAGGCTGAAAGGATGGGAGGCTTTCCTCAATACTCCTGAGGCCAATAAAGGTCTTCAGCGTTCAAATTCCATTTGTGCTTCAGAAAGGGCAGGGCCTTCTAGAGTAAGGCATTTTTCAGAGCACCCTAGCACATCTAAAATGAATGCTCAAGAAGCTCCAGCTGAAGTGGAATTTGAAGAACCTATAGATGAAAAGAAGTTTGAAAAAACAGAAGATGGGGGAGAATTTGAAGAAGATGGTAAAGAAAGTGGCCCCCCAAAAGAGGAAGAAGGTTGCCTCCAAAAAGAATTTGAAGGTGGCTGCCTTGAAAGAAAGTCTGAGAAAGACTGCCCCAAAAGAGAGCACGAAGACCTTGAAAGACAGTCTGGAGAAGGCAGTCCCAAAATAGAGTTTGAAGAGGGTGGTCCTAAAGAAGAGTCTGAAATGAATGGCCGTGGAAGAGAATCCAAAAAGAAGCGGCTCAAAAATGATTTTGAAGAGAATGGCCTTGAAAAGAAGTCTGAGGAAGATGGCCCCAACAAGGAGTCTGGAGAAGAGAATGGCCCCCAAAAGGAGTTTGAAGAAGATGAGTCAGAAAGAGAATCTGAAGAAGACTGCCCTGAAAAGCTGTTTGAAAATGGCTCTGAAAAAGAATTTGAAGAAAACGGCCTCAAAAAAGAGCTCGATGAGAATGGCTGTGACAAGGAATTTAATGAAAACGTGTTTGAAAAAGAGTTAAAAGAAAATGACTCTGAAAAATCAGAATTTGATGATGATAGCTCTGAAAAAGTGTTTGAAGAGGAAGGCTCTGAGAGAGAGTTTGACAAAGAGTCCGATGAAAAGGAAGGAGGGGAAGATACATATGAAAAAGTTTTTGATGATGAGCCTGATGAAAAAGAAGATGAGGAAGATGCTGATGAAAAGGAGGAAGATGATGGAGATGAAAAGATGTTTGAATACTCAGATGAAAAAGAAGATGAAGTAGATGCAAAGGAGGGTGAAGAAGAAGGTATAGATGAAAACATGTTTGAAGATGATTCCAATGAGAAGTTGTTTGATGAAGATTCCTGTGAGAAGTTGTTTGATGATTCTGATGAGAAAGGAACTGTGGGTGATTTGGGGAATGTTCAGGAAGAAGGGGCCCTGTCCACAGGCAGCAGCTTTATCCTCAGCAGTGATGATGATGATGATGATGATAATGATATTTAATCCCTTAAATTTACTTTTGAGGGCTGTTCCTCTATCTACATTTTGCCTATGCTCCAGGGTAATTACTAGTAGTGTTAACATGAACATGTGCATAGTAGTAAGATGCCATCAGATTAATGAACAATTTCATTGTTTCCTATACCTAATGATTTTAAATATATGTTAATTGGCTCTTAAGTTAAAACTTAATAGTATAATGCAAGTAAACTGGATACTCATCCTTTGTCAGATTTGTTAAATGCATGCAGAATATTTTTTAAAGTATTCTGATTGAATTTTGTGATATTCAAAAATAAAAATAAGTTGTTAATATGCGGAAACTGAAAACTGGACTTGAGTTAAATTGCATTTTAAATTCTTGCTATTGCTTTATTCATACCTAAGCTTAGTTTTTTAAGGATTTGTAAAATCTCATAGGAATCTCCTTGCTTCTAGCTTATATTACCCCTTATGTCCCTATTTCTCCTCTCTAAACCAGAACATGTTACTAAACTTATAAGGTAAACAGCACTTAGGAGGTTTTTTCCTGCCCAGTCCTTGAAAGTTACTTTTGTTTTCCTTTATACCTTCTTTTCATGATAGTTGATTAGTAGATGTGCAAGAGTGAACTTGCTGAGCTTTACAGCTTCCACTACTGAAGATACAGAGAAGGAGATTAGAATTGTAATCTATGCTGTATTATTTGGGCCCCTTTAGAAGTTGATTGGAGGTCTGGGACCTCTCCCCAGAAAAGTGTACACACTACACAACTTTTTGTATACAGTTTTTAGAGGTTCTTGGATCCCCTAGAGTTTAAGAATGTTACCATTCATACTTCAATTTTGTGTTCTTGTTTTTGTTCTAGAATGGTGCCTAGTACTGTGATAAATTGTGTAGTCCCAATAAAATGTTGGGTCTTTCTTGCTTATGCTTTCCAAATTTAGTATTGATGAATTGACTTCTGATGTAGCATTAAGAAGTTATTCTCATAAATTAGAATCATTGAAATAAACTGCATTGATGCTTTTTCATTAGACTGTCTCTAAGTGTAATCATTACCCTCTCTAGACTGAAAAGAGTTCTTGCACTTCAAGCCAGCTTTCTTAGTTTTTAGTTGATGTCTGGGATTTCTTAAAATCTGCAGGATTTGCACCAGGGATACATCAGTAAAAGAGTTGAAGAAAGTTAAATTGAAAGATTTCAAACCAAAATAGCATTCCCTTTAAAGATGAACCAGAAGCACCCAAATATAATTTATTGGAAAATTGGTTTTCTAAATGAAAGGAAAATGAAGCTTTATCTTCATACACAGGGGTTGGGACATACAACTACAACTTTTTTTTCAGGTAATGAAACATTTGTTCACCCATTATTTTCCTTCAAGTATGTATACTGTAACTGCAAAGGAATGATACCAAAAATTTAAAAAAGTGGCAGGCACATTAGAACCTGAAACCAACGATTTTAAACTTTAACTGAGCTCATTAGAAAGAGTCTGTTTTCATTACGGCTTCCCTACTTGTTAATTTGGTTGATGATCAAAATACTTGTGCTCTTCATATAAACACCCTGGAAATGAAAGTTACAAACAGCTATAAATCGGTAAATAATTTATGAGGTGCTATTGACAAGAGTCATGAAGTGCAGACTCACCTGTTTTCTAAGTTATCAAGTTTTATTGGTCCAGAAAATGAAGTTTATTGTGAGGCAACAATACATCCTGTTATCAAAAGAAAAAATATATATAGGAGTGCATTTTAAGCACAGCAATGCACAACAGTTACCTGGCATTTTCTAAAGGTAAGGCTCCTCAAAACTATGTATAAACTATAGTGTCTATGAATATCAAATAATGCATGTAGCCTTGAATATGTGAAGTGGCTACAGGCATGCCTTTGAAAAGCTTGAATGCCCTGCTCTCTGAGGCTACAAGTACCTTGATAGGAAAAAAAAAAAAAAACTTGAAACTTTATTTTCCAGATTTTATTTATTTTTAGAAAGAGTGAAAGGGTGGGGGAGAGGGAGAGAAACTGTGTGGTTGCCTCTCATGTGCCCCCTACTGGGGACCTGACCCACAACCCAGGCATGTGCCCTGACTGCGAATTGAACTGGTGACCCTTTGGTTCACAGGCTGGCACTCAATTCAATGAGCCACACCAGCCAGGGCCAAAGCTTTACTTTAGAAGACAAAAATATTACTGATCTTGCCAATATTAATGAAATACTTGATATTGTTGCTGCTTTCTACAAAAACCTGACAGGGCAAAGTTGAACTATTTGATTCCAAGGATCTCTGTTTTCCTTCTCAAGTAATGATAGTTCTGGGCTCTTTCTGAAGTCCCAAGTTGCCAAATCTGTTTATTTAGGATACTACATCTTATTTTTATTTATTTTTATTTTGGGAGTGTTTATTAAAGATGGGGACAGTGAAACAAGGGAGGGCTTAGAGTAGAAACAACAGGAGACAGCCTTTGTGGGGCTGCTTTGGCTCTCCGGACTGTCAGAGAAAAGGGGCCTTGGAGACAAGTTTATAGGGTAAGCCTGTGACTAGCTGCACTATTCATTGCTCCTGGGTTGCAAGTCTCATGGTAACCCTTAGAATTTAGGAGAGGCACATATGTTGGGGGGTGGAGGGAAAGGCCTGGGAATGGCATGTTACCTCTTCCTTTTTGGAGTGGAATCTATTTTCCTGATGTAAATTGGCATTTCTGAGGCTTAAAAAAGAAGGATTTAACTAATTTTCTAAATATACATTTCTCAAATAACATGAATCTTATTTTTTCAAGTAAACCAACATTTCAATGTAATGCTGAGAAGTGCTCTTAAATTGAACAAAGTCATGACTTGGAGAACAGTAGAAGACATAAATTTGCCCATTGTGAATATTTGTCCATAGATTGTTTTTTTCTTATTGAGTCTCTTTCAGATACAAACTGCATGCCTTTCTATTTCAGTCACTTCATTTAAAATCAGTTTGCTAAAATTATTTTTCCTCTTATTGCACCTCATTTACATGACTGACTTTATTCACATTTCTATGTAAAATACTAACGATGTAAGAAGTGTTACTGTAGGAAAAGGAGGAAGGGATTAAGAGGTACAAGCTAGTAGTTACAAAATAGAAGGATGTAAAGTAGAGCATAGGGAATACAGTCAATTATCTGGTGCCCTTGCCAGTGTGGCTTGGTTGGAGTGTTGTCCTGTAAACCAAAAGGTCGTGGGTTTGATTCAGGTCAGGGCATATACCTCTGTTGCAGCTTCCATCTCCAGTTGGGGCACTTATAAGAGGCAATCAATAGATGTTTCTCATATCAATGTTTCTCTCCCTTTCTCCCTCCCACCCCCTCACAAAAATCAACAAGCATGTCCTCTGGTGAGGATAAAAATTAATAATATTGTAATAACTACAGTATATGGTTATGATGTCAGATGAGTGCTAGACTTACTGTGTGGATCACATCATAAGTTATATACAAGATCTGTCTGGGAAAAGTCCAGCCATTGTTAATATAATGAATATGGTTTGCATGACATTGATGTAACCTGGCAGCCAAGGAGAGTGTACTGGAATGTGTGTGCATGAACAATGATGACTTCACTGTACTAGTCAGCGGGGGTGGTAAGTGCCATTGAGTGAGCAGGTGTATTGTGTCACCACCACATTCAAAACAACTGAATGAGTAGAGTAATGAATCTGCATCAAATTTTGCATTAAGCTTGAACAGTCCTCCACAGAAACTACTCAGATGATTCAGAAGGTTTTGGGGGATGATGCAATGAGTACAGCCCAAATAAAAGTGTGGCACAAACTCTCCAATGATGGTTGAGAATCTGTTGAAAGTGATCCATGTTCTGGAAGACCTGCGGCAAGCAGAACATCTGAGGATGTTGAACATGTATGGGCTGTGATCAACAAAGATTGGTGATGATGGTCAAGAACTAGAAGCTGATCTGGGGATTCCAAAAACTACTGTGTCCAAGATCTTGATGCAGGATCTTGATGTGAAATGTGTTATGGTAAAATTTGTTCTGCAGCATCTGCTACCAGAGCAGAAAGAACATCATGCTGCAGTTCCTAATCACTAGATTCAAACTGCTACCATTGAACCAGGTTTCCTCAAAAAGATCATAAATCAGACATGAATTGTGGGTCTATGTCTATGACCCAAAAATGAATGCCCAGTTGTTCCCATGAAAGTTGCCTGTTTCTCCACATCCAAATAAGGCACAGCAAAGTCAGAGCTGATGGCAATTCCACCAAAGGATTTTCAGAGTGTTTTGAACAGTGGAAGAGACGGTGGGAAAACTGTGTGAGGTCCCAAGTTGCCTACTTTCAAGGGCACTGAGGCATCATTGTCTTATGTCTCTTATATCTTCCTCAGTAAATGTCTCTATTTTTCATAGTACATGGCTGGATACTTTCTGAGCAGACCTTGTAAATGCTTAATCACTATGCTGCTGTACACCTGAAACTAATACAATTTTGCATGTCAACTGTATGAAAATTAAAAAAAAAAATTAAATGTTAAAATTTTTTCTTCCCCAAAATCACAAATTGATATTGCAAATAGCTTAAATTTTTGAACAATTATCACAGGGATTGATTGCTTAAGAAAAATACCTCATAGTTTACAGTGTATTTTTAGGTGTTCAGAGATCTACAGATAAGTTTTACTTTTCATTTGGAACCAAGAGGATACTGATATTATTGTATGACAGATGCATTGTTCTCAAATAGACAGCATATGCAGGTTGGCTTGTGTTTACAGTTTAGTTAGCTGTAGAATTTACAGGCTGTGATATTAAAATGTACTGGCAGTCCCGGGCCAGATAAAGAAAGCTAGGACGGCAGCAGCAACCCAAAGGTGGCTTTTCTGCTGCCAGTATTCTACCTCTTGTACCACTTCTTAATGTTTCTGCTGAAATAGCCATGCTGATATTAGAAGAGTAAAGCTCTAAGAATAAGTATTTTTGGAATTGGCATTTCCAGCTTTCTTGTAGAAATTAGACTTAAATAATGATGATAAGCCTGCAACATGTTAATGTAAGTATTTCTAGGCTCAAATATATGTCTAACTTTTAAAGTTTGAAAATGTGATATCATCACCTCTTTTTTTATTAAAGTACTTCTATACTACCTTTAAAATATACAATATAATGATGCACAGTTCATTAGTCCAGTCCCAAAGTTCCTGTAGGGCCTGTGTGGTCTGCACCTGCTCACACTGCACCTGCTCCAACTGGCTCAGGAAGTCATGGAGCCTGCCACCGAGGCCCCCAAGAAGCTGCAGGGCCTCCTGTGCCACCCCCTCCTCCTGATGCCACTAGATGGTCAAGAAGGACACCTCCCTCCTGGAGGGGCAGATACATAAATAAGGAAAACAGTTGGGGAGTTCTGGCCAAGATGGTGGCTTTGATTCCTCATACAACCAAAAGAAGGATAACAACCAATTTAAAAACAGAACAGCCAGAATTGCCAGAAAATCAAACTGCAAGGGAGTCCAACAACCAAGGAATTAAACATTCATCTAGACTGGTAGGAGTGGCAGAAATGGGGGCAGAGAGGACATGTGGGAAGGCAAGGTGGCAGACAGCATGGGCAGACAGCATGTGGATAAGCAAAAGGAACAACAGGAGAGTGAGAAAGACCATGAAACCCAGGGTTTCAGCACAGGAAACTAAAGACAACACCTCTGGCTGTAAAAATCTGTGGTGGTTGTGATAGCAGGGGAAAATTCCAGTCTCACAGGAGAGTTCACTGGAGAGTCCCATAGGGTCCTAGAATGTACATAAGTCCACCCACCTGGGAAATCAGCACCAGAAGGGCCCTATATGCTTGTGGAAAGTGAGACAAGTGGCGGAAAGTGGGATGAAAGCCAAGCAAGCAACACTGTTCCCTCTCTGACCCCTCCACCACAGACAGCACCACAATGGAGTGAGGAGAGTTACCCCACCCTGGCGAATACCTAAGACTTCGTCCCTTACAATGTAACAGGTGCACTGAGACAAAGAAATATGGCCCAAATGAAAGAACAGATCAAAATTCCAGAAAAAGAGCTAAGCAATAAGGAGACATCCAACCTATCTGATGCAGAGTTCAAAACACTGATAATCAGGATGCTCACAGAATTGATTGAGCTTGCAAAATGAAGGAAGAAATGAGGGCTACACAAAGTGAAATAAAGCAAAATATACAGGGAACCAACAGTGAAGGGAAGGAAACCGGGACTCAGGTCAATGATTTGGAACAAAAGGAAGACATAAACATCCAACCAGAACAGAATGAAGAAATAAGAATTCAAAAAAAATGAGGAGAGTCTTAGGAACCTATGGGATAATGTTCTGACATCTGAATCATAGGGGTGCCAGAAGGAGAAGAGGAAGAGGAAGAAATTGAAGGAAAACTTCCACAATTTGGCAAAGGAAATGGAGTTCCAGAACATCCAGGAACCTCAGAGAATCCCAAAGAAATTGGACCCAATGAAGAATGCACCAAGACACATTGTAATTAAGTTACCCAAGGTTAAAGATCAGGAGAGAATCATAACAGCAGCAAGAGAAAAGGAGACAGTTAACCTACAAAGGAGTCTATCACCTGATTTCTCAAAAGCAACTTTTCAGGCTAGAAGGGACTGACAAAAAGTATTCAAAGTGATGAAAAGCAAGGACCTGCAACCTAGACTGCTCTATCCAGCAAAGCTATGATTTAGAATGGAAGGGCAGATAGAGTGCTTCCCAGATAAAGTAAAGTTAAAGGAGTTCATCATCATGAAGCCCTTACATGAAATGTTCTTCTTTAAGATTTTATTTATTTAAGTTTTTAGAGAGAGGATGGGAGAGAGAAAGAGAGGGAGAATAACATTAATGTGTGGTTGCCTCTCGCATGCCTGCTACTGGGGACCTGGCCTGCAACCCAGGCATGTGCCCTAGACTGGGAATCAAACCAACAACACTTTGTTTCACAGGGTGGCACTCAACCACTGAGCCACACCAGTCAGGGCTGAAATTTTAAAGGGACTTACCTAAGAAATAGAAGAAGATCAAAACTATAAAGAGTAAAATGACAACAAACTCACAACTATCAACAACTAAAACTGAAAAAAACAATAACAAAAACTAAGCAAACAACTGAACAGGAACAGAATCACAGAAATGGAGATCACATGGAGGGTTATCAGTAGAAAGGAGGAGAATGGGTGTAAAGTTGCAGGGAATAAGAAGCATAATATGTAGGCATAAAATAGGCAGGGTGAGGTTAAGAATAGGATAGGAAATGGAGAAATCAAAGGACTTTTATGTATAACCCATGAACATGAACTAAGTAGTGGGGAATGTCGGAGGGTGGTGGCAGTGCAGGGAGGAGGGGGAGAAAGGAGAGAAAAAAAATTGGAACAACTGTGATAACACAATCAATAAAGTATATATTAAAAAGAATAAAATTAACAAAATATACAATATAAACTTTGGTTTTTAGGTGATTCTTAAGAAAGTATAGATTGGAGTATTAAAATTTTGTCATTGCTTTTGCTAGGAATATATTCATTAACATATTGAGATTCTAGTACAGTTAGACTTGATTTAGTGTATTTACACTCATGAAATCTTATGAAATCTTTTTAGTGTAATTTGGTTCAGTCAATTAGCAATTAACAAGTATAGATTGGGGTGGCATGTGTCCAATAATATTTTAGATGAGGTGTAGAGTAAGGATATGTTAGACAGTAAGAATAAAGGTAACATTAGGCACGGACCCTCCTGAAATGGCAGTGTAATCTATGTTGAGACAAGGCAGTCAAAGAATTATGGCATTGATTCTGCAATACCACTTCTAAAGCCTAGAACAATCCCACTCATATAACAGAGGCTCAGTAAACAGTTGGTTAATTAATTAATTTATCCTAGGGATACACTGGCACACTCCTATTCATTCATTTGAAGAGGTTTTACTGTCCTCACCACTACCACATAACCATTTTTTAAACTTGAAAACTCAATTGACTTTATTAAGCAATTCATGAATTTGGCAGCATCCCATCTAGCAACTAAATGGGCACTCTCTCCTCATCACCATTCTTGATTATTTCAATGTCAAAGTAAGTAATCCTGTTCTTCCTCTAGTCTTCCCAGCTCAGCAACTCAGGTCTCCAAACACAAAATCTAGGAATCATCTTTGATTTCTCTCTCGTCTTCACTTCCCACCCCCAAGCCCCCCCTGTTGGCTCTAACTCCAAATACACCAAAAATCTGAATACATCTCCCCATGTCCATTCCTACCATAGTAGTACAAGCCACCATCATCTCTCAGAGACCTTCCAAGCTGGACTTCCTACTTGTGTTCTTGTTCCCTTCCAACTAATTTCTTACATGACAGCTGGGGCAATTAAAAAAAGTCACTGCGTAAAACATCCTGATGGCTTTCTATTAAAATACTCCAGTAGCACTTAGAATAAAATCAATACATACCTGCTCACAAAGCTCTGAATGATCTTGCCCTGCCTGTCTCTTGAGAGTCAATGCAGAACCCTTTCTAGTGTACCACTCTTTAGTTACACTGGCATTGTCACAGTTTCACATTCATAATTTAGTAACATTGCACATGCCTCAGCCTAAAATGACCTTTCCCCAGTCAGACTGGATCTCTTTCATCCTTTAGACTGCTTAAGTATCACCTGCTTGTGAATTCTGACCACCCCACCTCTCTCCCTGGATGGTTACTGTTGAACTCTCCTTAGACCAATAGATTATCTTGTGTGGTTTTTTAAAGATTTTATTTATTTATTTTTAGACATAGGGGAAGGGAAGGAGAAAGAGAGGGAGAGAAACTACAGTGTGTGGTTGCTTCTTGTGCATCCCACACCAGGGACCTGGCCTACAACCCAGGCACATGCCCTAGCTGGGAATTGAACCAGCAACTCTTTGGTTCACAGGCCATCACTCAATCCACTGAGCCACACCAGCCAGGGTGGTTATCTTGTTTATTTGCTTACTTATCCCCCAACCTACTCCTTCTATAACTGAGCCAACCAGGGCTCAGCCACGTGGTGCCTTGACACATGACCCAACCATTAGCAGTGAAGGAAACAAGCTTTTATTAATATAGTCCCAGCCTCAAGAGTGCTGAGAGCACTCCTGCTCAGAGCCATCCTCTCCTACAAGACCCAGCATTTCCCATGCTCCCTAAAAGACTATAAGCCAAAACCATGTCCAGAAGTTCCCAATACCCTTATCTGTCCCTCAGCTGCTGCCACAAGATCTCCATCCCCTCTGGAAGGTGCACTTGTGTGTTTCAGAGTCTCCATCCTCTTGTAGCAGCTCTCTCCTTCATGACCTGGGTTATGCTGTTCTCAGCCTCCATGCAGTGGTTCAGGAAAATATGTGCTGTGTTACACTGGGCCATGATGGGGTCCAGGGAGGTACACATCCCAATAGAGTGTCTTTTCCATATGTCCTTCAGAGAAGCAGAAGTCTGCACTCAACATTCCCAGTCACAGTTCAGCTCCAAGCATCTCCCATGAATCTATGCTTGGTTAGGCAGGTCCATGCAGCTCCATCAGCTCTACCACAGTCTTCCTTAGTCTGACCTTTTCCCCTTCCAGACCTCATGATGCGCTCCTGTGTCTCTCTCACTAATTCTGGACCTCTTTTCTTTGTGGTGGACTCTCTCCTCTCCTACACCCTTTTAGCCCACCCTCATTTAAATGTTTGGCCCAGAACTTCCTATGTGACCTCATGTGCAGCCCTTCCTACAATGTGCCATTTTTGCCAGTTCCCCCACATCTTTTACCTTCTTTTGGCTGCCATCTTCAGCCAGGGCAAGAGTCCCAGTGACACGGGAGTATCAGAGTGGGCATCTGCCTTCCCTGGCTATGTATGTCAGTTATACCTTTTTCCCTTCCTTTCGGGAAAGGTAAGGCTATTAACTTGCCATTGTTATGCAAATATCTTAAATGCCATATCATCCACTTCTGCCTTCTCCCAATAAAGGCTTGTGAGGAATACATTCTGCTATTTTCAAGGGGCCCCACTCTGCATCATGTCATACTTCCATCACCCTGGCAGCATGCAAGCTCTGTAATAGCCATGGTTTTCTTCTGGTCTCTGCTGTCTTTCCAGTGCTTGGAAAAGTGGCTGGCACATAAGAGACCACCATACATTTTTTTCAGTGTTGGGAATAATCATCATGAATGTGTTGTATTCTGTGAGGAGCTTCACATTCTTAGAAGAATCTGTAGAACTTCAAGTATGGCAAGGAAAGGGGAGTAATAGTTATCTGTAACAAAACCAATGAGATAAGATTTTAAAAACACAGGGCTCACAGTAGGATAGAGTTAATTTCTATTGGAGCCATATTAAGTTTGAGCTGTCTATATGATATTTATGGGGATATGTCAAATAGGCAATTTGATATATGACTTTCAAACTCAGGGATGAAGTCAGAGCTGCAAAGTTAAATTTGGTGATATCAGCATCTAGATGACATTCAAAGCAGGAGACAGGATGAGGAGCCCCCAGGAAAGATAGTAGAGAAAGGAGAGGACCGGACCAACCCCCAAAGCATGTGAACATTTGGAGGTGAGACAGAGGAGGAGGAGCCAGAAAAAGAGTTTGAGAATGAATGCTCAGTGATGTGGGAGGAAAAAGAGGAGTTATGGGTTTCTGGAGGCCAAGAGAAGACAATATTTCAGAAAGGCAGGAGTGATCACTTGTGCCAAATGCTGCTGGGAGGTAAAGATGAGGACAGAGAATGGATCTTTTCTTTTGGGAAATTGGAGGTGATAAGTTATCTTTGATAAGAGCCATTTCAGCAGAGTACTCAAATTGGGGAGGACATGAGAAGAGAATGGGAGGCAAGAATTTGGAGTTAGCAACTACAGTCAATTATTTTGAGGACTTTTGCAGATCTTGGAGCAAATTCTGGAGGAGAATGTAATGTTAAGGGAAAGATTTTTTTAATTAAAGATTTTATTCATTTATTTATTTTTAGAGAGAGGGGAAGGGAGGGAGAAAGAAAGAGAGAAACATCAATGTGTGGCTGCTTCTCACATGGCCTCCACTGGGGACCTGGCCTGCAACCCAGGCATGTGCCCTGACTGGGAATCGAACCTGTGGCCCTTTGGTTTGCAGCCCGCGCTCAATCCACTGAGCTACACCAGCCAGAGCCAGGGAAAGTTTTTTTTTTAACCTTCACTTATTCCTTCTCTGATGGTCTTCTTTTCTTTCTGAGTTGCTGACCAATATCATCCTCCTTTCTAAAAAAACTTCTTTTAACATTTCTTGCAAGGCTCACCACAGGGCAAACTGGTACCCACAAACTGAAGAAACTGACACACAAATACAAAGAATTCACACCTACAAAGCATCGCAACTACTGAAGTAGACACCTCTGGTGGAGGCAATGCCTGGGTAGGAAATCTTGAAGTGTAATTGATGAATTGCTGGATGCTAGGTATGGACAAGTCTGAGGGAGAAAAAACTCCAGGAGAACCCAGTCATATGTGGGTCGCCACAGTTTTGTGCCTTTACCTCCAGGAGCTTGATCAGGTTTTCACAGTAAATATGTAAGTAAAATTCCCTTGTGCTTCAGTCAGAGAGAGAGGAAAAGGAACCATTCTGAATTATACCAGAGCACTCTATTTTTTATTTTATTTTATTTTATTTTATTTTATTTTTATTGTACTTTTTTCCATTACCATTTGCCCTTTTCCACCTCCACCCACCCCCTACCCTGCTGCAATCACCACACTATTGTCCCTTTCCTTGAGTTTTTTTTTTCTCAATCCTTCCACCCTGCCAAACCTACCAGGGCTTGTCCTCAAGAAAAACTTGTTAACCAGAGCCTAATTTACCTAGGGGGTAAAGGGAAATACCCTAATACCCTCTAGCTATCCTGTACCACCTAAGCAGGGAGGTGAAAAACAAACAAACCTGAGAAATATTGAAGTTCACATTCCAGAGGCACAGGCTCACTTAAAGACAGAGACCTATCTAATCACAGGACTTTAGAATGCTTTCCCTCTCTTTCACCTTACCACATTACTAAAGGCCTATCAATGGCAGTTCCTTTTATCCAGCAAGTCCTGTCCCTTGTTCCCTGACCTCCTCCCCAGGAAAACTTTGCTTTATTTAATTGCCACGGTCTCCACCCATCCAATAAAGAGGTAACTTTACTGTGCTTCTCTATCGACTGACATTCTTTGGTTTAGTTTTGTTTTTAGTATTATCAGTCTCTCTGGAGGTTTGCACAGATGAACCTGTGTTTATTCTGAAACTTTATAGCTAACTTCAGTTATTTTGTTATAAACCAGTAATTTGTTTTTATAAAATGCCAGTTTGTTTTTAAATATCTTTTAGTATTTTTTAAAATAGATTTTATAAACTGAGGTTGATGCCCCATAAATCCTGTATTTTAAATCTTGATGGATTTGACCAAATTGCTCTTCAGAAATGTTGAACTCATATCACCATTCACAAATGTGTAAAGTGTTCAGTTTCTCCATATTTTTGTTAATACTAAGTATTATTGATCTTTTAAAATTTAGCCAATCTGAGCATTGAAAGTGGTATCCCATTTAAATTTGCATTTCCCCAATAACTAGGGAGGTTATGCAGAAGTTCAAATGTTTACTTCTTGGCTTTGATTTGGTTATTCATACATTTTTTGTCAAGTTTTTATTGGCTTGTTTGCCTTTTCTTAATGATTGGTAAAAAGTTCTTTTACATTGTAGATAGTAACCATTTGTTATAAGTACTGCAAGAAATTTCTTTCAGCCTGCCTTTTTCCTTGTAACTTTATGTTGGTTTTAGGCACACGCAAGTTTTCTGTGTGTCAGGTAGTAAATCTTTCTCTTTATAACTCCTGGGCTTTGTGTCATGCTTACCAAGACCTTCCCCAGCTCAGTGTTTTACTTACTTATCATAATATATTTTCCACATATATGTTTTTATATATTCATTTTGTAGTTTAAATTTAATTTGTATATTCATATATTTAACCTTAATGGTATTTATCTTTGCATAAAACACGAGGAACAAATTGGGGTGGCAGAATTAAGAGCTCAGTTTTAAACTTATTAAAACCGGAGTCTATATGGTAAACCACTGTTATGTGATCTTTCACCAACAACAAGAAATTTCTGCAAGTTATATTGTGGAACTTGAGATGCCTGTGACAGGAGAGGTCTAGGCTGGAGATGTAAATCAGTCATAGTTACATAGAAGGTATGTAAAACTCCTTTGGGGCTGGAATCATCAAAGGAGAGGTTACAGAATCAAAGAAGAGAGCCCAGATCAAGTCAATCCCTGAGGCAACCCAAGATTTTGAAATTTAGTGAAGGAGACTAGAAAGAAGGAGCCAGTGAAGTAAAAGAAAAACAGGACAGAGTGGTGCCATAGAGAATGTTTGAAGAGAATGTTTGAAGAATAAAAGGGAGTGACCAATCCTGCTAAATGCCTCTCAGAAAATGAGTAGGATGAGCACATAAAGATGTCATTGGGTTTAGTAACATTGATGGGATTGGTGACTTTTTTAAAATTTTATTTATTTAATTTTAGAGAGGGAAGGGAGGGAGACACAGAGAGAGAGAGAGAAACATCAATGTGTGGTTGCTGGGGGTCATGGCCTGCAACCCAGGCATGTACCCTGACTGGGAATCGAACCTGCGACACTTTGGTTCGCAGCCCGCACTCAATCCACTGAGCTACGCCAGCCAGGGCTGGACTGGTGACTTTGACAGGAGCAGACACACTGGAGTGGTGGAAAATGGAAGCCCCACTGGAGTAGGTTTAAGATCACAAGGAAAGTTTAGAAGTAGAGATAGTGACCAACCATAGAGAAATTCAAGAAGTGTTGTGAGGGGGAAGAGAGGAATGGAATGAAGGTGATTGGGGTGTTAAAAATGAGAGATACATGGGCATATTTGAGTGATGATAGAAATGACTCAGTAGAGATGAAGAAATTGAAGTGGGAGAGAAATGGGATAACTGAGGTTTGAGATAGGCCTCTAACTTGATTTCAAAATGAATCTCACTACCATCAGTTGATTAATTCATCTGCTCCCTACTAATTTTAAATCTTTAAAATATGAAATTCCTGCCCTGGCTGGTGTAACTTAGTGGATTAGGCACAGGCTTGCCAACCAAAGGGTTGCCAATTTGATTCCCAATCAGGGCACATGACTGGGTTGCAGGTCAGGTCCCCCGTAGAGGGTGCGTGAGAGACAACCACACATTGACGTTTCTATCACTCTCTTTCTCCCTCCCTTCCCCTCTCTCTAAAAACAAATAAGTAAAATCTTTTTAAAATTATGAAATTCCTATTTGTACTTTATAGTCTGTCCCACTAATCTTCCATGGCTTGGGCTTTGAAGGTGTCAGGACAGCTTTCAAATTATGTCCATTGCTGCTTATCTTTTTATATTTCAGCAATTATATTCAATTTGTAAGAACTCTGTCTTATTCTCTGATTACTTATTTCCCATAGTAGACTAATTTTGCTCTATGGATGCAACATCCTCTTGGACATTTCTCAAGATGCTAATCAGGAATTTTAAACATTTTCTACATTAACTTTTCCCTCAGAAGTCTGTTGTTTGGCTTGTTCATTCCAGTGTTTCTCTTTCATGTTCTTGGTTTTTCTTGAATATCGGGTGATTGGCCATTCATATGAAGGATTAGATCATTACATTTTGGTAACTGGTTTAGAGTCTTCAGCAGTTGTGAAGGTCATTAATCACCTGACAGGCTTTCTCTCTGAATGTGACAGAGCTGTGCAGGTAAATGGCTGGGGGTGTGCCAACAGGAGGATTGTCATTTATGAAGCATGGATAGGGAGCAAGTTGCAGTCAGATGTTGGGAAAGTGTCTTATTAGATATATAGTGCTTTAGAGGATTGAACTGCTGTGCCAAGATGTCTTTTGTCTCCATATCCTTATGGTGGTCCCCAAATTACCTGGGTACGCCCTACTTCTCTCTCCAACAACAAAGTCCACACTGGGCTCTGTCTCTGTGCACAAGAAGTACTTTATTGAGAAAGAGGTTCTCACTGTGCACAGAGTTGGAGAGTGGCCCAGTTGCTTTGGCAGACCTTTAACTAACTTGTCTGCTTTCTGCTCCATGACTCACTCTAGCTACTAGCCCCTGCTAATTCTGAGCTTTTCCTGGACTTTGGAAGATTTATAATTATTTATCCAATATTCTTTTCTTATTCTTGTGTTAGCAGAGTGTGGGTTCCACAATATAACTTGTAGAAATTTCTTATTGTTGGTGAAAGATTACATTACAGTGGTTTATTATACAGATTCCTGAGTCAGACTGTCTGGCTTTGACAAGTTCCTAAGCTCCCTGTGGCTCTGTTTACAAAATTTGAAACTGGGATAATAAGAGTACCTATTTTGCAGAATTATTTAGGTGTTTTAATACATGTAAACTATTTAGTGCAGTAGCTAGTCCATTGAAAACACTGTGTAACAATCTGTCATTATGTTTCTCTGGTCTGCTGGAGATACCTCTTCTGGCTTTTTAGCACTCTGGATTCTTTTCTTTCCTATTTTTATATTTCTTCTGGCATTCTAGTGGGATTTTAGAAAAAAGATGAGATTAAATACATTGGCTCAGTTCATCCCCTTGAACTGAAAAGGAGTACTTGCATTTGACAATAATTAAAAAATGAACATTCTAGGTTGTTAACTTTCTACTATTTTGAATTTCACATTCTCTTGATGCTTAGAATAGTATATCTGTAAGAAGCCTTAGAGATAATCTAATAGAGCTCTCTCACTTTAAAAATGAGCAAACAAATGAGAAATAACTTCCCTAAGGTAGCAAATCTCTTTAAGAAAAGATCCTATACAAGAATAAAAATCTCTTGCCTCCTAGTCCAATTCTCCTACCACTAAAAGTAAGTAAATAAATATGTATTATAGGTACCAATGTTATAAATTTCGTATGTCTGTGCCTATCCTATGTCCATTCCCTCATCTTATTTAAAGCCAGCCTGGACTTTGATCCCATCCTGGCCTGCTGCTTTCTCCAGAATCTTAAATTATTAATAACACCTTTGTTCTGTAGTACATTCAACCTTTTGTTCTTAACTGGATTCTTTCCATTGGCTTTTAACCATGTTGAAATCTATCACTTTATCAAAAAGGAACTGCAAACTCATTTGACCCTTCATACTCCCACTACCAGATGCTACTTATCTTTTCACACTCTTCCCCCTCCAAACTCCTAGAAAGTACTCTCCCCATTGTCAGTCCTTCCATCTTTTTTCATTCTATTTGAATCTGCTTCTGACCTGACACTTCAGCAAATATCTCTCACTAAGTTCACTTACATGAACTCCATGCTACTAAAACCAACAAAAAATTTTCAGGCATCAGATTCTCCCATTTCTCAGCAGCATTTGACCTATGTGACCAGTTCTACCATCTGGATACATGTTCTTTTTTTAAGCTCTAGGGTATGAACATGCTAATTTTATTTTATTTTTTATCCTCACCTGAGGACATGCTTATTGATTTTTAGAGAGAGAGGAAAGGAGGAAAAGAGAGAGGAAGAGAAACATTGATCAGTTACCTCTTGGACACACCCTTACTAGAGACCAAACCTGCAACCTAGCCATGT
This sequence comes from Phyllostomus discolor, assembly GCF_004126475.2. Taxonomy (NCBI): domain Eukaryota; kingdom Metazoa; phylum Chordata; class Mammalia; order Chiroptera; family Phyllostomidae; genus Phyllostomus; species Phyllostomus discolor. The sequence goes on from NC_050198.1 coordinate 85,722,467, forward strand.
GCCCTGACTAGGAAGCAAACCCAAATCCTTTCAGTTTGCAGGACGATACTCCAACCAACTGAGCCATGCCTAATTTTTGTCCCGCTTCCTTGCCCATTTTTTCTCAGTAATGCTTTCTGGCTCATCACTTCCACCTGACCAGTAAATACTGTGGTTATACAAGGCTTGGTCTTAGTTCTTCTTTATGTCTCTCTCTCCACTCTCCTTGGGTGAGTCTATACCATCAGACCCCAAATTTACATCTCCAACTCGGAACTCTCTCCCTACTGAAAAATATCATCTCTTTGCAGATGGCTCAAAAACTCCTCAAAACCAGCATGTTCAAAGATAAATCTTTATTTTCTTTCCTAAAGATGATACTCTTGAAATGTTTCATAGCTTAGTAAAGGGCACACACTCATCAATCAACTTATGCAACATCCAACTAGGGCTAATCCTTAATACTCCTCATATCTTATATCAATTCAGTACCAAATCTATCAATTTTATTTTCTAACTATATCTTAAATCCTTCCATCTCCTTCTATAATCTCTAGATGCTGCTACCATCATTTCCCCACTATGCAAATAGTCCTCTAACTGATCTATTCACATCTGCTTGCTCTCTCAATCCTTTGTTTACAGTGAAGTCTGATAGATGTTTTCAAAATGCACATCTGATTATGTCACTTCTCTCACCCTCCCCTTCTCCACATTCATCAACATATATCTCTATAAACCCTTTAAAAGCTTATTATTCTTAGGAAAAATAAAAAAAAATCCTTCATATGGTCTGCAAAGTCCTGCTTGTTCTGGCCCCTGCTTACCTTTTCAACTCATTTTACACCATGTTTTCTCCCAGTATCTCCATTCTAGATGCACATGGCACTCCTTTTTACTGTTGAGCATAATCATTGACTCCTCCCACCACAGGATTTTGCATATGTGGCTTTCTCAGCTGGAAACACTCATCCCTCCCTTCTTCACTTGGTTAACTCCTCTAGGCCTCTCATATCTCAGTTTAAGCATTATTTGTTCAGGGAAGACTTCAGATGAAGCCAGCTTTCCTTAGCAAAGCTCTCCTAGTTCCAGATATTGATTTATTACCATTACAGTTGTATGTTTATTTATGTGAATAGTCCAGTAATTTCTCTCTTTACCACTACTTATTCATTCACTCAACAAATATTTACCAAATCCCTTACTATATTATAAGTATTATTTTATAGAAGAGGTGACAAAGTGTAAAGATAAATAAGCAATATGATGTCAAAGGTGAAAAGTGCTATAAGAAAAAGTAGGTTAATAGGACAGAAATTGAGAAGCAGCTCCTTTTGAGAAGACATTTAGAGAAGGCTTCTTGGAGGAAGTGACTGAGCAGAGATTTGAATGAAGCTAGAGAGCAAGTCATGAGTATGTCTGGATGAACATCTGAGGGAGAAGAAAGAGAGAGGATAAAGACTAGAGGGTATTTAACCTGTTTGAGGAATAGCTAGGAATTCAGTGGAGCTGCAGTGGAGCAAGGAGAGAGTGGTAAGAGATCAGAAGAGACAGCAAGGAAGGAGTCAGGTCATGCAGGGATGTGTAGCCATGAGACTGGGAGAGATATCATTGGAAGTTTTTAAATAAGGAGTAACTAAAGCCAAATGCTTGACTTCTGAGCTATGATTAATAATATTGTATAGCATATTTGAAAGTTGCTAAGAGAGTAGATCTTAAAAGTTCTCAGCACAAGAAAAAAAAGGTGTGTAGCAATGTATGGTGACAGACATTAACTAGACCTACTTTGGTGATCATTCTACAGTATATACAAATATATTGAATCTGTCTCATCATTGAAACATGTCTGTTGAATCATTATGCTGTACACCTGAAACATGTCATGTCTGTTGAATCATTATGCTGTACACCTGAAACTAATTATAGTGTTATATTTCAATTATATCTCAATTTTTAAAAACCTATCATACAGGAAAAAAACAAGAAGTGACTGAGTGGGTTCTATGCATGTTCTAAAATGATTTCTGTGACTGTTTGGGTGTGAATGGATTGAAGAGGGCTAAAGGTAGAAGCAGAAGTTCAGCTGAGGCTGTGGCAGTGGTCCTGGGGATAAATGATGGGGTCTTGGACTAGGGTAAGCTTGTGAGAAAGGACTAACAGGATGATGACAAAGGATCAGAGTACATTTTGAAGGTAGAGCATTTTGTTGATGTGTTCCTCTCAACCTAGTGGTGGGTTTCCTTCTCGCTTAGAGGAAAGGCAAAGGACTTAGGCTGGTGGATGAGGCCATTTGTGATCTTGTCTTTCTCCCCCTTAACTCCCTCCTGTCTAGCCACATTGGCCTACTCATTCTTCTGTGCACAGACCAAGTGAGCAGGATCCCACCTTTTGTATTTTATGTTCCCTCAGATATCAGGACTGCAGGTATCAACATGGTTTTTTTCCACCTCAGGGTTCTGCTCAAATTTCTTCTTATCAGAAAATCCTTTCTTAATCTCCCTATATAAATGATTACCTCACCCTAGCACTCTGAATTTTCCTGATTAATTTCTCTTTGTAAGTTATTTCCATCCTACATATATGTATATGTACACACAAACATATAATGTGTCTATATTTATTCCATGAAGGCAGAGATGTGGTCTGTTTCGTTCACTATATAACAGAACTCCCAGAATATTGCTTGGTACACAGTAGGTATTTAATAAATATTTGTTCAATTAATATTATTGAAATAGAGAATGAGAGAGCAAAGAATGGCTTCAGGGTTTGGGGCCTCAATGATGGTGCTACCTCTTGAAGTAATATTGAAGATTTTTCAGAATGAGGATTGGGACCCCCTGCTCCAAATCTCCAGCTGAAGTGTATTGTAGGTTCAGAGACATCCTGACTTCCTTTGGGGCCCACAGAAACTCAGGACAAGTCCAGAATCCTGGGGGTCTGGGCTCCTCTTCTCTTATCATGGGGAAAGAGGGAGAAAATAGTAATGAATTAAAGGACTCTCTCAATTCCTGAGACTCAAAGTGACATCAGTTTGATCCAAACCCCACAACTGATGTTTCAGAGGTTATTGACTCTGTGTGTGGTTTCTGGGAAAACAATTGGCCACCTACTTTAAGAGACAATATACCTAAGTGCTTTTTAATGCAAAAAGAAAGAAATAAAAAAGAGCTACCTATTTTCCTCATTCCTTCAGGTGCCCAACCCGATTGACTTGTTGGAGTGCATTTTCTGCATTCTTAATAGATAGCTAGCAGGAAATGCCTTGTATAGCCCTACTACAGGGGCAGAAAGCAGCAAGTAGAGGGTACAAAATCTCCAGCCCCTGCTCCTGCAAACTCTCAGCTGCTCTAAAGGGGGCCAGGCAGCTCTAGCCATCAAAACACACCTTCACTCAGCCATAGTTTTGCATCTGCATCTTGCTCTGTCTCCGTTGATGGTTGGGAATTAAGGTAGGACAAGCTGGGGACATTTTTTTTGGTGGAGGAGGGATGGAAATTCAACTGGAAAGGAATTGGGGTGTGGGGAATGGTGAACATAATATGCTTTGCTCAGGGAGATGCAATGTAGTCCCTTTGGGGCTTTTATTCCAAATGATCCTTGTGACGACCTCTTTGACTCCCCAGCCCAACTCTGGGTGCTGGGAACCATTCTGCAGAAAGGTGGTGTGTCTGTGCATGTAGACTGTGGTAGAGTTGAGGCCAAACAGCTGGTATTGTATTCCATGTTATAATGTTTGTGCAAAAGATTGGGTAATATTTTGAGGTATTTGGAGCTCTTGGTGTCTGTATATTTTGTGCACTGGGGAAATTGTAAGCTATTGTGTATTTTTACATTTTTGCTGTTGTCATTGCACAGCTGGCAAGGTTTTGTCTGCAAGAGGCATTTACTGCAAGCCAGGCACTAATACAGAAACACCTTCTTCAGAAAGCCCCATTCTTTCTTCTGCTTCATTGATATCTCCTCAGTTTTAGCTTTGCAGCATCTGCTTCTAAGCCAAACCCACCCTGCCCAATTCACTTGTAAGTAGAGATCCCTCATAGAAGACTCATTGGAGGATAAAACTGCTCAAGTTTCTCCAGAGGTGTGGTCAAATGCAGTTCTGCAAAAGATTAAGCCAAATAGCAGTTCTCGGAATTTTAACATCTCTCAAATACAGATCCTGTCCATTGAAGGCCAAGTGCAATGAAGAGAACTGTTCCTGAGCCGGATTGGTGCAAGTAGCCCATGGCTTCCCTTTGAATGCATGTCGGTGTGTTTGGGAAGTAACACAGGGGCAGAGGTTGTATTTGTGGTTTATTCAGGATCTTCAGTTCTAGGGTTTGAGTCCTCCAAGGTGAAGGGCCTAAGATGTTGCCTGTGACTTTCTTCATCCGTACCCTTTTCTGCCTGTGGCCAGGTGGCCTATGTTCTAGTATCCCAAGGATACTAGGAATGTGCTTCAGGGCTCTGAAGTTCCAAGGGTCCAGCCAGCAGTTTCTCTCTGCTTCTGTTGTGGCACCAAAGAGACTTAGTAAAGATAGATAAGTGGCAAGCTGTTTCAAGCCTGAGCCTAGAGCAGTGGCCACAGGCAGTTCTGAGAATAGAGTCCTACAAAGGTACTAAGGGGCTCTTGAAGGGAGGGACTTCAAAGAGAAGCCCTGAGGGAATGCACAAATATTCTGCTTGCTTCTTCTATAAAGGAAACCAAATCACTGGGATAGGGTCCTGGCTCAAGGTCCTCCAGAAATTAGAGGCCATGCCCTCACATTTGGTAGATGGGGAGACTGAGGCCCACAGAGGAGAAGGGACTATTAGTCCCCCACCCCGGTAGACAGTAAGGACAAAAGGACAGACATAGAAGCCAGAGAGACTTAGGTTCAAATCCCAGCTCTGCCACCATGTAGCTGTGTGGCTGGGGCAGTTTATTTCATATTCTCTAAGCCCCAGTTTGTTCATCTCTAAAATAGGGATAATGAGTACTTTGAGGGTTGAAAAGATTGGAGAAAATATATGATATATTTCTGTCACAAAGTAGGAATTCTGTAAACTATAGCTTTAGAAAAAGTACTGCCTCCACATTCATCACTTTATAATTCATAACACCTTTGCTTTATTTGATTTTTGCTATTTTTTTGAAATATAGCTGACATACAACATTCTGTGGCTTTATGGTGTGCAACATGTTAATTTGAAAAATTTATATATTGTAATATGATGGCCATTGCAGCCATAATGAACACCTCTCATGTTATATAATTATCCTTTTTAGCAGTTAAGCTAATAATTAAGTTCTAGTTAGCAGTTTGATGATGATAATACAGCACTGTTGTCTATATTCACTGTACTGTACACTAGATCTCTAGGGCTTATTTACAACTTGTTGCAGGTTTGTACCCTTAAACAATATCTGTCCTGTCCTCTGGTAACCACCATCTTATTTTCTGCTTGTACAAGTTTGGCTTTTTAAAATTCCACATTTATGTGATAACACACAGTACTTGTCTTTCTCTGACTTATCTCATAATGTGCTCAAGGATAACACCTTTGCTTTATTTCTACAACTCTGAATATCTGAATATTTCATGTACATTTTCATTGAGGAATAATTTACCTACAGCAAAATGCACAAATCTTAAGGGACCAATTTGATGACTTTTGACAAATGTATACATCCACATATAACCTTTGCCTACCTTAAAATGTAGGACATTCCCAATAGCCTCTCCTCCTGCCTCTTTCCAATCTCTACCCCATAGGCAACCACTTTTCTGACCTCTATCACTAGATATTATTTGTGCCTGTTCTATATAAGCGGAAGCATATATATTTCTTTCTTTCTGGCTTTTTTCACTCAACATGTTTTTGTGATTATTCCATGAAGTTGTGTGGGTTGGTATTTTGTTCCTTTTTATTGTTGAATAACATTCCATTGTATAAAAATGTCACAGCTATTTTATTTATTTTCCTACTGATAGGCATTTGGGTTTTTGTTTTTCACTGTGGGGCTATTATAAATAAAGCCGCTGTGAACATTCATATACAAGTCTTTGTGCGGCTACATGTTTGTGTTTCTCTTGACCATATGTACCTAGAAGTGGGATTGCTGGGTCATGTGGTATGCCCATGTTTAACTTTATAAGAAAACTGCCAGTTTTTCAAAGTGGTTGTTCACATGTTTTTTTGAAATAAGGATACAATGGATTCATTTTTCAGGTAGTGCTCAATCAAAAGCTTCTGTAGAAAATATAGTCCAATTATGACTAGGGCTAGAATGATTCCAAAAGGAGAGTTCTTTAGAAAGTGTCCCTACTAACTGTAAGGTTCCTTCCTAACATCTCCATCATACTCTGTTGACACTTCTAACAGAGCCATAAAATAACAGGCTGCAGAATTCATATACTCCAATCTCTTCAAGGAATTTGAAGCCCAGAGAGGTCATGTGGTTTCCCAAAAGCCAACCCCAGATCCTCTGACTTCTCTAATTGACATGATTTCCTTGCATTGTGCTGTCTGTGCATGAAATGGCATCCAGCCATTCAGCCCTTGTTTACTGAATACCTACCTACATTGTGCTAGGTGCTAGGAATAAAGAAATGAGTAAGAAATGGACCCATCTTGAAAGATCTCACAGACCGGGCTGTTCAATTCTCCTCATTTTCATTATATTCACAAAAATGAATAGATTCTCCGTGTGTCTTTAGCCTGAGCACATAGGTAGCTAAAGGTAAAGAAGTAATCAGATGTGCTACTTCTCCAGTTAAAAGAGTCACAGCATGTCTTGAGTGCCTGCTGTGTGCACTCAAGAAGCTCACAGGTACAATACAATTACAGAGGCCAAGTTTAAGGCAATGCAGCAAACGGCTATTGAACATCTATCTATTCTATTGCAGTCCCTGTTCTAGGTGCAGAGAGTAAGGTCTGTGTAGAGCTGATGTTTCAAGCACTTTTCTTTTAAATATTTATTTACTTATTTCTAGAGAGAGGGGAAGGAAGAGAGAAAGACAGGGAGAGAAACATTAATGTGTGGTTGCCTCTTGCGTGTCCCCCACTGAGGATCTGGCCCAAAACCAAGGCATGTGCCCTGACTGGGAATTGAACCTGCGATCCCTTGGTTCACAGGCCAGCACTCAACTCACCGAGCCACACCAGCCAGGGCTGTTTCAGGCCTTTTTTTTTTTTTTTTTTTTTTTTACCAATGTTGCCACAATATATTAGTGTTTAAAAAGTGTGTGTGTGTGTGTGTGTGTGTGTGTGTTTGTGTGCTGAGATCTACATTTGGTTCAGAATATAACTGTCTTGAGTCCTCAGGACTGGTATGGTTTGTAATTGCTAGTTTCTAAGATGAGGTGGAGGGTAGGTGCAGGCCATCAGCATACATAGATTCCAGCATCAGGGGGAGTGGGAGAAATTGATGTGTTTTATTCTCTTGCATGGAAGAGGAAAAGATGGAAAGCAATGTTTACTTTGACAACTGAAATTGTCAATATCCACTGGATTCCTTAGTCAGCTCTACAGGGTAGCTCACCCTGTTGTCTAGGGAGATCTACATATAGTTCTGGGAGGAGGAAGGCACTTCCCCAGAAGGCAAGTTACTTTGTGATTTGACCTCGTTGTTATGTTTTTAAAGATTTTATTCATTTTTAGAGAGAGAGAGGAAGGAGTAAGAGAAGGAGAGTAATATCAGTGTATGGTTTCCTCTCACATGCCCCATACTGGGGACCTGGCCTGCAACCCAGGCATGTGCCCTGGCTAGGAATTAAACTGGCAACCCTTTGGTTCACAAGCTGCCCTCGATCTACTGAGCTACACCAGCCAGGGCTCATTGTCATTTTTTAAAAAGATTTTATTTATTTATTTTTAGAGAGAGGGGAATGGAAGGAGAGAGAGAGGGAGAGAAACATTAGTGTTGTGTGATAGAAACATCTGATCAGTTGTGTTCTGCACAGCCCCAACCGAGAACCTGGGCCACCATCTAGGCATGTGCCCTGACCAGGAATTGAACGTGTGACCCTTCACTGAGCCACACCAGTTGGGGTCTTGTTATTTTTTCCTGATGCTCTTCTAGTCATGTTGCCAGAAAATTCTTCTCATTTGTGAGGAAGGGCCCCTTTAGTGCTTCATAGAGCTCTGTCTTATTGTTTCCTGAACACTGATCAGACTACTCTCCTCAGCTCATCCTCAGATCAGTACAACATGTTTGCTGAGCTAACTGCTTGCCCTCAAGTATGCTGTTCATCCAAACTATAGCTAAGCCACTTGGAAAAATAGTGCCAGTAATCTTTTACATTTGATCTGCAGCTATCACCTCTGTCACAATGGAAAAAATGAAGAAGAGTGCTGCCCAGATGGAGAAGCCCGTAAAAACTGAGTGGAGTCCCCGGTGTGTCATTTTCACCTATTTTCAAGGGGACATCAGCAGTGTAGTGGATGAACACTTCTCCAGAGCTCTGAGCAATATCAAGAAACCCCAGGAATTGCTCCCCTTGAGCCAGAGTAAAGATATGGTCCTAAGTAATGGTAAGCATGTTGGGAGGGAGGAGGCTGGACTTCCCTATCAAGGCTATCACTGAAAGACAGTTCTCTGATTTCTCTTAATGCACATAGACATACATGTATTTGCTGAAGGTAAGTCACATTGTCTAGATCAGGGATGGCAAACTCATTTTCATTGGGGGCCACATCAGCCTCATGGTTGCCTCCAAAGGGCAGAAATAATTTTAGGACTGTATAAATGTAACTACTCTGTAACTGTTAAGGAGTTGAAATTACATTCAGCCCTTTGAAGACAACTGCGAGGCTGATGTGGCCCCTGGTGAAAATGAGTTTGACATCCCTGATCTAGAGAGAAGCTGCCACCCATTTCTTAGAAGTTTAATGTGAAAATGGACACTGTTCAATCAAATTAGTTTACCTATTGCATTGTTTCCTCAATTGTGTAAAATGCTGGGTTCACTGCTCAATTCACAATAAGAGCACCATAACTATTTGCCATTATCACCATTATCAGTATTATTATTATTATAATTGTGATTACTATTACTACTATTGCTGGCCTCACAGGGGCAGGAACACCAAAGCATTCATGATATTAAAAAGCATGTCCTAGTAGGTACACTCAGCCTCCTCTCCACTAATAGTGGATGATCTGGTGGTCAGGGATAGTACCAGAGACAAGTAGGTAGAACCTCACCAACATCCCTCTTCCCACCCTTAACAATATCAAAGGTGTCTACTGCACTCACTATTTGGTAACTTTTTAAAATATGTATTCTTACATTTCAAAACAATTATTTTAAGAGCTATGTCAAAATGTGCTCATTAAAATATCTATGTTTAGAGAAAGCCACAGAAATTAAGCTGTCCAGGGCTACTGTATGACTTTAATGGACCCTAGACACTTTGTCTTCATAAGCCCATTCCTCATAAAGATATGAAAAAGGACATTTTGTGACTGCATTGGCATAAAAACAAACATAATCCAGGCTGCATTCATCTTATATATTCATTATCATCAGTATATTCATTTTCTTTCCATTTTAAAAGCAGTTAAAATATTTTCATGGTCTCCTAAGAGTATTCATGGGCCCTAGGCACTGTTCCTGCTGTGCCTAATGTAGAAGTCATCCTACCAGCTGGATGTGACTTGATGAGAATCTTTATCACCTTTTTGAAGTGTGCAAATAGACGAGGGTCTTATTGATTTTTAAGAGCTCTTTATTGAAATTGTTGAGCACACATGTTGAATGCCTTGCTCCCGTTGGAGGATGTATATGCCTCCAAGTGGGACACTTCATGCAAAGTGGCCAACTAGGGCCTCTGCCTGCAGGGGAAGAGCTCACCTGTTTTCAGATGCCATCACTCTGGCTTTACTCTTTGACTTTGGACAAGAAGTTGATATATATTTGATATACTCACCTTTGCAGAATTTACTTCTCTCCAAGAGATTCCTTTTCCAGTAAGGTGATGTGATTTTCTTAGAGAATCTTGTGATTTAAGTAAACATGTGGAAGGGGGTATGGTAGTAGTACACACTAAAGAAAATGCTGTAGAAGATCTTATTGTTAAAATGGCAACAAGGAGGCAGGTGGAGAGGTGGGGAGGTTATGTTCAAGAGTGTTCTGAATATTTCACAGCAGGAGAGGGAATGATTGATCTTGAGACATTTGGGGAATTGATATATGGAAAGTGGGATTCAGAGGACCTATCTGGGTCCTGAGAAGGTACAAAATTCCAGGCTCTTCAAGCACAGATAAGTCTGCTAACTTTGGTTCTTTGGATCAAAGATTGGCTTAAAAATTATTCATTCATAAAAGTTAAAAAACTCCTTCTTTTAAAGTAAGGAAATTTAAAGTAAGTAAACTTCTTTACTTTAAAAGAACTTTCTAAGCATGGAAATAATGTGTTAATTTTTGAAGATTTTAGAAAACATGGGTAAACAATCAGTACACAAAACCACATGGGCTATGCACACATACTAAGTTTTACAACATAACATTTTGTGCAAAATGGGTTGTAACTTTTTAATAATTAACAATAGTTGTATATATCTCTCTGTGCCATTACATATTCTACTACATATCATTTTAATAGCTCAAGAGTATTTTTCTGTTAGATATACTAAATCTATTAAAATTTTTAGACATTTAGATTATTGCCAATCTTTCACTGTATTATAAATGCCACTTTGAATCTTGTAGCTAAATTTTTACATGCATCATTGATAATATCCTTAAAATAAATTGCTATCAGTGCAATAACTGGGTCAAAGTATATGCATACATTTTAGAGTTTTTTTTTTTTTTTTATTTCAATCATTGTTCAAGTACAGTTTTCTGCCCCCTACTCCCGTTTCAGCCCCTCCACCTAGAGTTTTGATATGTAGTGATAAATTACTCCCCAGAAATGTTATGCATATAACCTGCCTCCCCTCCAACCCCAGTAGTGTGGGAAAGTGCCCAGCTCATTGTACTCATTGCAATGTTGGGAAGTCATATACAGTGAGAACATGAGGTTTGGAATCAGACACCTTTACCATTGCTAACTCTGTGGCCTTAGGCAAATTACTTTAACTTGTCTGAGTCTGTATTTTTCTCATCCAGGCTGCTGTGAGGATCACATAAGACCATGCATGCATAGTGTTAATCAAAGAGTCTTCTCCACAGTAAATGCCCAATAAACAAAAGCTGTTCTAGATTTGTAGTTGTTACTTCCCATCTCTAATGTATTCTTACCTGGGAGTGGACACATACTGATCACAGGCTTCTGAAATGTCTCTCTCTCTTTTAATAGTTGCTTCTTTATCTCTTTTTTAAAATATTTCATTTTTTTATGTTTTACAGTTGTCCTAGTCTTTCCCCCTTTGTCCCCCTCCATCCAGCCCACATCCCACTTCCATTGTCAATCCCCACCCCATTATCCATGTCCATGGTGTCTCATATATGTTCCTGGACTAGTACTTTCATAAAATATCTTTTAGAGGAAGTATCTACTCGATCCTTCACATCAGCCCTGAAGTGCTGCTGCTATGGGTTTTTCTGCTCACTTTCCCCCTTCCCTTCTTGGCACTGTGTGACTGAGGGCAGGGAGGGCCCTCTGGCCTCATACATTACCGTTTTGCTTTTTCCTGGGTTAATTACATGGAGTGTTGCAGACTAGGAAAGAAACCTATGCATATGAGCTCAAACTGGGTTTATAAGCCAAAACAATGATTAATAAAAATAACAGCAAAAGCTATCACTTATTGAGTGCCTATTATGTACCAGACACCATGCCAAGTTCTTTACATAGATTATCTCATTTAATTTCACAACAATTCTGTGAGGCTCAGAAGTGGTAGGTGGTGTGTTCAGTGTCACACAGCTAGGAAAAAGCAGAGCTGGGATTAGACTCCAACTCAGTCTGACATCAAAATCTGTTCTCTTAACCACATTTCACATGCTGCTCTCCTCAGCATAGATTTAGTGAGGAAGTATTGTATGTATGCATGTGTTTCAGAGTGGGTACATGTTTGCATGTGCACTTGTATGCATAAGCACATATATACATATGTGAGTACATGCATACATGTGTGTGTTCATTATAATAATATTTAGTCAGGGGCTACTATGGGCCAGGCACTGTACAAGTTCCTGAAGATATAGCAGTGAACACAAGAAAAATGATTTTAGTTCTCTCAAGTTTTTTTGGCTAGTGGGGAAAGCCAATAGTGAATGAATGAGTGAATGAGTGAGTGAATAAATGCAGAAATTATAGATTAGGACTATTGCTGTGAAGGAAATAAACAGAGGAAAGTCACAGACAGCAGCAGCAGGATAACAAACTTTAGATTGCAGGTTCAGGGAGATCCCTTCTGAGGAGGTAATGTTTAAGTTTGTGTATAGAAACTAGTTTGGAATAGGGGAGCAGGGCTATGATGCAAAAATAGAGTCCTCTTTGGTGGAAACAAAGTCTTTAGCACCTAGAGATGCTTTCTAGAGGGTTCTGGGGCTCTCAAAAGTGTATATACGCAGGTGTGGGAAGTGTCTCTGGGTTTTCCTAGGAGGCAGGGGAATGGCTTGCCAATTTCACCCTAAAGGGAGAGAATAGCAAATGGGCACTAGCACTCTCTAAACAGGACCTAGTCTTAAGACCAGAGGCCTTGGGAATTCTACAGGCATGGATGGGATTAAGAGGCAGGGTCTTTGTGTTCAGAGTTGGAGTATATGGAATGGAATCTTTCATTCCTATGGAAAGAAAAATTCAGCCTGCTCTAAGTATCCCAGATCCAGTGTTCCTTACCTGTTCTCCATTCATTAATGTAGTTTGAGGTTTGAGAAGGCAGCAGAGTCTTTCTGGGGGCTCCCTCACTCATCTCCAAAGGTAACTAAGAGGGGAGACTTGGATAAGAAAGTGTCACCAAGGGCCACTTCTAGTAGCAGCAGCAATCTTGAACCAGTCCAGGCTGTGGTTTAGGATACCTTTATTAGTTTACAGAGTGGATGGGTATGGTTGCTGGGGCATTTGGTCCAAGAATCCTGAGAAAGAGTGGCCCACCATGATTCAGGATCTCGACTCCATGGGACACCAACGCTCAAGCCTAGTATGGAAAGGTGGCTTTTACCAGACCACTCGAGGCCCACTTTTGGGTTGCTGTGAACTTGGAAATGGGACAGTGTGTACCTCCCCTCAGGCTCCCATTCAAGCTGCTCTGGTACACTCAGTGACCAAATGGGACCTTGGTCAGTGGCACACCACACACTCTTCTTAACATTTCTGGAAGGGAAGCAGTTCAAAGAAATACTGAAAACACATAGGGACCCTGCATTCAGTGCCTAGGTCATAAGTACAAGATCAGTAAGGCCAGTTCAGATTGAAACTGCCCAGTTGTTGAGGCTACACATTGTTTCTAATTTGTGCTGAGGACATGCAGTACCCTCACTGAATATGAAACACAGACAATGGTTATACTTAGTCAGCTTAATCACTCCATTTGTGCTATACAGTGTCCTGAATTGCTACTGGTCAGCAGATATCAGTTTTCAAAAATAGCATTCATCCCCAGGAACAAATCTTAATATATATTTCTTTGCTCTTGATTTCATTAAAAGAGGCCAACCATCACCTGTTGCTCATTGTAAACGATGTGAAATGTTGGGCAGAATGTCTGTGCCACATAAGTTAGGGCTTTTTATGCTCTCTGGATATTATGATGAGTGAGTGATATTTTAAAAACCTGTTCTATATTTTTATTTTTAAAAATATTTTATTAATTTTACTTTTACAGAGAGGAGGGGAGGGAGAAAGAGAGGGAGAGAAACAGCAATGTGCAAGAGATACATCAATTTCTTGCCTCTTGCATGCCCCCAACTGGGGACCTGGCCCACAACCCAGGCATGTGCCCTAACTGGGAATTGAACCAGCAACATTTTGGTTCCTTTCAGTTTGCAGGCCAGCACTCAATCCACTGAGCCACACCAGCCAGGGCTACATTTTTCAAATTAAAAAATATAGTATGTAATAACCAGAAAAAATTAAGTTACTTCCATTATGATAATAATAAACATCTAACACATGTTCTAGATCTTTCCTTCCTAGATGGACATTTCCAAATTGGAGATGATTTGGACATGTCTGCAAATGAGTGGTGTTTCTCTTCTGAATGGACAAAGCCACAGCCAGAAGTATCTTTTGCAAATGGTGCCACCAACTGCAGCATGAATGGGTTTGAGCCCATGGCTATGACTCAGTACCCTCAGCCCCTGACTGTGAGTCCCTCTGTTGAGCCAGGCCAGCTGTTGCATTTCTCTTCCCCAGCCAGCACCAGCTCCCCAGAGCCTGAATACCCTTGTGCCTTCTACTCGGGGCACCTAGTTTCTCAGGCTGAGCCTGATGGGGAATATCAGTCACTCCTGAATTTTCCCCATCAAGAGAGATGTGTAGCTCATCCTCAGCAATCTGCCATGTGGGAGAATTGCAACTCTGACCAGGCAACCAGAAGCATGGGATCTCCCTTCAACCAGCCTTTCAACTCAGCCCACTGTAAGTAAATTCCTCTGATTGGTTAGGGTTGAGAGTGAGTTGGCATAAGGCAGGGTGTCAAGACTAATTGCTGCCAGTCTGGACATGAGGCTTCTGAGGGACAGAGTGTTCTGCCTAATTGTTCTCTGTATCTTCACTAGGCTTCATTGACATTGACAGTTTAATGAATCAAGGGTTAAATAGAGAGCCAGCCAGATGAACCTGGCTGAGAATATTCACCCAGTCTGTTGATTTGGACTTATCCTAGAAAAATGATGGGCTACTGCCTAAAATCGTAGGGTTTGCATTCACTGTAAGCCACCAAATAATCCATTTGTAAAACAAAACTGTGGAATACCTACAAGCTCAGACTCTATCCTCCAAACAGGTTGGCATCTTGCAGTGATGCCAGGCTCCTGGGCAAAAACAAGGGTAATCTATACTAGCCATCTGCTCCGCACATTAAAATTCAAAGCAACTGCAGAGGCAGCCCCATTGCTGCCTGGAGACTGTCACAGTGCCTGGCTGTATGTGGCTCACACTTGTGCACTGGGATCCCCTTGCTCAGTTTCTCTTGGGTTCCTGTTCCCTGGTCATTACCCCTCCCACTGAACTAAAACAATTCTTCATTTACTCACTCACTCAGCAACTATTTAATTAGTGCCTACTAGATGCAAAATACCCATAAAAAACCCCTAAAACAGGACTCCCTTCTTTGTAAAAGGATAGGGGAAGATATGGCCTGAGGTATACTTTCTCTCTCTCCCTCTCTCTCTCTCTCTCTCTCTCTCTCTCTCTCTCTCACACACACACACACACACACACACACACACCAATAAACCCAACACATTCTACTACAAGATTTGCCTTTTACATGAAATACTGGGAATTATATATTTTATAGTTTCATGGGGCCAAGTCTGAATCCTCTACATTCCACACTCTGAGTGAATTTTCTTTTAGACCTCCCTAGTCAATACATATCTGGGGTTCTATTGTCCCATTTCTGAGAGAAATTGGTAGAAGCTACCTTTACTCTGAACTAAGTATATCATACACAAAAGGTTTATTCAGCATAGCTTCCATAAGTCAAGCA